>NW_027555958.1:201488138-201983822 GCF_003287225.1 Phascolarctos cinereus | reverse complement strand
TTGATTTCTTTTTTTAACCCAAGTACAACAAATAGCATAACTCTCCATTAAATCTCATCTTTATTAGTTGGATTGAATATGCCAGACTATTGAGATGTTTTTGAATCTTAAATCTTCTATCTGGTATATTAACTATAATTTTGTTTAATAACATATAATTAAATTAAATTTATGTTAAAATTTCTTGGAACAGATTCTTGATATAATAATATGTAGTGAGAATGAGTATAATCTATGCATATTTTAAACTTGTTTCACCAAAGGATGTTGAGTTACCAGAATTTTCAAAAGGTCCTTACGATAGCATGGCCCTACAATATATGATCCAATGATAAATGTTTTAAGAAAAAAAATTCAGTTTGGATTAAGAAAGGAATAACATACACACTCAACTGCATATGGAAAGTTATCTCTTTTTTAAAGTTATTTTTTTTTATTTTTAGTTTTCAACATTCACTTACACAAGATTTTGAGTTCCAAATTTTCTCCCCATCTCATCCCTCCCCTCAACCAAGATGGCATGCATTCTGAATACCCCTTCTCCTAATCTGCCCCCCCCTTATATCTCTCCTCACCTTCTCTTATCCCCATCCCCTTCAATTTTCCTGTAGGGCAGGATATATTTCTATACCTCATTTCGTGTATACCTTATTTCCCAGTTGCATGTGAAAAAAAAAAAAATTTAACTTTTGTTCCTAAAACTTTGCGTTTCAAATTTTCTCCCTTCTTCCCTCCCCAGTCACCTTCATTGAGAAGGCAATCAACTCAATACAGTTTATACATGGATAGTCATGCAAAACACTTTCAAAATAGTCATGTTGTGAAAAACAAAGTATACTTCCTTTCATCCTATCCTGCCCCCCCTTTATTCTATTCTCTCTTTTTACCCTGTCTCTCCTCAGAAGTGTTTGCTTCTGATTATCCCCTACCCGAATCTGCTCTTCTGTCTATCATATTCCTGCTCTCTTGTCTCCTTTCCCCATATTTTCCTATAGGGTAAAAAAAAATTTCCATAACCAATTGAGTGTGTATGTTATTCTCTCCTTAGGCCAAATCCAATGAGAATAAAATTCACTCACTCTCTGTCACCTTCCACTGTAAAAGCCTGTTCTTGTCTGTTTTATGTGAGATAATTTACCTCATTCTACCTCTCCTTTTCTCCTTCTCTCTGTGTAATTCTCTGTCACTCCATTTTATTCAAAAGATATCACCCTTTCATCTTCAATTCACCTCTGCCCTCCTCTCTCTCTCTCTCTCTCTCTCTCTCTCTCTCTCTCTCTCTCTCTGTATATATATATACATATATATATATATATATATATATATATATAACATACATACATACATACATACATATATATTTTCCCCCTCCAACTGCTCTAATACTGACAAAGGACTCATGAGTTAAAAATATAAACTTTCCATGCAGAATATAAACAGTTCAACCTTAATAAGTCCTTTATGATTTCTCTTTGCTGTTTACCTCTTCATGTTTCTTCTGAGTCTTGTATCTGAAAGTAAAATTTTCTTTTCAACTCTGGTATTTTCATCAAGAACATTTAAAACTCCTCTATTTCACTGAATTTCCTTTTTTCCCCTGAAGGATTATGCTCAGTTTTGCTAGGTAGGTGATTCTTGGTTGTAATCCTATCTCCTTTGCCCTCCAGAATATTATATTCCAAGCTCTGTGGTCCCTTAATGTAGAAGCTGCTAATCCTAAGTGTGTTTCACAGTACTTGAATTGTTTGTTTCTGTCTGCTTGCCATATTTTCTCCTTCACCTGGGAACTCTGGAATTTGGCTACAGTATTCCCTGGAGTTTTCCTTTGGGAATCTTTTTAGGAGGTGATCAGTGGATTCTTTCAATTTCTATTTTTCCCTCTGGTTCTAAAATATCAGGGTAGTTTCCCTTAACAATTTCTTGTAAGATGATGTCTAAGCTCTTTTTTGATCAGGGCTTTCAGATAGTCCAATAATTTTTAAATTCTCTCTCCTGTACTATTTTCTAGGTCAGTTGTTTTTCCAATAAGATATTCCATGTTGTTTTCTATTTTTTCATTCTTTTTAATTCATTTCACAGTCTTGATTTCCATAAAGTCATTACCTTCCAATTGCTCCATTCTAAATTTTAAGGAAGTATTTTCCTCAGTAAGCTTTTGGACTTCCTTTTCCATTTGGCCAATTTTGGTTTTTAAGGAATTCTTCTCCTCGTTGGCTTTTTGGACCTCTTTTGCCATTTGGGTTGGTCGATTTTTTAAGGTGTTATTTTCCTCAATTTTTTTTGGGTCTCCTTTAGCAAGCTATTGACCTGTTTTTCATGATTTTCTTGCATCACTCTCAGTTTTTCTTCTATTTCTCTTACTTGCTTCTCAAAATCCTTTTTGAGCTCTTCCATGGCCTATCACTAATTCACGTTTTTCTTGGAGGCTTTGGATTTAGGAGCTTTGACTTTGTTGTCTTCTTCTGGTTGTATGTTTTGATCTTCTTTATCATCAAAGATTCTATGGTCTGACTCTCTTTGCACTGCTTGCTCATGATCCCAGCCAATTACTTGTGTTATAAACTCTTTGTTAAGGTAGGGATCTGCTTCCAGTGTGGAGAATGTACTGTCCAAAGTTCTGGGGATTTTGTGCAGCTGTTTTCAGAGATATTTCTAGGGACCTGTAAATTTTCAGTTCTTCCAAGGTGCTATGATCAAGGGTGAGGTATTTCCTCATTTCCTGGCCTCTGCTCTGGTTTATGAGTGACCACAAGCACTCTTTTCTGTCTTGGTAGTGTGAGGAAGATTCTCTCTTTACAACCAGTACAAGTTCCATCACACCAGCACTCCTTCTTGCCCCAGGATTGACACCCAGAACTGTGACCTAGATCCAAGCATGGGCAAAGCCAGAGAATCCTGCACCATCAAAGAGATCTCTGCAATTCCCCTCTGATCACCCACTTGGTTCCCCCTCAGTCTGTGCACCGGAAGCTCAGCAGGAAGCTGCTGCCCCTGGGGCCACACCCGGGGACTGGGGCTGGGATCCCCCATGCTTCTCTCTCACAGCAGATACAGAGTTTTCCTACTGATCTTCTAAGTTGTCTTTGGTGTTCATGGGTTGAGAAGTCTGGAAACCACCACAGCTTCTGCAATTCAGTCCTCTGAGGACCACTTCAGGTTTGCTAAGGCCTGTGCACGCATGCTGAACTGTGTTCCTCTCCCATCCCAGAGTGATATATCTTTCTGATCAACCATCTGGGTTGTCTTAGGCTGGAAATTCGTATCATTGTATCTTTTTGTGGATTCTGCTGCTTCAAATTTGTTTAGAGCCATTTTTTACAGGTGTTTGGAGGGGTTTGGGGGAGAGCTTAAATAAGTCACTGATTTTACTCTGCCATCTTGGCTCCACCCTGGAAAGCTATCTTACCTTACAGGAAAATAAGCAAGGAAGGAGACAAGACAGTAGGGGGATGATAGAGGGGAGGGCAGATTGAGGGAGGGGGTACTCAGAAGCAAACACTTCTAAGTATGGACAGGGTCAAAAAAGAGAATAGAATAAATGGGGGAATGGGATAAGATTAACAGAAATATATGTAGTTTTTCACAACATGACTCCTAGGAAAGTGATTTGCATGACTAGACATATAAAACTTGTATCCAGTTTCTTGCCTTCTCAATGATAGTGGCTGGGGAGGGAGGAAGGGAAAAAAAATTGGAACTCAAAGATTTACAAACAGATGTTAAAAAAATGTTTTCACACGCAACTGGGAAACAAGATATACAGGAAATGGGGTATAGAAATCTATCCTGACCAACAGGAAAATTGAAGGACATGGGGATAAGAGAGATGGGGGGAGAAATGAAAGAGAGGTCAGATTAGGGGAAGGGGTCTTCAGAATTCCTACCATCTTGGGGTGGGAGAGAGATGAGATGGGGAGAAAATTTGGAACTCAAAATCTTGTGGAAGGGAATGTTTAAAACTAAAACTAAATAATAATAATAATATTTTTTAAAAAGAAAAAAATCCAGGTTATAAATAACCATGAACAAATTTAAGAATGCTGAAATTGAAAATAGTCAGAAATGTTAATGCTCACCGTATGAGGTGGTACTGTAGAAAATATGTGAAAGGGAGATAAAGGCATCAATCTTTCAGTCAGTCAATATGCATTTATTAAACACTTATTATCTTTGAGACATTGTCCTAATTGCCATGATTATAAAGAAAGCCAAAGTCCTTACCCTTAAAGTGCTTATAGTCTAATGGAGGCAGACAACATGAAAACAGCTATGCACAAATAAGACATATATGACATAAATTTAAGAAAATCATGGTGAAGGGAGATCATCAGCATTGAGGTGGGTCAGGAAAGACTTCTTGTAGGTGAAATTTTACCTGAGATTTGAAGGAAGCCAGGGATACTAGGAGACTAAGATGAAGAGAGAAAAAAATCTAGGTATGGATATTCCAATGAAAATTCCAGGAAATGGAGTCTCTTAATTATAGTATTTTATTCCACACAATATCAGCTTGCTCTGTTGATTAGACTCTATTGCCCTAAGTGAAGCAATGTGTTTGAATGTCTATGAAAAGGGTAAGAAATAAGCCCTTTTCATTTCCTTAGTCCAAAGGAAATTAATGCCCCAACCCTACATTTCAACCTAAAATCTTATAGAATATTAGTCAAGGCCTTCTTGATCCAAATAATTCACTGATATTTATGTTTTCTAAGATCATATTTTAGGCCACAGGGTTATTTATTCTGAGAAATTTCTCTTTTCCTAAACATTAGCACTAGAATATGTGATGGATCTGGGCATGTCTGAAAATTATAAAAGATGAAATGGAGTTGAACAGATTCGTGACTATTTGGAAATTTCCAAAGTAGCACCAAAATATAAACCAATATATGCATAAATATGTCCTTTTCACAAAAGTTTTGAATCACTGGCATTATTTTTGGCTGTGTCAGCAACAACCAAATACTATTTGGATGAATATTCAAGTAATGACATAAGTATGTGTATATACATGTGTGTATGTATATACATACATATACATATATAGTTGCCTATAGTTACATATGCACATTTATTATACTTAATACATAAGCATACACATGCATGTGCATATGTATGTGTGCCTTTGTGAAAAGGCATTTGCTACATCTTAGTTTTTAATGGAATGCATCCCATCATGGCCTTACAGTTAAATGATCAATTCCTTATTCTGCTTTTGCACATACTGAAAAAATATTTGATAGGATTAATGTAATAGGATTTATATGTAAATAGAATTATGTATATTGGATAAATATAATTTCACAATTAGATATAATTCATATACCATATATTTTTTATTTCTTTTGCAGGATGGTGCCTTTAAATTCCTTAAATTAAACTGTCAGCTGGAAATAATCTGATATATAATAAAGAATAAAAATATCTTTAGATTGTCATTGAAATGCAGTTAGGAAATATTATTGTCAGAGCATCACAACTAATTCTATTCATCCATTGAGCTGTGTGTGATTGCTTGTATGAATTATAAGCATACATATACATATGTATATCTGTATATGTGTTCATGTATATAATTTATCATAGTCACTAGTCATAGTCATCCATCTAATAGAATATGAACATCAGTATAGTAACTATTTTTTTCCCTTCATATCCCTAAAGTCTAGTATAGTGTCTGGTACTCAAGATTTATTGAATTCAATTGAAATGAACAGACAAAAACTAATACAATATGATGTGATGATATCATATGATATGATATGATTAATATAACATAATATGATATAATATAATATAATGCAATGTAATATAATATAAGGTAATGTAATGTAATACAATATAAGGTAATGTAATGTAATATAATATAATATGATATAATATAATATAATATAATATAATACAATACAATACAATACAATACAATATAATATAATATAATATAATATAATATAATATAATATAATATAATATAATATAATATAATATAATATAATATAATATAATATAATATAATATAATATAATATAATATAATATAATATAATATAATATAATATATAATATAATAAACATATATATACATCATTAACTAATATATCCTATGAGCTCTATTTAAATTACAAAATCAAAAATAACTGGAACCCATTACATTTAAAACTATCACACATTGAGGGAAGGTTCAGAAAGCTGTCAGAGCCTGTGACTTCATTCACTGAGGTATAAGTAGCAAAAACTTTTGGCTGGTATAACTATTCAAAAACATGATCATGGGATCATAGTTTTAGATCTGTTAGGAACCTCAAGATCCATGTATTCCAAATGATGGGGTTATGAGACCTGAACCCCTAAAAGGAAAACACTCCCAGTCCCTGAACTTTCTTACACATTTCAGCAACCCAGTCCCTGGTGTTTCCCTGAGGCATCTGGCCCATTCCAGTGTAATGCTTTTAACAGTCCTTTTACTGTTGTTCAACCATTTTCATTGTTCTCTGAGCCTGACCCACCTCAGGCTCCTTGCCATTCCTTAATCCTATCCAGAACCCCATCTCTGTTACCTCCAGAACATCCCAGTCTATTTGCCACTCCTTTATCTTTCCAAATTTTTTCCACAATCTTTTTCTGTACCAATCTTACCCCCATTAAATTGCACAGATTCTTAGAATCTTACCCACTTGTTTTGGCATCACAATATTGTGCAAATTTATTAGAAATCTTGCCTGCCAAGTTGGTGGATAATAAAACCTCACTACTCCAAAAAAGGATTGAGTGGTCAAATTCTTTTGAGGCAGACTTGTCCAGTACCATTGCATTTCGGAGTTTCTGGCATCCCAAACCGCATCACAAACTATTTATTTTAATTAGTATGTTTAAAGGCTGAATCAGTGTATACAAAAACACCCTATAGGGCACATGGGACTTCTGTGAGAGGAGATATTGAAGAAGATTGAACCTATAAAATTGATCTGAACGGTAGAGCTCCCTTAGATCTCCCCAAAGGAAGAGTCTGTCTCTAGCATGGACTGGTTCACCGAAGGAATTTAGCTCACCCTGCTTAAGTAAAATGAGTAATGACAGTGTCACTGTCATTGAGAGCTTCCTATTTACCAAATGTGTGACTTTGAGCAATTCTCTTCAACTTTATGAACTTCGCTTTTCTCAAATGTATGATAATAATGAAAATTACGTTCTTCATAAGGATGTATGGTTAGCAAATTCGAAAAGTTGTGTAGAATTCATAAATAGCTGTGAAGTCCTCTATAAGTATGTACCAGTAGAAAATTTAAGTGAGGGAAATGAGTCCTCATTTTAAAAAAACATTTAATTTTGTGTGTGTGTGTGTGTGTTTCTTTCCTTGCATCCCTATCTTTGTGTTATATACCTTGCTCATAATAAGGCCTTAATAAGTGCTTGTTGATTAACTTTATAAGGAGATCCTGCTACTCTTTATATTCCTCTTTCTGCAGGTCCCAATTTCTGTCTTATTTCATTCTCTTAAAAATAATAGCATAAAGAGGCCAAAATGTAGTGTGCATCCTTAAAATGGGTACCAAAGAAAAGAACATCTGGCAAAATGAAAAGTCACTAATTCACATTCTCATTATTACCTTCTGAAAGATCCTCAATTTGCTCTGAAAGTTGTATAATGATGATGAGTTAATCTAATGGAAAAGGGGAAAGAAGCAATAACCTTCACTAGGTAGTTATTAGTTTTATTCCTGATTCCAAGTCATTCATTCTGAATGCTTAATAGCTGCTTGTTAGATATAGTTTGCAATCAAGTTTCTACTCAAAGATAGCTAACACTTTCAGCCTTATCTTCCATAAATCAATATTTCAGTATTAAACATGCTGAGATTTTAAAAGATTTTAGAGCACCCATATCTGGCATACATAGATTATAAAACTAGCCCTGCACGTAGAGATGCTAACTTTGCACATAAACACTTATGTCCTTTTTAATGCCACTTATCTAATAGACATTTAATCCTAGAAGGTATTACCTCTTAATGAGAAGCAATTTATTTTGGTATAGACAGCCTATAAAAGTGTTATAAAGCAACTTAGAATGCATAAGGAAAAACTGTTTAATTGTAGCATACTGATTTGTAAAGTGTGTAGATGATAACATGACAGTAGAAACTTACTGGAATGAGGCTCAGAAGTTCTGCAAATAAGTATCTGGGAGGTCTTGGGTGAGTCAATTTAATCACCTAGGCTTTTGTCTCCTCTTCTAAAATGGAGCCTTTGGATGAGATGATTTCTGAAGTCCCATATAGCTCTACAGTTCTATGACTCAAAAAAGCAAACAATTCCGTTTGAAGTATCTTCAAAGACCACATTTAGGGATACACATCTCATTTAATGTTAAATGGTCAATGGCAGTGATAGCAATAATGTCAATTTGAGCAGAGTCTAACAAAAATAAATAGAGATAGCCCATGCATAATAGATGCCTGAATAAATAAGTATATACTCTTCCCAGTTGGAAAACTTTCATTTTGATTTGAATCTTTAATACTCCTTAAGGTGTTCGTTTGAGACGTGAAACAGACAGAATTTATGATCAAAAGGTTTCAAGCATCCCTCCTGTGTTGCCCAGTGTAGATTGAAAATGCTGGTTAGGAAAGTTTAATTCAGAAACATTGCCTTATGCATAGGCAATTTTGTGTTATAGTCAAGTATTTCTGCAGACTCTAGTTAGAGAAAAGTCAAATTATGTAAACTAATCAAAATTATAGAATTAAAAAAATAAAATTCTGCAAGTGATTTAGAAACAGGTCAAATTTATGTAACTTCAAACTGTGCATTTTTCCTGCAAGATTTCATAGAATCTAAAGTGTTCTACATGTTTTTACTGTATCTAAAAAAAAGGTGCAAATATTTTTAATATGGCACCTATATAATCTAATTACTTATTCAAGAAACTTTGTACATAGAGAATTTTTCAGGATACTGTGGAGTAGAGTTAATAAAAGAAACGGATAAAGATATGTTAGAGTTTTTTGTTTCTTTTTACTGTTATTGAATGTATTTTAAATACGTGATAAAATATGTTAAAAGTAGGATGACATGTTATAGACAACTGGGCTGACAACAGAGCTGTTAAAAATGATGATGATATTTATAATTAAGACTGATTATTTTCAAGACATGGGATCTGACAAAACCCACTAGTTTTTTTGTTCTACTTTTTCCTAATATTTAGTAGAAAAGAATATGAAAAAAAAACTGAATCTCATGTGAACACTTTCTACATTTCCCTGTGAGACATTGAATCTAATTTCATCACAGTTTGCACATTACTGTTACCGACAAATGTAGTTTGTGTGCTATCATTACAGCTAATGTTGTCTGTAAACCACCAGTTCAATAACGTGATTTACCTTACTGTTTGTCTATTTTTGTTAATTCACTATAAACGTGAGGGTGATGGGCTGTTTCAGGCTGAATTCACTATGACAAGGTCTGGCAACAAGTAGTGAGAGTGAGTTTTGCTAAATCATTTCAATTCCAAACTATCTTAAACAAAACAAACAAAAAAAATCATGAAAAAATGACAAATGAATAAATTAGAAATTATTTTTTTATTCCAGAAAGTAGATATGTAGTTAACAATTTATTGTGGAGCAAGTTCTGATTTCTAATTTTGTTTTCCTTTTTTATGTACAATATATGTATATATGTACACATGTGTGAATGTGTATATGTATTTTATACACACTCACACATATATTTCATGTTTTTGTCATACATTTTTCCACAGTCCTTAGCATAGTGCTTAGGGAATAGTGAGGACTTAAATAAATATTTGTAGACTGACTGATGGATAGTAACTCTATTCTTTCAGACTTGCTAAAATAATAATCTAAATTAATTTATTGTTAAATAATGCTTATGTAACATTACTGTCATTGTCTTCTTACTCTTTTAATACACTTTTATTAATACATTTTGTTTTAATATCTACATTTCCCCAGTATCTGATCAATACACTATAACAAAATATAATTAAAAACAATGTACTAATCCCTGAAAATAATGCCCATTTTTCAGCCTTCTTCACTCATTTGTTTGGCACTTTTTGGTTGTCTCTTACCATCTATAACTTCAACCATGACCTCATGGAGAATCATTTATGAGGTTTTAATCTGAACTCCTTGGCTAAACTGCTGTGAAAAGCCACAGCAGTAAAATCATTTATGAGGTTTTAATCTGAACTCCTTGGCTAAACTGCTATGAAAAGCCACAGCAGTAAAATTTCTCCTTTAAAAATATAAGAATTAATATTGTAATGGTTGCTCTGGTGGTCTTAATCTCTTTGAATCTATAAAATTCAGTATCCAATGAAATATGGAATAACAACAAGTTCTAAGATCCATAGAGGAAATATTTGTTTTTTTTTCTTTAAAAGAAAACAAAAGAGGAATGTCCCTTCATTTTACCATGGAATAAATCAAGGGACTGTCAATTTTGCTTTCTTTTGAGAAGAATAAAAAAAGGAACTCCTTAATTTTCTTGGAAGATATATTTTTTCCAAGGATATGTGCTGGCATTTACATCAATTTTTCAGTATAATATTTCTTTTTTTTTAAATGAATTTATTTATTTTTAGTCTTCAACATTCACTTCCACAAGTTTTTGAGTTTCAAATTTTCACCCCATCCCACCCCTCCCAACACCCCAAAATGGCATGCATTCTGAATATCCTTTCCCCTAGTCTGTCTTCTCTTCTATCTCTCCCCCCTTATCTTATCCCCTTCCCTTCCTACTTTCCTGTAGGGCAAGATAGACTTCTTTACCCCATTTCCCATATTTCTTGTGTCCCAGTAGTATGTGAAAATATTTTTTTTAAACATATGTTTTTAAAACTTTAGGTTTCAAATTTTTTCTTTTCCTCCCTCCCCACCCACCCTCACTGAACAGGCAAGCAACTCAATATAGGTTGTACATGTGCACTTATGCAAAACACTTCCATAGCAGACATGTTGTGAAAAACTAACTCTATTTCCCTTAATCCTATCCTACCCTCCCATTTATTCTATTATTTCTTTTCACCCTGTCCCTCCTCAGAAGTATTTACTTCTGATTATCCCCTTTCCCAATCTGTCCTCCTCTCTATCATTCCCCTGCTCTCTTGTCCCCTTCTCCCCCTATTTTAATGTAAGGTAAGACAGATTTCCATACCCAATTGAATGTGTATGTTATTCCCTCTGTAAGTCAAATCCTGTGAGAATAAGATTCACTCATTCCCTCTCACCTTCCCCCTTTCTCCTCTACTGTAACACACTTTTCTGGGTTTTTTTTGTGAGATAATTTAACCCATACTACCTCTCCCTTTCTTCTTCTCTGAGTAAAATCCTCTTTCATGCCTTAATTTTATTCTCCAGATATGACCCCTTAATCTTCTACTCACCCTGTGCCCTTTTTCTATCTATCTATATATGTACACATTCATATATTTTTTTTTCCTCCAACTACCTTAATACTGGCAAAGGTCTCATGAGGTATAATTATCATCTTTCCATGCAGGAAGGTACACAGTTCAATGTTAATAAGTCTCTTATGATTTCTCTTTCCTGTTTACCTCTTCATGTTCCACTTGAGTCCTGTATTTGAAGTCAAATTTTCTATTCAGCTCTGGTCTTTTCATCAGGAATACTTGAAAGTCCTCTATTTCACTGAATGATTATTTTTTCCCCTGAAGGATTATATTCAATTTTGCTGGGTAGGTGATTCTTGGTAGTAATCCTATCTTCTTTGCCCTCCAGAATATTATATTCCATGCCCTGCAGTCCTTTAATGTAGAAGCTGCTAAATCTTGTGTTATTCCGATTGTGTTTCCACAGTACTTAAATTGTTTCCTTCTGTCAGCTTGTAATATTTTTCTCCCTGACTTGGGAACTCTGGAATTTGGAATTTTTTGTTCTTTTGGATTTGTTTTACAGTGTCTTGATTTCTCACAAAGTCACTAGCTTCCAATTGCTCTATTCTAATTTCTAAGGAAGCATTTTCTTCAGTAACTTTTTGGACTTCCTTTTCCATTTGGACAATTTTTCTTTTTAGGGCATTTTTCTCCTCATCGGCTTTTTGGACCTCTTCTACCATTTGGGTTGGGCTATTTTTTAAGGTGTTATTTTCTTCTGTATTCTTTTGGGTCTCCTTTAGCAAGCTGTTGACTTGGTTATCATGATTTTCTTGCATCACTCTCATTTCTCTTCCCAGTTTTTCCTCTGTTTCCCTTACTTGCTTCTCAAAATCCCTTTTGAGTTCTTCCAAGGCCTGGGACTGATTCATATTTTTCTTAGAGGCTTTGGATGTAGGAGCTTTGATTTTGTTGTCTTCTTCTGGTTGTATATTTTGATCTTCTTTTTCACCAAAGTAAAATAACACAGTCTGACTCTTTTTGCACTGCTTGCTCATTATCCTGGCCAATTACTTGAGTTTTAAACTCTTTTTTAAGGTAAGAGTCTGCTTCCAATGTGGAGAATGTACTGTCCCAAGCTTCAAGGGTTTCTATAGCTGTTTTCAGAAATACTTGTAGGGACCTGTAAATTTTCAGTTCTTCTGAGGTGGTATAATAAGGGGCAAGGTGTTTACTCCTTTCCTGGCCTGTGGCCACAAGTACTCCTTTCTATTCTGTAACTGTGAGGAGGGTTTTCTCTTCACAGCCACTACAACCTCCACCATGCCAGCTCTCCTCTTAACCCCAGCACAACCACCCAGAACTGTGACCCATATCCAAACAGGGCAAAGCAAGAGATTCCTGTCTCAGCAGTGGCAAAGAGATCCCTGCAATCCCTGTCTGATCAGCCACTGGATTCTCCCTCAGTTTGTGGGCCAGAAGCTTGGGAAGGAGCTGCCCCCTCCAGGGCCATGCTCTTGGGAAATGGATCTGAAACCCTGCCTTCCTGTCTCAGCACCACAGAAACGGACTTTTCCCAGTGACCTTCTAAGTTGTCTTTGGTATTCATGGATGGAGAAGTCTGGAAACCTCTACAGCTGCCTGCGATTCAGTCCTCTCAGGCCTGCTCTAGGTTCACCGAGGCCTGTGTGCTCACACTGCGCTGTGCTCCCAGCCAGGAGCGATACATTTTTCTCATAAATCATAGAGGTAATCTTAGCCTGGAAATTTGTTTCACTCTGTCTTTTTGTGGGTTCTGCTGCTTCAGAATTTGTTTAGAGCCTTTTTTATGAGTTTTTGGAGGGATTTGGGGTAGAGCTCAAGGAAGTCACTGCTTTCACTCTGCCATCTTGGCTCTGCCCCTCAGTATAATATTTGTATAGTTGTGACTGAAGCCTATATACTTTCTCCCCCTCCCTGCCCCTGCCTGCCATGGTATTTCATCTTATCTTTCTTCATTACTCTAAAATATGAGTTGAAAATCATGTGAAGTGGGAAGATGTTATGTTTGACAAGATGATTTCTCTCAGTAAGAAATTTGTCTCACCAGGATGAATGCTCATAAATTAATTAAAGTTAGTGATAGATTTAGCTAAACAAACAGAATCTAGGATATCTTACTTCTAACCTCTATATGTTCAACTTCAACTTCTATACATAGATCTTCCACTAGCACTTAGTTGATCACTTTCCAAAATAAACTTATTCCTCTAAAACAAACAAAAACTGCTCCCTTCCTTGTTGTCTCTCTCAATAGCAGCACCATTCTCCCCATCACTCAGGCTAGTGACCTTGAGGATATCTTTGATTTCTCCCTCTCTTTTACTTTCTTACCTAATCAGTCACCAACATTTGTATAATACTTCCAATATATTTTTTCTCCTTTCTAGTACCCTGCTCACTTTATACTTTCAAGTTTTTAACTCTTTCTTTGGCTAATTTAATAGGATCTTAAATTATATATTCATGTAATTGCCACCTATCTATTCTCTAATCTATCCTTTGTACTGCCAAATTAATGTTACTGGCACCAGGAACCACCCCCTCCATAAAATCTTTTAGTTGATATCACTGTCTATAATATAACATATAAACTTGTTAGTTTGGCATTAAAGACCCTTTACAATTTTACTTTATATTTCAGATTACTCACTTTTCTGTCCAAATTTGACTGCTTACCATTACCTAGAATATGTTCTTCATTTTTATTCCTCCGTGGCAATCAAAAGGCCTGCAGTGGTTGTCCAGCCCTAATCTCTGTCTGTGGAAATTATATTTCTTCTACAGAACCCACTTCAAATGCTATATCTCGATTAACAGTACTACTAATGCAAATGAAGTTTTTTTTCTTCTTTAGGAATTCTTATGAGACTTTGTAATTCTAATGAAATTAATAGTATCCTGTTTTGTTTAATAATTACTCTTACACATGTCTTCTTTCTCCGCTATATTAATATTCCTTTAAAGAGAATGGATCATTTCCCTCTTTGATTTGTTTTCATATCTGTTTCATTTTCTAAAATTATACTTTGTAAATAGTAGGTGCTTAACAAATCCTGCTTCAATGAACTAATTAATTTCTAACTCACATGAAATAATTGTGTCATAGGACTTATGTGAACACATCTGGAATATTCTATCGAGTTGTAGTTAACTCTAGGCAATGTGTTCCTTAAGAAATTCAAGGGGGGGTTGGCTAGGTGGTGCAGTGCATAGAGCACCAGCCCTGGATTCAGGAGGACCTGAGTTGAAATCCAGCCTCAGACACATAATATTTACTAGCTGTGTGACTCTAGGCAAGTCACTTAACCCCAATTGCCTTGCCCGCCCCCCAAAAAAAGAAAAGCAAGAATATCGGGTATTCTCTGAAAATCCTTCAAATGAAGATAAGTTGAAGGAGTTGAGATGACTCATATGGAGAAGTGGGTACTAAGGTTATCTTGAAATATCTCAAGGACTATCATATGGAAAAAACATTAGATTTGTTCTGTTCTATATTAGAAATGTAAAAAAGAAAAGGTGAGTGTGGGACTTCCACTTTCAGGAGCCAAGATGGCGGAGTAAAAAGGTACTTGCTCTCGTCCTCCCCTATCCACCTCTGAAGACCCACAAAATATCACGCCAGAAAAAAAAAAACAAAACTGGGATAGCTGAATTAGAAGAAATATGGGGAACAGTGGCAACAGCCCAGCAAATGGGTCTCCCAATGCCTCAGCAAAAATAAGGGAAGCAGAACTACAAAGAGCCCCAGGCAGATAAGCACCCTGCAGCATTCATCTGAAAGCAGCTGAAGAAAGCAAACTAGATTATTCACAAAGTCCCAGCCATGCTGATTCCAACCCAACACCAGTTAAGCTGCCAGAACCCTACAGCCTCCAATTGCCAACATAAGAGGCCTCAGCACACAAAGCCAGTGACAAAGAACTGGGCTCCCAACACAAGAAGCTTGGGTTCCCCAGAAGGAGAGCTCAATCTCTTTAAAGGCCAGAGAATAAAGAAACACCATGACTGAAAAGAAACGTACCATAGGTTCATATTATGAGAAGAGTGAAGATCAAGACAGAAATTCTGAAGAGGACAACCTTGTCAACAAACCCACATCTGCAACATCAAAAAGGAGTATGAACTGGTCTGAAGCCCAAAAAGCCTTCTTAGATGAGCTAGAGAAGGATTTTAAAAGTCTAATAGAAAGGTAGAAGAGTCCTTAAAAGGCACAATTGGCCAACTGGAGAAGGAAGTGCAAAAACTAACAGAAGAAAAAAATGTGTTATAAATTAGAATTGGACAAATGGAAACTAATGACTCTATGAAAGAGCAAGAATTAGTCAAACAGAAACAAAAAAATGAAAAAAATAGAGGAAAGAGTAAAATACCTCATTGGTAAAACAACCAACCTGGAAAATTTATCCAGGAGAGATAATTTAAAAATTATTGGGCTCCCTGAAAATTATGATAAAAAAAGAGCATAGACAGTATCTTTCAGGAAATCATAAAGGAAAACTGCCCTGAAGTCCTAGAACCAAAAGGTAAAATAACCATAGAAAAAATACACCACTCACCACCTGAAAGAGATCCCAAATTAACAACCCCAAGGAATAGAATAGCAAAATTCCAAAATTACCAAATGAAAGAGAAGGTACTGCAAGCAGCCAGAAAGTAGCAATTTAACTCTTATGGAACCACAGTCATTATTACACAGGACCTTGCAGCTTCTACATTAAAAGACTGCAGGATGTGGAACATGATATTCCATAAGGCAAAGGAGCTTGGATTGCAGCAAAGGATTAACTACCCTCCAAAAATAAGCATATTTTTCAAGGGACAAGACAGATATTCAATGAAATAAGGGACTTCCAAAACCTCCTGATAAAAAGACCAGAGCTAAACAAAAAAATTTGATCTTCAATACAAGATTCAAGAAAAACATGAAAAGGTAAATGGGACAAAAAGATGCAAAACGTTGTTCATAAGGGTGGACTGTTTATATCCCTACAAGGGAAGATGACACTTGCAACTCTTGAGAACTGTATTTTTATTCCACCATGTTAAAGGAGTATACATAAAGGGGGTGGATATTAGTTGACTTTAATGAGGTGATAAAAAATAATGTAATCAAGTGGGTTAAATGGATCCAAGTAAGTGGATTAGTCTGATCTTAGAAAATATAATGAGAAAGGAGGAGCCAGACAAGGATAACTTACATTAAAGGAAAAGACAGAAAATCCTATTACAGCAGAGGGAAAGAAGGGAGGGGGGTGAACATTGTTTGAACCTTATTCTCATCAGATTTTGCTCAAGAAGGGAATAACATAATCAGTTGGGTATAGAAATCTAACTTGCCATATAGGCACTAGGAAGGAAAAGGGGGAAGAAAAGGGAGAGGGGATAGAAGGAAGGGAAGATGCAGCATGGGATAGAAAAGGGAAAGGAATAATAAAAGGGAGGAGAGACTGAAGGAGGTGGTGGTCAAAAGCAAAATACTAGTGAGGGGGGGAAAGGAGAAAGAAAAACATAAACAGGGGGAGAAAGGATGGAGAAAAAGACACAGATAGCAATCATAACTGCAAATGTGAATGGGATGCACTTCCCCATAAAATGAAAGCGGATAGCAGAATGGATTAAAAACCACAATCCTACACATCTCCAGAGGCCTAGTGATGGAAAATGCTATCCACATCCAAAGAAAGAACTAAGGAAGTTGAAATGCTATCTTTTTTTCTTTTGTCTTCTGTTGAGTTTTGTTTTATCTTTCTGTTGGTTCCTCCTATTGGTTTTAGTTTTTACTTAAAACTTCACTAATATGAAAATATGTTTGATAGGAATGTAAATGTATAGCCTATATCAGATTGTGTGCCATCTTGGGGAGGGTGACGGGGAAGGAGGGGGAGAAAAATTTTAAACTCAAAAGCATATGGAAGTGATTGTTGATAAATAAAAATAAATTAATAAAATAAATAAAAAACAAAAAAAATACATGTGTCATAGGGGCAGCTAGGTGGCTCAGCGGATAGAACGGAAGGACCTGAGCTCAAATCCAGCCTCTGACACCTCACATTTACTAGCTGTGACCCCGGGCAAGTCAGCTAACCCCTAAAAAAAAGAAAAAGAAAAAAAAGGTAAGTGCATAGTTTTGCAAGAAGGCAGCCTAATAATGGACTAAAATATTTCAAGAAGCAATAAGTCACCAGATACTATTTAAGAAATTTCCAAAGGCTATCTGTCAGAAATGGTATAGAAAAGATTCTTAATATTCAGTAGAAGTTGTACTCCATATTTTAAGAGGTTCTTTTCACCTCAAATATTTTTATAATTTCGGAAAGAAATTAAGATAGATGTATCTTATTCTGCCAATTTCTTAACATGTAATATTTTAATTATACTGCACCTTATTTGTCTCACTTGTGTAATGGGCATGACATTATTTTTCATCTTCAAAAAAGAAGTCCAATATTTTATAACTTTGACTCATGTGAGTCCATGTAGCCACCATTGCTTTTAATGAATAGAGTTTATGCTATGGTGTTTTGATTATTGAAGTTGGTAAAAATAAAGGCTCAGCTTTGCACATATATTATCATATTCACTTATATTTTCTATTGTGAAAAGAGGAGGTGAATTTTTAAATATAGAAGAATGTCAAGAAGGTGCCTCCTAGACTGCAACAGCAGACATTCTACCCAATTGCTATATAAACCAAAGGACCACTTCTTTTACTACATGAATTTCCTTGAGGCTCTTTTGACTGAACAAATGAATTATGCATTTGTAAAGGTCATCATGGAAATAAAGCTCTCCAACGCTTTGAAAAAATACTTCCATATTATGTACAGAATGGGCTAGTTTGTTTTTGAATTCTTCATCTTCTAGTAAAAAATTGAAAGCTCTTTTAATGTAACATAATTTTTTTTTCAGTTTTATCTTGCAGTTAGAGTAATGAAGAAATTTTTTATTTTGCTCATTCTGTTCCCACCTCTATAATACCTTATAGAACTTAAGAAAATATCAGTATGCTTAACTTCTGAATGTAAAAATCTGGATAATGGCGTATCCTTATAAAGTAAATCTTTTTCATGTAGGGATGTCAATTCAATATAAACCCAAATAATTTATTTTTTCTCATAATGCACAAATTTCTCCTTAAAACTGCAGTAAGAATTTTGGAATATCTTGGGGTGTGTGTGAGTGTAAGTGTGTGTGTGTGTGTGTGTGTGTGTGTGTGTGTGTGAGACAGAGAGAGACAGACAGACAGACAGACACACAGACACACAGAGAGAGATGAACTATTGAGTTAACCTAATAAGGAATCATTTCTCTAAGAATTTCATGAGTTTTAAAAATGTTTCCTAATTACAAATTTTTGGATATTCATTTGTGTACGTACTTATTTACTTGTTTGTTTACCATTTATTTATATATTTGTTCAATCATTCATTTATCTATTTATTTGTTTGTTAAAGGAAGTTTAAAAGTGCAGTATATGTTTAGATAACACTATTATGGATGAAAAATTCACTCATAATTCTATATCGTGCATGAAAGGGACATTAAACTATTCAAAATGCCTCAGAAGAATAACACTGTACGTTATAAAATGCATTTAATATTATTATTTGATGTATGGCAACAGAGGAATGGAATCTCAAATTCTCTTTTCCTTGAATCTGTTAACAATTAAAACTGAAAACAGAAAATAAAAGATGAGTGTTTATTTCCCCATAAAGATATATCATTTAATAGAATAGATGAGTGCTAAGGTGCCTTCTATATATGAGATTTTGTGATTATGAAATGGGTTCCACAAACCAAATCTATAATCATTTTCATTATTCAAAAAAATAAATCCACATCATTGTAATATTACTCTAGATTCACATGAAAAAGCATGAGTTTCTAACTTTATGTGCCATTGAGTTATGTGCTGTAAAGCAGAGCCATAACCAGCAATATTTCTTGCAAGGTTAAGTGTCACTAAACAAGCTCTTGATTCAATTGAAGGACAGTGTGGGTACAACCTCTTTGGAAAAGTTTCACAAGGAGATTGATGCAGAACTCAACTGGAGAGATGCCCACCTGGGATATAGATTCTTGGGGAGAAATTGCCATCTATATGATACTTTACTATTTCAGGTAATTAGCCTTGCTACCTAGATTCTAAACTCCATTATTTCTATGTTTTGAAGAACTAAACCTGCTATTAGCACTGCTTCAAATTTTGCCATTTTGAAAAAAATCACCAACTACTGACCTATTTTCATCTCTACTGGAAATATATTTGTATTCACATACAAGGATTGCCCAATTACATAGAAAAAGCAGTTGTTGTTGTTTAGTCATTCAATAATCAATTCATTTTTTGTCCATTCATTTATTTATTTTTAGTTTTCAACATTTACTTCTGTAAGATTTTGGGTTTCAACTTTTCTCCCTGTCTCATCCCTCCCCCAACCACAAAATAGTGTGCATTCCGAATACCATTTCCCCTAATCAGCCATCCCTTGTATCTCCTCCCCCATTCTCTTATTCCCTTCATCTTCTATTTTCCTGTAGGACAGGACAGATTTCTATATTGCATTTCCTGTATTTGTTATTTCCCAGTTCCATGTGAAAAAAAAATTTAACATTTGTTTTTAAAACTTTGAGTTCCAAATTTTCTCCCTTCCTCCCCACCTACACTCACTGAGAAGGCAAGCAACTCAACACACGTTATACTTGTATAGTCATGAAAAACACTTCCATATTGGTCATGCTGTGGAAAACTATATTTCCCTTCATCCTGTCCTGCCCCCCATTTATTACACTCTCTCTTTCGACTTTCTCCCTCTTCAGAAGGGTTTGTTTCGGATTAGCCCCTACCCAAATCTGGCCTCCCCTCTGTCATCCCCCACTCCCTTATCCCCTTTCTCAGTATTTTCCTTTATTATCCTGTAAGATAGCTTTCCATACCCAATTGAGTATGTATGTTATTCCCTCCTTATGCCAAATCTGATGAGAATAAGATTCACTCATTCCCTCTCACCTTCCCCCATTTCCCCTCCACTGTGAAAGTCTTTTCTTGTCTGTTTTAGGTGTGATAATTTACTTCATTCTACCTCTTCCTTTTTCTTTCTCATAGTATAATCATCTTTTATCCCTAAATTTTTTTCTCCAGATATCACTTCTTCATCTACAACTCATCCTGTGCCCTCTATATCTACCAATCTATCTATAGTTGGAATTTTCCCCCTACAATAATCCTAATACTGACAAAGGTCTCATGTGTTTTACAAATCATCTTTCAATGTAGGAAGGTAAACAGTTCAACTTTAATAAGTCCCTTATTATTTCCCTTTTCTGTTTACCTCCTCAGGCTTTTTTTTTTTTGAGTCTTCTACTTGAAAGTCAATTTTTCCATTCAGCTCTGGTCTTTTCATCAAGAATGCTTGAAAATCCTCTATTTCACTGAATATCCATTTTTCCCCTAAAGGATTATACTCAGATTTGCTGGATTGGTGATTATTGACTGTAATCCTGTCTCCCTTACCCTCTGGAATATCATATTCCAGGCCCTCCAGTTCCTTAAGGTAGAAGCTGCTAAATCCTGTGTTAGCCTGATTTTGTTTCCACAATACTTCCATTATTTCTTTCTGGCTGCTTGCCATATTTTCTCCTTGACCTGGGAACTCTGGAACTTGGCTACAATATTTCTAGGAGTTTTCCTTTAAGTATCTCTTTGAGGAGGTAATCAGTGGGTTTCCATTTCTATTTTATCCTCTGGTTCTAGTATATCAGGGAAGTTTTCCTTGATAATTTCTTGATGTCTAGGATCTTTTTTTTTGATCATGGCTTTCAGATAGTCCAATAATTTTGAATTCTCTCTCCTGGATCTATTTTCCAGGCCATTTGGTTTTCCAATGACATATTTCACATTGTTTTCTATTTTTTTCATTCTTTTGGTTTTGTTTTACAGTGTTTTGATTTCTCACAAAGTCACTAGCTTCCAATTGCTCCATTCTAATTTTTAAGGATATATTTTCTTCAGTGAGCTTTTGGACTTCCTTTTCCATTTGGCCAACTCTGTTTTTTAAGGTATTCTTCTCCTCCTTGGCTTTTTGGACCTCTTTTGCTATTTGGGTTAATCTATTTTTAAGGTGTTATTTTCTTAAGTATTTTTTGGGGTCTCCTTTAGCAGGCAGTTGAGTTGTTTTTCAGGGTTTTCTTGTATCACTCTCATTTCTCTTACCAGTTTTTCCTCTACTCCTCTTACTTGCTTCTCAAAATCTGTTTTGAGCTCTTCCATGGCCTGGAACCAATTCATATTCTTCTTGGAGGCTTTGGATGTGGGAGCTTTGACTTTATTGTCTTCTTCTGGTTGTATGTTTTGATCTTCTTTGTCACCAAAGTATGATTTTATGGTCTGAGTTTTTTTCTGTTGTTTGCTCATGTTCTCAGCCAATTACTTGACTATAGATCTCTTTGTTAAGGTAGGGGTGTGCTTCCAATGTGGAGATTGTACTGTCCCAGGGTTGAGGGGTTTTGTGCATCTGTTTTCAGAGATATTTCTAGGGACCTATAAATTTTCAGTTCTTCCAAGGTGATATGATCAAAGACAAGGTGTTTATGCCTTTCCCGACCTGTGCTTTCTTCTATGAGTGACCACAAGCAGTCTTTTCTGCCTTGGAACTGTGAAGAGGATTCTCTTTTCACTGCCACTAAAAGCTCTACCATTCCAGTGCTCCTCCTTGCCTCAGGACCACCACCTAGAACTGTGACCCAGATCCAAGGATGGGCAAAGCAAGAGATTCCTGCTTCAGCACTAACAAAGAGATCCCTGCAATTCCTCTGTGATCAGCCACTCAATTCCTCCTCAGTCTTTGGGATAAGAGCTCCAAAAGCAGCCGCTGTCCCTGCCTATGCCAGGACCAGGACTGGAATAAAGGTTCTCTCTCACCATGGTCGCAGACCTTTCTAACAGACCTTATAATTTGCCTTTGGTGTTTGTGGGTTGAGAAATCTGGAAACTGCCACAGCTGCCCTGGATTCAGTCCCCTGAGGCCTGCTCCAGGTTTGCTGAGGTCTGGTCTTTTCCTGTGTGCTCACCCTGAGCTGTGTTCCTCTCCCAATTGCACAATAGACATTTTCAATCAACCATCCAGGTTGTCTTGGGCTGGAAATTTGTTTCACTCTGTGTTTTTGTGGGTTCCGGTGCTTTAGAATTTGTTTAGAACCATTTTCAAAGGTATTTGGAGAGGTTTGCAGGAGAGTTCAAGCAAGTCACTGTTTTTATTCAACCATCTTGGCTCTGCCCTCCCTTTTTCTTTTTTTTTTTAAATTGGCATTAGGAAAGATTGTGAAACAAATATCTCCTAAAAGAAGGTTTCTTTTTAGGGAATGAATATTGGAGGAAAAGAAAAGAAACAGAAGGGCAGATATTTGAGATAAAAAGATAATCAGAGGATTTTAAATAGTAATTAGGACCAAAACTACTTTGCTTCTGAAATGACTGATGGCTATATTTTAATAAGCCGATGGATCTGCGATTCCTTCAGTGGTGATATTTTCTCAAGTAATGCAGTTTGTAATTCATCCATGTCTGCAAATTCTTTGCTACTTTTGTCTGTGCTCTCCAATAAATCCACCAAAAGAGGTCCACACTGAATTCCTCATATTCTCATTACAGTGTGGAAAGAAATGGAACTTGTCCATTGGTAATCCATTCCTTTTTCTATGCCATCACTTTATCATATTTTTGACATATTGTTTGTTTATTTGTAAATGTTTGTATGTGTATATAGAAGGATCCAGAAATAAGAATAATGAAATAATAAAATTATTTTATGGAAAAACAATGCCAAAAGATAAGTAAAGTCTATCATTCTGAGGCAGCTAATGGTATGGCATATAAAAGGGCTGGGCTTGGAGGGAAGACATGATTTTATATATGGTTTATACTTATAATTAAATATGAGATTTATACTTAATAGTCATGTGACCTTGGGCAAGTCACTTGACCTCTCTTTTCTCATTTCCCTAAACTGAAAAATGAGGGTAATGATAGCCCCTTTCTCACAGGGCTGTTGTGAGGATCAAATGAGAAAATATTGGTAAAAAGATCTTTATATAGTGTTTGGCATATAGCAGACACTTTATAAATGCTTAATTTCTTCTTCCTTCTCTTTCAGAATGGAGAGCCACAGAAGATAATGGCTAATATCCAGGATTTTTTTTTCTTTATTTTGGAGAGCACACTGATGTGTAAGACAGTATGATACATTAGATTTAGAAATAGCCTTTGGGTTTAAAGAATGACTTTTTCAGCAACAAATATCTATACAGAGAAATTACCACGATTTCCTAAATTTACCTCTGGACCTATCATTCTACTGGTATAAGAAATTCCCAATGAGGAAACACCCTAAATAAAATAAGTTAGGCTCTTGCTTTGTAATTTATAGTCTTGCTTGAGACATTTAGACATTAAGTCACTTGTCTTTTGGAAATATACCTAGCATATGTTAGAGACAAAATACTCAAGTATTCTAGGCTCCAAGACAAAAGTTCTGCAGATTATACCATATTGCTCTTGGTTGGAATTAGTAGTTATTTAATTCACATTTCATAAATTTAATTGATTTTTAAGATTAATGAATAGTCAACAAAAGGGAAGGATTATTGTGAAATTATATCCATAAAAATGCAGTTCTATAAAATTAAAAATAGTTAAGTACTCCATTACATAATTCATAAAGGGATCTAATACCTGAGTTAATTTTTTTAAAATATGTATCTTTCTAAGTAGTACAGTGGGCCTAGTTCTTCAGTATGGGGATTTCTTCCACTGATATAGATTGCAATCATTGTATGCTTTAGTAGGTACAATGCCTGGGCAATTATGAAAGAAAACATTTTCACCCTGTGACAAATTTTGTACTAAGTCTCTTTGAATTTAGCTAAGCTGTTTTTCAAAGTATTGACAAATGTTGTCAGCTCATACATGAAGCTTTTCTAGTTTGCTAATACCAGACAGAAAGTGTACTCTATTATCATAGTTTTCAAGAAACCAAAGTCACTTCAAACATTATAATGAGGCATCAAGGAAGAATATTACAGTTAGTTCATAGCACAGAAGGACAAGTCTGGTTATTTTTATATTCCACTGGTTTTATTGTCATTCTTTTATTATTAATATATTTTATCTGCAAAATGTGTATTATTACATATTCTCATTGCTTTTCCCAAATATGAAGTACTTAGTGTTTCTATAATATTAGGTTTTTAAAACCTTCTTACGCTTACTCTAATTGACTTTCCACATGTATAATATGTATAAATTACTTGCTCAAATGATATTTTCTTTTTAAAAATACATTTGTATTTTAGCTTAGATTTTTCAAATTATCAACACAAAGTTGTTTCAGCTTCTAGTTTACTTTGATTACAAAAAATTTGTACCAATGACTTGCACTTGAGAGTGTAATTTTCTGAAGAAATTATCTTTACCTAGAAAATGTCTCAATGAAAGAGATTGTCTACCCTAAAATATATCATGGTACAGTTAAAAAAATAAAAGAGCAAGGAACAATCTACCTGTTAGATATAGGGAGGGGCAGAATTCATGACCAAGCAAGAGATAGCATTATGAAATATAAACTAAATAGTTTTGATTATATTAAATTAAATGCCTTTTTTTCAACAAAACCAATGCAACCAAAATTAGAAGGAAAGCAGAAAGCTGGGAAACAATCTTCATAGCAAGTGTCTCTGTTAAGGTCTCATTTTTCAAATTTATAGAATCAATTTTATTACAAGTCATTCCCTAATTGATAAATGGTCAAAGGATATGAACAGCCAGTTCTCAGAAGAAAAAATTAAAACTACCTATAGGCATATGAAGAAGCACTCTAAATCACTTTTGATTAGAGAAATGCAAATTGGAACAACTCTGAGGTACCATCTCACACCTGTCAGATTGTTTACTAAGAAAATTGGGTCATGACTGAACAAGCTGAATATAATGGAAGGGGCAGCTAGGTGGCACAGTGGATAGAGCACTGGCCCTGGATTCAAGAGGACCTGAGTTCAAATCTAGCCTCAGACACATAACACTTACTAGCTGTGTGACCCTGAGGAAGTCACTTAACCCCATTGCCTAGTCAAAAAAAATATGTGTATGTGTGTGTGTATACACACACACACACACACACACACACACACACACACACATATATATATATATGCATATATGAATGTAATGCAATACTATTTTGCCATAAGAAATGATGAACAGGCAGATTTCAGAAACAAAACAAAACAAAGCATGAAAAGACTTGTATGAATTGATGCAAAATGAAATGAGTAGAAGCAGGAAAATACTGTATACAGCATCAGCCACATTATGTGATGATCAACTATGAATGACTCAGCTCTTTTCAACAACACAATGATCCAAGATAAGTACGAAGGATTCACAAAGGAAAATGCTATCCACATCCAGATAAAGAACTGATGTATTTTAACAGCAGATCAAAGTACATTTTTAAATTACTTTATTCTTTCTTGTGTTTTCTCATACTTTTGATCTGTTTCTCCAACAACTGTGAAAAATATGGAAATGTGTTTTGCATGATAGCACATGTATAAACTGTATCAAACTACTGGCCATTTTCAGAAAAGGGTAGGTAAGGGAGGGAGGGAGAAAAATTTGGAACTCAAAATCTTGTAAAATTATGCTAAATTTTTTCTCCCTTTTTCCCTCCCAAGGATTTCAAATAAATTTGATACAAACATATTTTGATTTTTATCTAGAAGTGCATTGCTCAATGCCATCCATGTGATGAAACCATTTTAAATATGTGGGAAAAAATCTTCTTAATTTTATTTTTTTTAAGTTTTTGAACATTAATATTGTTTTAGTATTCAATCCACAGGGACTCATTTGGAGAATTAGCCATTAAAAGTTAGAAGAGTAGACAGTTACTTTTTTTTTTTAGCATTGAGTGAAAAATAACTTTATTTTAATTTTAAAAAACAATAGAGAAGTTGTGCATCTTCCTATTCCTGGAATGAGGGAAACAAAGAAGAGACGATTAGGAGATAAATGCTGACGGTTTGGTATTTCTGTTTGTTCCTTGAAAGTTTCTTCCTCATTTTCTTGAAGGAAAGAAGAGACAAAGATGTTAAATATATGACTCCAAGGCACAGGCTGATTTTTTTTTGGTATTTTTTTTTTATATGCCGTTGTCTCTAGCTACTTTTCTGCAATGTGGAGTGACTTAGGGAGGGAAGGGATTTTTGAATGAGAAAGAATTCACCTAAAAGCTTAGAGCCTTTGCCCCACCTGAAAGAGCTTGATAACACTGAGAACACAGTAAGGTCCTCCAATCTCTTAGTGCTTTAGGAAACTCTCTAAGACTATAATTGCAGTGAAGATACTAATCTGCCTTGATAGTAGTTTTTAACTAATTTAGGAGTTTGAAATCACAGATCAATTCCCTGTCTCTTTCCCCACATAGTTAAAATATTTAAGAAACTGTTCTATCCTATAATGACTTCGAATGATAATTTGGCAGGAAAAGATGCACTACAGTAAAGATGAAAGACTGAATAAGTTTTCTTCCGTATAAAGCTTTTGGATAAGTACTCTCCTGTTTCTCTTCAGGTCAATATTTTTATTCAGTCACCCAAATTACTGTGCTGTTTATATTAACTTACTGTGAAGGGTTGTGAATCAGTTTGTGGTTTACCCCAAACCTCATTTCTAGAGGGATTTTTAAAACTTTTTGCTTAGTAGACTCTTTAGTCTCCCTAATCTCCATGGTAAATAGGAGGTACAATGGATAGAAATACTGGACATGGTGTCACAAAGACCTGAGTTCAAGTCTAGAATTAAATATTTAATAATGGTGTGACATTGGTCAAGCTACATAATCTCTGTCTGTCTCAGTTTCTTCAACTGTGAAATAAAGGTACTAATAGCACCTACCTAATAGGGTTGTTAAGAGGATCAAATGAAATAATATTTGTAAAGTGCTTAGCACAGAGCCTGAAACATAAAAGGTGTTTAAAAAATGCTTGGTTTAAGTCATTCAACAATTGACAAGTGGTAAAAAGATATGAACAGGCAGTTTTAGAGTGAAGAAAACAAAGCTATCAATAATCATATGAAGAAATGTTCTAAATTACTTTTGATTAGAAAAATGCAAATTAAAACAACTCTGAGGGTCCACCTCACACATACAAGATTGGCTAAGATGGTAAAAAAAAATGAAAATGATAAATGTTGGAGGATTTATTTTTTTTGGTAATTGGAACATTAATGCATTGCTGGTGGAGTTGTGAACTGATACACTCATTCTGGAGAACATTTTGGAACTGTGCCCAAAGGACAAACAAACTATGCACTTTCTTTGATTCAGCAATACCACTACTAGGCCTGTGTACCAAAGACATCATAAAAAAGGCAAAAGGACCCACATGTACAAAAAGGTTTCTAGCAGCTTTTTGTGGTGGCAAGAATTGGAAATTTAGGAGATGCCCATCAGAAGGGAAATGGCTGAATAAGTTATGGTACATGAAAGTAATGGAATGCTATTGTGCAATAAGAAATAATGAACACTTAGATTTCAGGAAAAAAAAACCTGGAAAGACTTGTACAAACTGATGCAAAGTGAAATGAGAGGAACCAGGAAAACATTGTGCACGGTATTAGCAACATTGTATGATGATCACCCATGAATGACTTAGCTCTTTTCAGTAACACAATGATCCAAGACAAGTAAAAATGATTCATGATTGAAAATGCTAAACACATCCAAATAAAGAGCTGATGGACTCTAAATGTAGATCAAAGTAATTTTTTTCACTTTATTTTTAGTGTTTTTTTCTTTCCTTTTGATATGTTCCTTCTTTCACAACTATGACTAATATGGAAATATGTTTTACCTAATGGTACATATAAAACCCATGTCAAATTGCTTACCATTTTACGAAGCAGGGGAGGGAGGGAGGAAGGGAGGGAGGAAGAGAGAAAAATTGGAATTCAAAACCTTGTAAAAATTAATGTTAAAATTGTCTTGACAAGTAATTGTGAAAAAATAAAATGCCAAAAAAAAACCCTTCTTGTTACCTTTCTGATAACCTACTCTACATTTATCTTTTTTTTTTTTTCCTGTTGAAGGAGCTAACAATGTGTTTTGTTTAGTTTCATTTTTTTCCCTATAGACTCCATACACAATGTCGTGAAGCTTGGGAATCCTTCTCAGAAGAACATTTTAAAATGCATAAAATAAATAAATAGTTTTAAAAATGAGCCAATTATATTGAAACACACTTAGTAAAATATTTTTAATTCATGGGACCCATACTAAGAACCCATATTTTGGTGCATGTCTCAAATGTTAGTGTACTCTTCACCTGATAAGCATCCTAAGAAATTAAAAATATCCCTTATAAATTATTATATTTTTGTTATCTTCATCTTTACTAATGTGCTGTTTTTCTTTGTATTTTGGCTAATTCTCATGCTGCCTCCTATACACAAAGAGGGAAACAGATATAACTGAGATTAAATTCTTCTCAAGAGATTGTAGCATCTTAGTGTGCAATAGCTGAGTCACAACCAGGTGATGATTTGGTTTAGCTGTTTCCTCCCTGTCTAGGGCAACTTGGCACTTTTAACATTCCAATAATTTGTAGTATCTTCTCTAGGCACTATATGATACTCAAAGCTTCAGCTGTTCAATTGCATCCAACCATCTTTTCCCTTAAGATTTAGTACAAAAACAAACAAACACATAAGCAAGTTTTCCCCATTGTATGATAATGCTTCCCAAGTCTCTGATCTAAGATTTATGAATAAAGTATTAAATAATTAAAATTATTTTATCTTTATTGTATAGCCATATCTTCTAAATGTTTTGATCTATATGGAAAATAACTGCCTTTTTCTTTTTCTTTCTCACTCTGTCTTGTGTGTGTGTGTGTGTGTGTGTGTATACACAAATTCATAAAATCTCTTTCTTCCACTAAGATGGGTATTCCTTTAAATTCCTTGACTTCCCTCATCCCCCTCCTCAGACTTTTGTGATTTAAAAAATATCAGACGTGCTCTTATAATTTATAGAGAATGGAGAAAGAAAGAATTCTTAGTATCCTCCATTTCTAAAAGAAGGCAGGGAAGCAAAAATGACACTGGTTTACCCAGTCTCAATATTGAAAATGATTAATGATAACTTATGGTTCAGAAGAGTCTATGGGTAACAATTGATCATGAATTAAACTCTTCTCAAGCCAAGCTCATATAGTGTAATCCCAGAATCACATCCTCTTTCCACATTAGAGGAATTTCAGCTTAAATATCATTACAAAATACCAAAATTACAACCCTTCTGTTATTATGCAGTATTCACTATTATAAGATTTGTGTAAGACCACAAAATTACATTCAAATGTCCCAGAATCTGCTAAATTATGCTCACCTTCCAAATCACCCCTTTCAATCGACCACTTTGATCTGTGTTTCAAATTATTCCCTTTCTAAAGTTGTTTCTTTTCTTTTCTTTTTTTTTTTTGGCTAGGCAATAGGGTTAAGTGACTTGCCCAGGATCACACAGCTAGTAAGTGTTGTGTCTCTGAGGCTAGATTTGAACTCAGGTCCTCTTGAATCCAGGGCCAGTGCTCTATCCACTGTGCCACTTAGCTGCCCCTGAAGTCTAGTTTCTAATTCAGGAATATCCCACTTTTATTCTGTCCTTTCTCATTTCAGTGAATTTATCTTTCACTTCCTCTGTGCCTGAAATGGACTCTCATCTCTTCTTTTTGAATATGTTCTTTCCTTTACAAGGACTGTTCCAGTGTCAATTAAAATATGAAGGCTTCTCTACTCCACCCCAAGTATAATCTCTTTTAATCTCTTATGTAAGTATCTAGCAAAAGGATGTTCACATCCATCAGCAATTGACATCTCTGATTTTGTACCAGTGGTTACTGGCTTTCTTCATTCAGATTGTAGCTTTGTTATGTTTTAACTGTTTTTGACCATCACCATGACCAAGAATGTCATTCCCTTGTAGATAACCTTTATATTGGTTCCCTAAGCTCAGCTTGGCTGGTCCAAAGAAAGCATGCATAGAATCCATCTCTAAAGGACCTAAACTCAAAACCTTTCCAGCCTGACAGAAGCATCCAGAGCCTGTTATCAGTTAACATAATCTTTGAAATATGAGTCACCTGCATGCTATTATTAAACATTGAAATAGGGGCCTTATACAGATTAAATATTTAATAATTATTTATTAACCTGAATCAATGTTTTTTTTTTAATAAAATTAACCTCTAGAATTTCACAAGTTTTCAGAAACATATTTGATAATGGCTTGTATTTCAGAATTGTAAGTTCCTAAACTAAAATCTGTTGCCCTATACCCATATGGCTTTTAGTTGTTCAGATATTATTATTCCACTAAAGAGAAACTAATTATTCATTTGTTTATTAAAGCATTACAGGAATCATGTTGCTTGGCAGAGGCCCAAATCCAGGATATTAGAAAATCGTGAGAAAACTCAAAAAACGCAAAGGCTCTGAGTCCTGCACGCTTGGTTTGTTTGTTTGTGTTTCTCTACTTGTGAATGAAGACTATCACGCACATTAAGTCTGTAGAAACCAATGATTCTTATGAGGATGAGGATGAAGATGAAAGAAGTCAAGAAATTATTTCTGGACATAAAATGCATCTCATTTACCCCCCAGACTGAGCTTCTTCATGCTGCAATAACATTTTTTTTTATTTTAGTGAACAATTTTTATTGAATGGTCAATTAACATTGATTACTGCATATAAGTGTTTCATAACATGAAATAAATAGAAAGCAGCATACCTTCTCTCAGGTTGGAGGGTACACAGTAAAAATGGAGGTATATACAGAGAATAACATGTAAGTCATGTGAATATACACAGTATGTAGTCATCCAGGGGAAATGGGAAAAAACACGCTAGTAAGCTGTTGTTATTTGCAGAGTATTTCCTTAGGCAAGGTTTTGAGTCAGAGGCATCATGGGAAGAGGAATGAATGTAGGAATCAGGATTGACTCGTGACTGTACCACCAAGTAAGTAGCCTTGTGACCTTCTAAGCAGGTTCCTTCCCCATTTTGGGCCTCAGTTTCTTCATCTGCACAATAAAGAGGTTGACTGGATGAAGTCTAATGCTCCTTTCCACTCTATGTGTCAGTGAGAAAAGTTGGGAATAGGAAGGAGATGGCAGTTAAGAAAATCTAAATAATCACAAAGATAGTGAGAAGCAGGGCACAATGAGTGAATTTTCTTGACTAGATTAAAGTCTGAGAGTAGCAAGCAAGGAAACCAATCAGATAGATTTGAAGGGAGGCTTTGAAAACCAGGTAGAGAATTTGAGAGCATAGGTAGTCAGGTATTATAAATGGAAAAAATAAACAAACAAAGAACAAAGCTTTCTGTAAACAATCCACTTTCTGTAAAAAGGAGTATAAGTCCTTTAAATTTCCTTAAAAAGGAAGTGTTCAATATTGTCTGAGGCTTTTTCAGTTTTTCAGGAGGAAGGCCCTTTTTTAGGTGAAGAAAAGAGCAGTTGCTGAAGTCAAGACTAGATAATCCAATCAGTCTCATAAGTCCTGGCACAGAAGGCAAGTTCCTTTCCAAAAAGGTGGTGATGATTGGCTGAGCTGGCGTATCCACAAATTCTGATTCTTACTTCCAGATTTCATCCTCTAGAATTTTCCCATAGCATGTTTGCCTCTCTAGCTGCACTCCTCCTGCCTCCACCACTCCTTCCATGTATCCACTCCAGTGTGTAGCAGTCTCCACTCTGGCAAAATAAATCCTGCCAACTGGCTAGTGAAGAATCCTCTCATAGGGGGTCATTATTCCTGGGGGGAAGTAAGTTGTGTAGCTGCCTCCTAAGTATTGTTCTTCACACCAATACTTTTCTTCATAATTCACTGAAATGAGTGCTTCTTTTGATCCCCAAACCTTTGCATAGAATTCACAGAGTTTCTTCTTCCTTACTTCTTTGGTAAGATGTGCCAGTTTTTTGTTTTGTGGGCAAGAATAAATCTTATGGCAGAATAAGTACTGTCAGGCTTGCTGCCATCGAGAGTGTAGGCAACTGGAACTTCTTCTTCTTCAATAATCATGGTTCCACAGTAATTTTTTTTTCTCCAAAAAGGTTCTTGGTAATATACTATACATTTGATGACTGAACCCAAATGAACATGACTAATCAACTGGTTTCTCATCATTGATAAGGGTATGTTAAAATGAATCTTCATACTCAATGCTTCAGTTATAACGCTAAAGACATATTTGGCCTCATATAATGCATGGTTCGATGTCTCCACAACAAATTTATTACCAGGCTGATCTATATGAGTTACAGGCCTCTGCAACTTTACTCAGCCTCCAAGAAGTTTCATTATCCTCTAACTTGGACAGAACCTCCAACAAACTTCCTTTCCTATCCTCTATTGGTTGTTGAAATGATTCTGATTGTGCCCCCACATTGTTTTGCATACCACAGGAAACCAAGGTCAGAGATTTCATGCATCTTGGCAGTGACACAGAGATTCACACAAAGTATGGCAAGCTGTTTGGCAGATTCAGCAAAGTAGATCTTGCCCAATAGCTCCTTCATTGTCATGACATCCCACTCTTCCAGGACAGGTGCTTTCTAGGGATCATCATGTTGAATCTGTTTCCCCATGTCATCCATTATTCTCTATAAATTATGATTCAAGAATGCAATAGGGTTCCTTATGGGAGTCAATGGACCTTTTTCCCTTGACATGATCAATGATATACTCTATTTCATTCGCTTAGTAGGTCTCTAATCCCAGCTCTTTAGGTAACCTTAATATACGATTTTGAGTCAGCCCAAAATAGGATCCTCCCAGATCTACATATTTAACATTTTTATTTCCTACCTTAAAAGTTCTTGCACCCACTCAGTCCTGGGGCCCCCAGTGCTACAACACTCTGTCTGGAATCATGAAGCAATTTGGCTACTGCCATACCTGAGATTCCTCCTCCCACCAGCATCACATCGTAAATGTTGCTCATGGTGCACACACACCCAATGTGGCTGTGACCTCAGCTGTTTCTATGTCTTTCTCTGACCTCTGGCTCAAGTTTCTCTCCACAAGGTCTCTTGGACTCTGAGCCTTTGCTCTTATATATAGGTGCTCCAAGGGGCTCAGAAACTGCTCCGCTCACTAAGACCTCCAATAATCTCTTTATCATGAAAAACCACATCAGCCCTGGACCTCACATCTCTTCAATATCATCTGGTCCTGGGGCTCCTCCCTCCATCTAATAGGAAAGCGAAGACTTCTCCAGAATCTACATTTAAAGAGAGAGTCCAACTCTATCATCCCTTCATTTTTGTTTTTATTTTTCATTTTTAAAAGTTTAATTAATTATTTTATTTTTAGCTTTCAACAATTACTTCTACAAACTTTGGAGTTTTAATTTTTCTCCCCCTGCCTCCTCCCCTCCCTCCCCAAGATGGTATGCAATCTGATATAGGCTCTACATATACATTCTTATTAAACCTATTTTCACATTGGTCATTTCTTAAAGAAGAATTAGAACCAATAGGAGGAACCACAAGAAAGAAGAAACAAAACAAAACAGAAATAAAAAAAAAAGCAAATAGTATGCTTTGATCTGCATTCAAAGTCCATACTTCTTTCTCTGGATGTGGGTCACATTTTCCATCATGGGACTTTTGGAGACATCTTAGATCCTTGCATTGCTGAGAAGAGCTAAGTCTATCAAAGTCAGTCAAAGCACAACAAGGCTCTTACTGTGTACAGCATTCTCCTAGTTCTTCTCATTTCACTCAACATCAGTCTATACAAGTCTTTCCAGGTTTTTCTGAAGTTCAATTGCTCATCATTTCTTACAGCACAAGAGTATTCCATTACATCCATATACCATAACTTGTTTAGTCATCCCCCAATTGATGGGCATCTCCTTAATTTCTAATTCTTTGCCACCACAGAAAGAGATGTTATAAATATTTTTGTACATGTGGGTCCTTTTCCCATTTTTATAATCTCTTTGCATCCCTTCATTTTCTACCTTGACTCATTCCTCTAGACTCCCACATCATAGTGCCATGTAGAGTTCATTCTCCTCTCCCCAGCCTGCTTTTTTGCTTCCTATTGTATGTTTCTTCCCCCATGAAAGTGTAAGGTCTTTTAAGTTAGAAACCATATTTTGACTTTCTTTGTATCCCTAGTGTTTAAGATAGTGCCTAACACAAAATAGACTCTTAACAAATGTTTATTGATTAACTGAGATGAAGTTAAAAGAAACAACATCCTGTGGCTTTCTGTACTAGCTATGTTATTCTGGGGAAAGCAAAAGAGATTAGCAGAAATCAATTAATCAAATCAAAAAGTATTTTAGGTGCTTACTATATGCCAGGCACTGACTAAATGCTATTGATACAAATGTTATAAATAAAACAATTCCTACTCACAAGGAGTTTACATTTTAATGGGGGAGACATCAATCACAAACATTTATTAAGTATCTACTATATGTCAGGCATCTGGATAAGTGCTGGGAATATGAAAAGAGGCAAAAGATAGTCTATACCCTCATGGAGTTTACAATCTAATGGGAGAGTCAACAGGTAAATAAATGTATACAAAGCAATCTACATACAGGATAAGTAGGAAATAATTAACAGAAGGAAGGCACTAGAATCAAGAGGAGTTGGGAAAGGTGTCCTACAGAATATGGGATTTTAGTTGGAACTTAGAAGAAGCCAGAAAGGTCAGTAGTCAGAGAGGAGACCATCAAGTGCACATATCAATATCTATCTATCTAATCTATCTATCTATCTATCTATCTATCTATCTATCTATCTATCTATCTGTCTGTCTGTCTGTCTATCTCTCTATCTATCTAGGATAGAGATATAGATATGCATATATCTATATAGATATAATTTAAAGAGAATAGGGATAGAGATTCATCTTATTATTTCACTAATTTAAGAAATTCTCAGATAAAGAAACTTCCTCTACTGGTATAGATTGGTACTTTTCTATTACTTAATGCTCTCTGAGAGTGAACTAGATCACTGAAAACTTAAGTGTCTTAGGGTAAAGCAACCAGTATGTATCATAAAGAGGACTTGAATTCAGATCATCTTATAACAGAGGCGAATTGTCTGTCCATTATTTTACATGGCATATCAAAAAGAGAATGCATATAAATAATGAGTATAAAATAGTTTACTATAAAGAAGTTTGAAAGGGAGTACATTAGTAATTTAGGAAACAAAGGCTTCAACTTTGGTAATTTACCTACTCAGTAAGAAAGAGAGTAGCCTAATATTTATCTGGAAAGGGTTTCATTGCATATAATAGAAAGGTAAGTGACAAATTGTGAATGGTCCTGAATTCAGAGTTCTAGCATGATCTCTTGAAGTCTCCCTATACATTCCATAGGCACAGAGTAGAGAAGCACTTTTTTTGCTTATGTATATTTTTATTTGATATCATTGTTTTTATTTTTTTATGTCACATGCAATTGTCTGCCTATTTGTTGCTCTTTTTTTGGATTTAATTTTAATTTTATTTTTTCTCCATTACAAGTAAATAAAAATTTATATATATATATATGTATATATATATATATATATATATACATATATATATATATTATTTATTTATCTATTTATTTATTTATTTATTTTGTAAATTTGGGTTCCATATTCTCTTCTGACCTCTCAACCCTCCCCCTGCCCTGAGAAGGCAAGCAAATAGATATAGATTATTCTCATGCAATCCTGCAAAACATTTCCATATTCTCAATGTTGCAAAAGAAGACTAAAAATTAAAAATAAAAACAAGAATAATAAGAAAAGTTTAAAAAGTGTACTTCAATCTGCTTTAAGATTATATCAGTTCTTTCTCTGGAGGTAAACAGTATTTTTTTTATCCTAAGATCTTCAAAATTGTCTTGGATCATTGTCTTGCTGAGAATAGATAAGCTATTGATTGCTTAGGTTGAGTTAAGCAATAGCTAATTGTATGCTCATCATACATTATGGCTGTTATTTTTAAATCTACTGTTTCTGCTCATTTCACTTTGCATCAGTTCATGTAAATCTTCCCAGGTTTTTCTGAAAGCATAATGCTCATCACTTCTTACAGTACAATAGTATTCCATCACAACTATATAGTACGACTTGCTCAGCCATTCCCCAGTTGATGGGCATCCCCTCCATTTCCAGTTTTTTGCTACCACAAAAGGAGCTCTTATAAATATTTTTGTACATATGAGTAATTTTCACTTTGCTCTGATCTCTTTGTTTTTTAGTATTACTGGATCAAAAAGTATGGACAATTTTATAGCCCTTTGGGCATAATTACAAATTGTTCTTCAGAATGCTTGGATCAGTTCACAATTCCAGTAACAATGCATCAGTGTCCCAATTTTTTTCTATACCCCATCTAACATTCGACGTTTTCCTTTTCTGTCCTACAAGCCAATATGATAAGTGTGAGTTGGTAACTCAGGGTGGTTTTAATTTGCATTTCTCTTATCAATAGTGATTTAAATCATTTTTATATTACAGATAGCTTTGATTTTTTTTAAATTTTGAAAACTGTCTTTTCATATCTTTGACCATTTATTAATTGAAAAATTATTCATATCCTTATAAATTTGACTTAGGTCTCCAACTATTTCAGAAACGAGGCCTTTATTAGAGAAACTTGCTATAAGTTTGTATTCCCAGTTTCCTACTTGCTTTCTAATCTTGGCTGCATTGGTTTTGTTTGTGTAAGTAAAATGTCCCATGCTCCCCTAATTTGCTTATGATATTAACATTTATGTTTAAATCCCATATTCATTTTTGACTTTACTTTGACATATGGTATGAGATATTGGCATATACCTAGTTTCTGCCAGACTGCTTCCAGTTTTCCCAGCAATTTTTGTTAAATGTTTTGTCAAAATCTCCTGTCCCCAAATCTTGAATCTTTAGTTTGTCAAACACGAGATTACTAGGGGCATTTTCTAGTATGTGTGTACCTAATCTATTCCACTGATCCTCTATTCTATTTCTTAGTCAGTAACAGATTGTTCTGATGGTGACCATTTTGTAATATGTTTTAAAATCTGGTACTGCTAAGCCACTTTCCTTCACATTTTTTCATTGATTCCCTGGATATTCTTAAATATTTTTTATAGCTCAATTTTATTGTATTTTCCTAGATTTATAAAATAAAGTTTTTTGGTAATTTGATTGGTAAGGCACTGAATATGTAAACTAGATAGAACTGTCATGCTTTATATTTTGGCTTGACCTACTCATGAGCAATTAAAATTTTCTCTATTTGCTTACATCTGATTTTGTACGGAGTGTTTTGTAATTTTGTTAAGATACTTCCTGGGTTTGTGTTGGCAGGCAGAGTTGCAAATATTATATATTGTCTGAACTTACTTTAAATGGATTTTTTTTTCTTTCTGTCTCTTCCAGCAGGACTTTGTTGATAATATATAGAAATGATGATGATTTATATTGGGTTTATTTTAGGTCCTTCAAATTTGCTGAAGATATGAATTATTTCAACTAGTTTTTTTTTTTTGTTAGTTAGTTAGTTTACTGTTTCTCTAGGATTCTCTAAGGATACCATCTCATTGTCTGCAAGGAGTGAAAATTATGATTCTTCATTGTTTAGTCTAACTCTTTCAATTTCTTTTTCCTGTTCTATTGCTGTAGCTTGCATATCTAGGACAATATCCAATAATAGTGATGATGATGGGAATCCTTGCTTCACCCCTGGTTTTGCTGGAAAGGCTTCTAGCTTATCCCAGTACAAATAATGCTTTCTGAGGCTTTTAGATAGATATTTATCATTTTTAAGGAAAGCTCCATTTTTTCCTATGATTTTTAATGTTTTTTTTAATAGGAAATAATGTTGTATTTCATAAAAAGCTTTTTCTGAAAGATTGCTCATAATTACTACTCCTGCTTTTTTTAAACCTTAGCTAGAGCATAATAGATTCTATTCCAGTTCTTTATTTTTCCTCTATGTGTATTTCTCTGTTTCAAGTGTGTTTCTCATAAACAACGTATTGTTGAATTATTTTTTTAAACCCTTCTGCTGCCTGCTTCCTTTTTATGTGTGAATTTATCACATGTGGATTCACAGTTATGATTATTAATGGTGTACTTCCCCTCTATCCTATTTTCCCTATTTATCCTTCTCTCTCTCTCTCTCTCTCTCTCTCTCTCTCTCTCTCTCTCTCTCTCTCTCTCTTCTCCCTCCCTTTCTTTCCAGTCCCCCTCAAAATTTTGACTTGCTGGGGCAGGTAGGTGTCACAATGGATAGAGTACCGGCCCTGAAGTCAGGAAGACCTGAGTTCAAATCCGGCCTCAGACCAAACATTTGACACATACTAGCTGTGTGACCTTGGGCAAGTCACTTAACCCTGATTGCCTCACTAAAAAAAAAAATTTGATTTGCTGCTGACTTCCCTTAATCTACACTCTTCATATCAGTGACCTTTCCCTTATTTTTGACCTTTCCCCTCCTAATTCCCTGTATGGTAAGATAGATTTTTATACCCAAGCAAATGTATATATTATTCTCTCCTTGAGCCAGTTCTGATGAGAGTAAGGTTGAAGCACTGAGAACCAACCCCCTTTTAATCTCCTGCAATGTAAAATTCCTTTTTTCATGCCTCTTTTAAGTGAAAAAAATTTCCCCCATTCTTCCTTTCCCTTTCCCTTCACCTAGTATCCTTTTGCTCATCCTTTAATTTATTTTTTAAAATTATCACATTATAGTCAACTCACCCTCATATCGTCTTCTATGTGTAATCCTTCTATCTGCCATAATAATGATAGTTATTAGGAGTTATTAGGAGTTACAATTATCATCATTCCCTACAGGAATATAAGTGTTTTAAATTTATTGATTAACATGATTTCTCTTTCATGTTTACTTTTAAGCTTCTCTCTGTATTCTTAACCATTTTTTTTTGTCATAGACACCTTTGGCAATCTGATGAAACCTATGGATTCAGGAGATATGAGAAAAGGAAATATTTTTAATTCAGAAATATATATTGGATTACAAATGAAACTAATTTTATTGAAAAAATCATTTAAGAACAACTTCATGTATTTCAGGTGCTTTGGCCTACTTCTGACTTAGTACTCAGTAGGGAGGGAGGGAGAAGTAGAGGAAAGAAGGGAAAGAGAGAAAGAGAGAGAGAGAGAGAGAGAGAGAGAGAGAGAGAGAGAGAGAGAGAGAGATCAGTTTCTTCAGCAGTTATTAGAAAACGTTAAAATTTCCAGAATATATATTGGTTGCCATTATCTTAAAACTAGTATCCCTTATATCACCTTTCATTGGCTGGCTATGTTTTGTGTGTGTGTGTGTGTGTGTGTGTGTATCCATGTGTGTGTGTAAATATGTTTGAAGAGTCCTGGCTAAGATGCATTATTATTTCTAAAAAGCCATTCAAAAGCAAAGTTGACACAAACATGAGCTAGGTGGAGCTTTGTTTTGTTTTGTTTTGTTTTGTTTCATTGGTGGCCTACTCACTATGCAAATGGGTGATGATAACCATAAGGAACTAGTTCTTCTGAATTTATCTTTTTCTAGTGAGGTAATAATAAATCATTCCTGCCTCAAAAATTCATTCACTCCAAGCTGCTTTGGAGGTAAACTAAGTTCTGATAAAATTCCTAGTAGAACCCTCCTACTCAATAAACTCTGATGACTCCCTATTGGAATTTTAAAGCCCTCACTTAATCTTAGTTCTTTCCCTCTACGATTACCTCCAATTTATCATCTAGCTATCTTCCTTTTTATCTGTCTACCTGTCTATCTTGTTTGTATGTAGTTACTTGAATGTTGTGTCTCCCTCCTTTTTTAGGCTGTGAGCTTCTTGAGATCTGGGACTGGTTTGGGGGCTTGTTTTGTTTTTGTTTTACTTTCTTTGTATCCAAAGTGCTTGCCACAATGCCTGACAAATAGCAGGACCCTAATAAATGCTTATTGTTGACTTAACTAGAACTTGGAGGAGGCTTAAATTCCAGACTTGAATACCACACAAATCTGGAGGGCCTAAAACAAAGTTACTCTTAAATTATCTTCAAGAGAATGTTCTTAAGGATGTAGTATATCCACATGGTTTTCTCCTTGCCTAAATGGCCACAAGTTTATTATTTAATTTCCTAGAATGGAAGATTTTCTTACCACAAGTAGTCCCAATTTCTTGAAGCATTACTAAAGGCATCACCAGAAAGCAAAGCAAATCTGGGCTCTTGCACACCTGCAATTGTTTCACTTTAATGAAATTGTTGTTTTCTAATCTTGTAAGAATCTTCCAGTTACCCTGGGCTGAGCCTAAGTCAGGCCAGTGCCCAAGTAGTTTAGATTTGATATTGGAACAAAATGAGACATTTGGAGATCCTTCAACCATAAAGAAAACCAAAGGATTTACTTAGTCATTGCAGCAGAAGGGTAGACATTGAGGACACCTGGAGGGCCCAATCTCCCTGTCTTTTTTCCCATTGTGCTTCATCAGCCACCCTCCCTCATGTCTTCATTGCCCCACTCTTTCCCTGTAGATTCCTTATGTCTACTTTATACTCTGGCTGCTAGGTTGAATCATGCATAGAACAGTGGGCTTGAAATCAAAGACCTAACTTCAAGATTTCAAATCCAGCCTCAGACATTTACAATCTTTGTGATCCTGGGCAAGTCACTTAATCTTGATTGCCTTAGTTTCCTTATCTGTAAAAATCAGCTGGAAAAGAAATGGCAAAACCGCTACAGTAGATCTCATCCTATGGTATATGTAATCATTTTATTTAATCAAATATGTCACAATGAAACATAGTGAAAGCAGTAACAGGAAAAATAATAAATGTCTTCCTCATCTTAAAGAAACTTGAGTGTAACCAACTGTATTTAAGTAAACTACTTATCAAATAGATATAAGCACAAACAAACCTTTCAGAAGGTAAAAAAAATGGATTTATGACACTCAAACTGGGAAATGATAAAGGCTTTTGAGTAATAGTACACTCATTACTTCTGTTTGTGGACCTTGCCAAACAATTGAAATCATACTCTTTGTGCTTTGTCTTGCACATGTGTGGTTTCAGACTTATAGGAATTTCAAACTTTTTTTTGGTTTTAATTGGCATCTGTTTTCAGAATGAACAAATGAACTCTTACTGCTTTTTTTAAAATACTTTTCCAAGTAGTGTAATAGTCCCAAGCTCTGAAATTAAAGGAAGTTTTATGATTTATATGCTCATGACCTGTTATTGTACTGTTTGAGCCATGGTAACCTTCTTGACTCATCATTCATTTAGTAAACAAATGAATTCTTTCACAGGAGTGCTATGTCTCTGCGTTTAGAGTGCAATTGACCTTTTCTCTCATAATAATGGTGTTTTTACAAGTTCAGTGCTATGAAAACTAGAATTGGCTTAGAAATTTTGATGTTATTTTTCATGTTTTTTAAGTTGTGGTCCAAAAGTGATTTTCAACTTCCAGCATCATCCCCAACTTGAAATGTAACCATGTTGTTCAAAAGCAAATGACAACTTTACATTTTATTTTTAGTCAAATAACATGTTACAGAATATCCTGATGGATTTTGAAAGGTCAGTATTCTGTTAATTCATCCTTTCATTCATTCATTTGACAAACATTTCTTATGCCTCCACTGTGTGCAGAGTAGGCCCCTTTCCACTTCAATGGTAATTGAAGTGTGCCATTAAATTGAGATTGATATTTTAAAAGGGTTTGGAAGAGACTGTTTTTGCAGAGACAACATATGGACTATTATGTATGAGTACGTATGTTTATTTATCTTGCTCCTCATATTTGATGGTAATATTGTTAATGCTATTATTACCTTTGCCAGAATTATTATCAACAAAACATGTTAATGTAAAAGTAGTAAAATTTTATAATGTAAATATTTATTCCAATGTTACCAATGATCTCTTAGTTGTCAAATCCAATGGCCTTTTTAAAAAAATTCTCACCTTCAACTTCCCAGCACCTTTTGACACTGTCACTTACTATTTCCTCTTTGGTAATCTCTTCTCTTTGGGTTTTTGGAAAACCACTCTTTCCTGGTTCTCTTCCTACCCATCTGACCATTTCTTTTCAGTTTCTTTTGCTGGATCCTCATCTAGATCATGCCCTCTAACAATTAGTACCTATCAGTACAGGGTTCTGTCCTGGGTCTTCTTATCTTCTCCCTCAAAAATTTTTCTCTTAGTTATCTCATTAGCTAATAATTTAATTACTAAAGTGATGATTTTCAAATTTATGTAAATTGCCCCAAAATCTCTGTTGATATTCAATCTTGCATCTCTGATTTCCTTTCAGACATCTCAAAGTGGATGTCCCGTAGACATTGTAAACTAAACATATCCAAAACTGAATTCATTATCTTTCCTCCTAAATTATCCCTACCTACTGCGACTTTCACTATTACTGTAGAGGTCAACAGGATCTCCCACACTCCTTAGGCTTACAATGTAGGAGTCATCCTTGAAGTCTTCCTATTTTTCACCTCCTCCCATACCCAACCTGATGACAAGGCCTATCGTTTTCACCTTTGCGCTTTCTCTAGCAACAACTCTACTACAGGCTCTTATCACCTTACTTCTGGATTGCCTTAAGTTTCTCTTTATTTCAATCCATCCTCAATTCAACTCCTAAAGTGCAGATCCAATCATTTCACTTTCCTACCCAATAAACTGCAGTTTATTGACTCTCTACTGTCCTCAGGATAAAGTTAAAAATACTCAGGTGTTCGAAGCCCTTCATAACCTAGTCCCCTCCTACATTTCCAAACTTCTTGCACCTTGCTCTCTACCATATGCTGTTTGATCTAATGACAATAGTCTTTTTGCTATTGCATGAAGTAAACATTCTATCTCTTGGTTCCATGCATTTTTTCTGGCCATCCCCCATGCCTGAAATATTCTCCCAACTGAAATCCCATCAATTCTTGTCTCCAAATTCCTCTTACTTATTTCCCTCCATTAATTATTGCCTATCTATCCTGTATATGATGTGTTTGCATGTGTTTGTTTGTATATTGTTTCTCCTATTAGATTGTAAGCTCTTTTAATGTATGAATTGTCTTTTGGCCTTTTTTGTATCACCAGCATTTAGCACAGTGTCAAGCATATAGTAGATTGTTAATAAATGTGTACTGATAGATTATTTTCCCCCATTTTTCTAGAATCTAGTGATATTAATTTATATTCTCTGAGCCACAATGTATCACAGTCTGGGACAGGGGAGGGGGCACCTGTGCCATCAAGGCTGCATGTGGTCCTCTAGGTCCTCAAGTATGGCCCTTTGACAGAATCCAAATTTCACTGAACAAAGTCTTTAATAATGGGATTTGTTCTGTGATGTCTGATTCAGTCAGAGGGCTGCACTTGATGACCTAGAGTGCCACATATGGCCTCAAGCCACAGGTTTCCCACCCCTGGACTTTGAGGTAAGCTCTATCAAAGGTCTGTTTTTGAAATCGTTTCTCTCTACACCACATCACTTGGTGAGCTGATCAGCACCCACAGGTTCAATTATTATCTTTATTCAATGATTTTCAGGTTTATTTATTTTATTTTTTCTCCTGAGTTTCAGTTCTGCATCATTGAGTACTCATGGGACATTTCAAACTGTCCCAAAATTTTCTAAAACTGAACACGTCCAGCAAAACACTTCCTTAAAGTCTTTCCTCCAAAACAACATTCCTAAGTGCATGTCAAATTTATACAAAATTTTTGAAAGATCTAAAAATCAAAACTTGTTTTAAATGGGCCATTGATTATTTGTATCTATGAAGACATAAAACAGGGAAACATGATTATTAAAGCTGTCTGCTGCTGTCATGAAGCTAATACTACAAATGAAAGAAGATATTTAAATGGTAGAATCTCCCCAAATGATACTTTTTATGAAGACATTATGCTGCTTGTGTTAAGCATCCCAAACTGTAGAGCACCTAAATGAGATTTATAATTATTTGTATGTATGTAGATACACACATATGAAAAGCTGAGAACATGAAGAATACATGTTGGAAAAATTATGGTATGGGTTAGATAGATAACCAATAGTTATCCATCAGTACATGCATCTTGGACAGACACTGCTTATAGACAATAACATGGGCCCAGATTTAAAATGAGGAAAGGATTGGATAATATTTCCTCTGTGAAATTATACAGTGATTATAATGGTCACAAATTTTTCCCTGAAAGATACCCAAATGTTGAGCCAAAAAAAATATTTTGGGAATGACACTGAATTATTCTGCAGTATAATATATGTCTTGTTCCCTGAGGATTTAAGATATAAAGTTGATGGCCCACTAGGCAGTAGAAATTCACAGGTATGAACAATTTGTAATGTATTGCCAATGAAGAATTATAAAGAGAAAGTGATATAAAGGATCCTTAAGAGAGATGTATGATCAAAAAATAAGAGGAGCCAATCAAGTAGATAGAACAGATACCTAGTGGGTAGTTCATGTGCTCCACTCATACTCATGCATGTACTCTACTTGCAAGCACAGAAGGTAAGGAGATCCATGGAAAGGTCGTCAGGGCATTTGATCTACTGCATGCTGAGGATTTATGGGAAAAAAATGAAGAAGATCTGCATAGGCTAGGCAAGGCACATATGCAATTGCAATCTTTATCCCTGGTGACAGATCTCACATTGGTTAAATCAAAGACCCATTGAATATTAAAATGTATCATTATCATCAAGATAAAATCATATAAATTTTAAAAGAAATTACATAAATGTAATTTGTTTCATTGCATCTTGGGAGACTTTGGAATTTGATCAATGTATTAATAAAGATTAACAGTATTCTTTGTAAAAGCAAGCTTTTGTTCTATCTTAAAAAAATCTGAAATAAGCCTTAGTGATGGGGAAAGGAGAGAATCTTGTTCTAATGGCTAAAGTTAAGACAGTCTCTAAATGCAATTTTCTACAATGCTATTAATTATAGTTTCCAGAACAAAAACTCCAATAGAGTTTTTCTTACCTACGTGTCAGGTCAAAAAAAAATCATCTAAGAGAGAAGCAGTTGACTTGGGATACATTACAATAACACTAGATTCTATCATAGCTTACAGGAAAGATTGTCTCTAGGCAGGAGAGTTAGTGTAACTCTTCAAGTAGAAGAAGGTGCTGGCAATACAAGTGCAAGGTAGAATTTTTATTCTATACCTACCTCACATATTGATTTTTTGAAGGATATTTTCTTAAGCAAGGATCCATCTAATCTTCTGTTCCCCATGGCTTTCAGGCCAGCTGCATCTCAGGAGGCAAAATACTTCCTAGGAAAATCAATGAATGTAAAACTGACTACTGGCAAGGAAGCAACAGTCTTTTTTTTTTAAATTTCTTTTTATTTAATTAATTTATTTTGGATTATCAACAACCACTTCCATAAGCTTTTGAGTTTTAAATTTTCCTCCTCCTGCCTCCACACCTCCCTCCCTAAGATGGTGCTCAATCTGATACAGGCTATACATACACATTCCTCTTAAACATATTTTCACATTAGTGATGTTGTAAGAATTAGAACTAATGGGAGGAACCATCAGAAAGAGGAAACAAAGCACAACAGAAGAAAAACAATAGCAAATAGCATGCTTTGATCTGCATTCCAACTCTACAATTCTTTCTCTGGATGTGGATAGCATTTTCCATCATGAGGCCTTTGGAGATGTCTTAGATCCTTTGTATTGCTGGGAAGGGTTAAGTCTAACAATATTAATCATTGCACAATGTGACTGTTATTGTGTACAACATTCTTCTGGCTATACTCACTTCACTCAGCATCAGACCATACAAATCTTTCCAGGTTTTTCTGAAGTCAGCCTGCTCATTATTTCTTATAGCATCATAGTATTCCATTACATTCATACACCACAATTTATTCACTCATTCCACAATTGATAGGCAACCCTTCAATTTCCAATTCTTTGCCACCACAGAAAGAGCTGCTATAAATATTTTTGCACATGTGAGTCCTTTTCCCATTTGTACGATCTCTCTGAGATACAGCTCTAGAAGTGCTATTGCTGGGTTGAAGGGTATGCACATTTTTATTGCCTTTTGGGCATAGTTTCAAATTTCTCTCCAAAATTGTTGGATCATTTCACAACTTCAGCAACAATGCATCAGTGTTCCAATTTTCCCACATCTTCCACAAAATTTCTCATTTTCCTCTTTTGTCATGTTGGCCAATCAGATATGTGTTGTGTGGTACCTCAGAGTTGTTTTGACTTGAATTTTTCTAATCAATAGTGATTTAGAGCATTTTTTAATGACTATAGATTGGCTTTAATTTCTTCATCTGAGAACTGCCTGTTCATATCCTTTGACCATTTATTAACTGGAGAATGACTTGTCTTCTTAGAAATTTGATTTAATTCTCCATATATTTTAGAAATGAGGTCCTTATCAGAGACACTGGTTTTAAAAATTATTTCCCAAGTTTCTATTTTCCTTCTAATCTTGGTTGCACTGATTTTGCTTTGCAAAAACATTTCAATTTAACATAATCAGTTATCCATTTTGCATTTTGTAATGTTTTCTATTTCCTGTTTGGTCATGAATTCTTCTGTTCTCCATAGATCTGATAGGTAAACCATTCTTGCTCTTTTTGTTTGCTTATGGTATCAGCCTTTCTATCTAAATCATGAACCCATTTTTACTTCATTTTGGTATATGATGTGAGATTTTGATCTATGCCAAGTTTCTGCCATAGAATTTTCCAATTTTCCCAGTAGTTTTTGTCAAAGAGTAAGTTCTTATCCCAGAATCTGGGGTATTTGGGTTTATCAAATAATAGATTACTATAGTTATTGACTACTGTGTCTTGCATACTTAACCTATTCCACTCACTTCGTTGTCTACAGTGTGTTTTAGCAGGATGTAGTTTCCTTCCTTATCTCTTTTGATAAGATCTATTGTTGCTTTTGCTTTGTCTGAGATGAGGATTGCTAACCCTGTTTTTTTTACATTCCCTGAAGCATAATATATTGTGCTGCCGCCTTTTACCTTTACCCTGTGTGCTGCTCTTTTTCAAATGTGTTTTCTATAAACAACATATTGCAGGATTATAGTTTTTAATCTATTCTGTTATCTGCTTCCGTTTTATAAGAGAGTTCATCCCATTCCCATTCACAGTTATGATACTATGTGTCTCTTTCTCTTCATCCTTCCCCCCCCTGCTTATGCTTTTCTTCCTCCTTTCTCCTTTTCCTTCCTCACTAGTGCTTTGCTTTTGACAACCCCCTCCCTTAGTCCCATCTCCCTTTCTATGTCTATTTCACATTCTGCCTCTAGGACTTCAGGGCAGTTTTCCTTGATGATTTCCTGAAAGATACTGTCCAGGCTCTTTTTTTTCATCGTGATTTTCAGGTAGACCAATAATTTTTAACTTGTCTCTCCTGTATCTATTTTCCAGGTCATTTGTTTTACCAATGACGTATTTTACATTTTCATTTATTTTTTTCAGTTATTTATGTTTCTATTTGACTGATTCTCACTCTCTCATGGAGTCATTAGCTTTCATTTGCCTAATTCTAATTTTGACCAAATTATTTTCTTCTTTAGATTTTATGCCTCCTTCCCCATTTGGCCAATTGTATTTTTTAGGGGCTTGTTTTCTTCTGTGTACCTTTCTTCCAGTTGGCCAACTGCATATTTTAAAGATTTGATTTTGTGTGTGTGTCTGTGTGTGTGTGTGTGTGTGTGTGTGTGTGTGTGTGTGTGCATGTGGCAGTTGGGGTTAAGTGACTTGCCCAGGGTCACACAGCTAGTAAGTGTCAAGTGTCTGAGGTCAGATTTGAACTCAAGTTTTCCCGACATCAAGGCCAGTGCTCTATCCTACTGTGCCACTTGGGTGCCTCCAAGGAGTTGTTTTCTACAGTTAATTTTTATCCTTTTTCCAAGCTATTGACTCTGTCTTTCATACCTCACTTCTTTTCCCATATTTTCTTCCACCTTTTTCATTTGACTTTTAAAATCCTTCTTGAACTCTTTGAAGAAGGTTTTTTGAGCTTCAGACCAGTTCATATTCCCTTTTAAGGTTCCACATGTGATTTTGTTGATAGTGTTGTCCTCTTCAGAATTTCAGCCTCGAGAGGTATAGGAGTCCTTAAAAAATACAATTGGCCAACTGGAAAAAAAGTACACTGAAGAAAACAAATCCCTTAAAAATACAATTGGCCAATTGGAGAAGGAGGTACAAAATCTAATAGAAGAAAACAAATTGTTAAAAATTAGAATTTGCCAAATGTAAGCTAACAACTCTATGATAGATCAAGAATCAATCAAACAGAAACAAAAAAAAAGAACAAATAGATGAAAACATAAAATACCTCATTGGTAAAACAAATGAAGTGGAAAATTGATCCAGGAGAGACAATTTAAAAAATTATTGGTCTACCTGAAAATAACAATGAAAAAAAGAGCCTGGACAGTATCTTTCAGGAAATCATAAAGAAAAATTGCCCTGAAGTCTTAGAATCAGAATGTGAAATAGCCATAGAAAGAATTCACTGATCACCTCCTGAAAGACATCACAAATTGGAAACACCAAGGAATATATAGCAAATTCCAAAATTACCAGTCAAAGAGAAAATACTGCAAGCAGCCAGAAAAAACAATTTAAATATCATGGAAACATGGTCAGGATTACACAGGACCTTGCAGCTTCTATATTAAAAGACCATAGGGCATGGAACATTATATTCCATAAGGCAAAGGAGCTTGGATTACAACCAAGGATCAATTACTCAGCGAAAATAAGCATAATCTTTCAGGGGAGGAGATGGATATTCAATGAAATAGGGGACTTCCAAATCTTCCTGATAAAAAGACCATAGCTCAACAGAAAATTTGATCTTCAAGTACAAGACTCAAGAGAGACATAAAAAGGAAAATGGGACAAAAAGATACAAAATGTTGTTAATATGGAATAACTATTCACATCCCAACAAGGGAAGATGACACTTGCTGTTCCTCTGAATTGTATTGTTATTACACCATGTTAAAGGAGTATACATAAAGGGGGTGGATATAAGTTGGCTTTGATGTAGTGATGAAAAAAAATAATCAAGTGGGTTGAATGGATCCAAGTAAGTGGATTACTCTTATCTAAAGAAATGTACTGAGAAAGAAGGAGGCAGACAAGGGTAAATTACATTACAAGAAAATACACAAAAACCTATTACAGCACAGGGAGAGGAAGAAGGGGCATGAACATTGTTTGAACCTGTCATCAGATTTGGCTCAAGAAGGGAATAACATAATCAGTTAGGTATAGAAATCTAACTTGCCCTATAGGCAGTAGGAGGGAAAAGGGGAAAGAAAAGGGAGGGGGGATAGAAGGAAGGGAAGAAGCAGTAAGGGTAAAGGGGAAGAAAAGAGAAAGGGCTAATATAAAGGAGGAGGGCATGAGGGAGGCAGTGTTTAAAAGCAAAACATTACTGGGAAGGGAAAAGGAGAAAGAAGAAAAAGACACAGATAGTAATCATAACTGTGAATGTGAAAGGGATGAACTCTCCCATAAAAAGGAAGTGGATAGCAGAATGGATTAAAAACCATAATCCTACAATATGTTGTTTACAGGAAACACATTTGAAAAAGAGTGACACACACAGGGTAAAGGTAAAAGGCTGGAGCAGAATATATTATGCTTCAGCTGAAGTAAAAAAAGCAGGGTAGCAATCCTGATCTCAGACAAAGCAAAAGCAAAAATAGATCTAATCAAAAGAGATAAGGAAGGAAACTACATCCTGCTAAAAGGCACCATAGACAATGAAGTAATATCATTACTAAACATATATGCACCAAATTATAGCATCCAAATTCTTAGAGGAGAAGTTCAGGGAGTTACAGGAAGGAATAGAGAGCAAAACTATACTGGTGGGGGACCTCCCCCTCTCTGCACTAGATAAATCTAACCATAAAATAAACAAGAAAGAAGTTAAGGAGGTGAATAGAACATTAGAAAAGTTAGGTATGATAGACCTCTGGAGAAAACTGAATGGGGATAGAAAGGAATATACTTTTTTCTCAGCAGTACATGGCACATACACAAAAATTGACCATGTACTAGGGCATAAAAACCTCACAATCCAATGCAGAAAGGCAGAAATATTAAATGCATCCTTTTCAGATCATGATGCAATAAAAATTATATGTAATAAAGGGCCATGGAAAGATAGACTAAAAAATAATTGGAAACTAAACAATCTAATCCTAAAAAATGATTGGGTAAAACAAGAAATCATAGAAACAATAATTTCATTCAAGAGAATGACAATAATGAGACAACATACCAAAACTTATGGGATACAGCGAAAGCAGTTTTTAGGGAAAGTTTTATATCTCTAAATGCTTACATAAATAAAATAGAAAAAGAAGAGATGAATGAATTGGCCATACAACTGAAAAAATTGAAAAGAAACAAACTAAAAATCTTCAATTAAACATCAAATGAGAAATAATAAAAACCAAAGGAAAAATTAATAAAATTTGGTTAAAGAAAACCATTGAATTAGTAAAACTAAGAGGTGTTTTTTTAAAAAAATAAGTCTTTGGTTAATTTAATTTTAAAAAAAGAAAGAAAACAAATTACTATTATCAAGAAAGGTGAATCTACCACCAAGGAAGAGGAAATTAAAACAATAATTAGGAAATATTTTGCCCAACTATATGCCAACAAATTTGACAATCTTAGTGAAATGGGTACATACTTACAAAAATATAAATTGCCCAGATTAACAGAAGAGGAAGTAAAATACTTAAATAACCCCATCTCAGAAAAAAATTGAACAAGCCATTGATGAACTCCCTAGGAAAAAATCTCCAGGGCCAGATGGATTTACATGTGAATTCTATCAAACATTTAAAGAACAATTAATTCCAATACTATACAGATTATTTGGGAAAATAGGTGAATAAGGAATCTTACAAAATTCTTTTTAATACAAATATTTTGGTGATACCTAAACCAGGAAAAGTCAAAACAGAGAAAAAAATTTATAGACCAATTTCTCTAATGAATATAGATGCAAAAATTTTAAACAAAATATTAGCAAATAGATTACAGCAACTTATCACAAGAATAATACACTATGACCAGGTAGGATTTATACCAGGAATGCAGGGTTGGTTCAATATTAGGAAAACTATATCATAATTGAGCATATCAACACAAAACAACAGAAACCACATGATCATCTCAATAGATGCAGAAAAAGCTTTTGAAAATACAACACCCATTCCTATTAAAAACACTAGAAAGCATAGGTATAAATGGAGTCTTCCTTAAAATACTAAATAGCATTATCTAAAACCTTCAGTAAGCATCATATATAATGGGAAATATCTAGAAGCATTTCCAGTAATATCAGAGGTGAAACAAGGATGTCCATTATCACCACTGTTATTCAATATTGTACTGGAAACGTTAGCTTTAGCAATAAGAGAAGAAAAAGAAATTGAAGGTATTAGAATAGGCAAAGAAGAAACAAAGCTATCACTCTTTGCAGATGACATGATGATATACTTAAGAATCCTAGAGAATCAAGTAAAAAACATAAAAATAAACAACTTTAGCAAAGTTGCAGGCTATAAAATAAACCACATAAATCATCAGCATTTCTATATATTACCAACAAAGCCCAACAGCAAGAGAGAAAGAGAAATCCATTTAAACTTACTGTAGACATTATAAAATATTTAGGAGTCTACCCACTGAAACAAAACCAGGAACTCTATGAACACAATTACAAAACACTTTTCACACAAATAAAGTCAGGTCTAAATAATTGGAAAAACATCAGTTGCTCATGGGTAGGCTGAGCTAATATAATAAAAATGACAATCCTACCTAAGCTAATTTACTTATTCAGTGCCATACCAATCAAACTACCAAAAATTATTTTATAGAGTTAGAAAAAAATAACAAGATTCATTTGGAAAACAAAAGGTCCAGAATATCAAAGGAACTAATGAAAAGAAATGCAGGGAAGGTGGCCTAGCAATTCCAGATCTTAAATTGTATTATAAAGCAGCAATCATCAAAACTGCTTGGTACTGGCTAAGAAATAGTGGTGGATCAGTGGAATAGGTTAAATATGCAAGACACAGTAGTCAATGACTATAGTAATCTATTATTTGATAAACCCAAAGACCCCAGCTTCTGGGATAAGAACCCACTCTTTGAAAAAAACTGCTGGGAAAACTGGAAAAGAGTATGGCAGAAACTAGGCATAGACAAATCTCACACCATATACCAAAATAAAGTCAAAATGGGTTCATGACTTAGATATAAAGGCTGATACTGTAAAAACTGGGAGAACAAAATAGTTTACCTATCAGATCTATGGAGAACAGAAGAATTCATGACCAAACAGGAGATAGAGAACATTATGAAAAGCAAAATGGATAATTTTGATTACATTGAAAAGTTTTGCAACAAAGCCAATGCAACTAAGATTAGAAGGAAGGTAGAAAATTGGGAAAGAATTTTTACAACCAGTCTCTGATAAGGCCTCATTTCTAAAATATAAGAGAATTAAGACAAATTTATAAGAATACAAGCCATTCCCCAATTGATAAATGGTCAAAGGATATGAACAGGTTCTCAGATGAAGAAATTAAAGCCATCTATAGTCATATGAAAAAATGCTCTAAATTATACTGATTAGAGAAATGCAAATCAAAACAACTCTGAGGTACCACATCACCTATCAGATTGGCCAACGTGACAAAACAGGAAAATGATAAATGTTGGAGAGATGTGGGAAAATTGGAACACTAATGCATTGTTGGTGGAGTTGTGAAATGATCCAACCATTTTGGAGAACAATTTGGAACTATGCCCAAAGGCTCAAAAATGTGCATACCCTTTGATCAGCAATAGCACTTCTAGGCTATATCCCAAAGAGATCAAACAAATGGGAAAAAGAGCGACGTGTACAAAAATATGCATAGCAGCTCTTTTTGTGGTGGCAAAGAATTGGAAATTGAGAGGATGCCCATCAATTGGGGAATGGCTGAGCAAGTTGTGGTGTATGAATGTAATGGAATACTATTGTGCTATAAGAAATGATGAACAGGCTGACTTCAGAAAAACCTGGAAAGACTTGTATGTCTGCTGTGGAGTGAAGTGAGAAGAACCAGAAGAATGTTGTCCACAGTAACAGCCACATTGTGCGATGACTAATATTGATAAACTTAACCTTTCTCAGGAATACAGGGATCTAAGATATCTCCAAAGGCCTTGTGATGGAAAACGCTATTCACAAAGAAGAAAGAACTATGGAATTTGAATGCAAACCAAAACATACTATTTGCTATTTTTTTCTTCTGTTGTGCTTTGTTTCCTCTTTCTTATGGTAACTCCTGATGGTTCTAATTCCTACTTACAACATCACTAACGTAAAAATATATTTAATAATGTATAGCCTATATCAGATTGCATGCCATCAAGGGGAGGAAGTTTGGAGGGAGGAGGAGAAAAATTTAAACTCAAAAGCTTATAGAAGTGATTGTTGATAATTCAAAATAAATTAATAAAAAAGAATTGGAAACTAATAAAAAAGAAAGAAGAAAAGAAAATTATCAGCATCATGAATGAAAAGGGTGAATTCATCACCAATGGAGAGGAAACCAAAATAATAATTAGGCGGTATTTTGCCCAACTCCATGCTAATAAATTGGACAGTCTTAGTGAAATGGATGAATATTTACAAAGAACATACAGGGGAATATGTAATGCACTTTAAGTAACAAAAGAAAGGGTAAAAATGAAGGAAAAATAACTCCTGTAGTTTCTCAAGCAGAAGAGGAAGTCAAGGAAAATGGTGGAGGAGCCACATAGAGGCATTGAAAAAAGCAGTATGAAATTTATTTTATTAATTATCCTGATTTTTTTCTACTTTTTCTGTCCTTCAAAATACTATTCACTCTATAGAATGGCTCCCTGCAAGGAGAATCAGCAGTTTACTGATGGAAACTATGGTGACATAAAAAAGTACATCAATAAAATCTTATGTTAAAAATTAGAAGACCAATCAGATTATAAAATTCCAATACCACCTATGAAGGTAGATTGCTTTCTAAGACAAGAATACAATAATGCAGTGGGGTAGGGATTAACCTGATTCTATCCCATTTTGAAATATCTGTTCCTTGGGAGTCAGTTCAGATCAACATACCATTCAGAGGAGACAGTGTAATAAATATGTGTCTGAAATCTATATAAAAATTCAGACTAGAAAAAAAAAAACTGGAGAAATAATAATTGGTTATGAGTAGACTAAGCTAATATAGTAAAACTTACAATTCTACCTTAATTAATTTACTTACTCAGTGCCATACCGATCAAGCACCAAAGAGTTATTTTATAGAGCGAGGAAAAATAACAACAAAATTCATATGGAAAAATAAAATGCCAAGAATATCAAGGAAATTAATGAAAACATAATGTCAAAAAAGGTGGCTTAACAATACCAGATTTCAAATTGTATTACAAAGCAGCAATCCTCAAAACAATCTGATACTGGCTAAGAAATAGACTGGTGGATCAACAGAAAAGATTAGGTATACAATACATGGTAGTAAATGACCACAGTAATCTAGTGTTTGATAAACCTAAAGATCCGAAGTCTGGGACAAGATCACAATATTTAACAAAAATTACTGGATAAATTGACTAGTAGTTTGACAGAAAATAGACATAGACTGATCAAGATCTCTTGTGTACACCAAGATAAGGTGAAAACAGACCAAGATAAGGTAAAAAAATTAATACATGACAGTAATAAAAGGTGATATCATAAGCAAATTAGGGGAACATGGAAAATTTTCCCGTCAAATCTGTGTATAAGGGAAAGGTTTATGAACAAAGAAGAGATAGAGATGATCACAGGAAGTAAAACATATAATTTTGATTACATGGAATTAAAAGGTTTTCATGTACACACACATTCAAACAAACAATGCGGCCAAAATTAGAAAGAAAACAAACAAACAAAACTGAGGAAATAATTTGCAAAAAAATTCTCTAATAAGGGTCTCATTTCACAAATATAGAGGAGATTGAGTCAGATTTATAAAAAAAAAAGTCCCAGCTGACAAATGGCTAAAGAATATAAATAAACAATTATCAGGAAAAAAAAAAAGAAAAGAAAAGAAATATCAAAGCTATCTGTAGTTATATGAAAACACTATAAATCATTATTTATTAGATAAATGTAAATTATAACAATTCTGATGTACCACCTCACACATATCATAAATTGGCAAACACAACAGAAAATGAAAATGACAAAAGCTTAAGGGGAACTGTAAAAATGAGGACACTAATGTACTATTGGTAGTTGTTAATGGTCAAACCATTCTGGAGGCTAATTTGAAACTATGACCAGAGTGCTATAGAATGGTGCCTATCCTTTAACTCATAAATACCACTACTAGGTCTGCATCCCAAAGAGATCAAAGGAAAATGAAAAGGTCTTATATATACTCTAATATTTATAGCAGCTATTTTTTTTTTTTGCGATGGCAAAGAATTGGACATTGAGGGGATACCCATCAATTAGGGAATGGCCAAAATGTAGTGACATATGATTATGATGGAATATTGTTGTACCATAAAAATTATTAAAAAGGATCATTTGAGGAAAAAAATCTGGCAAGAGAGCAAAATCAGGAGAAAGTTTTACCTGGTAACAGCCATATTGCAGGATGATCAGCTGTGACTGACTTAGGTACTGTAGTTAATGCAATGATTCAAGGCAATTCTGAAGGTCTCATGAAAAATGCTATCTGCCTCTAGAGAGAGAACTAATAAATTCTGAACTAATAAATTGAAGTGTAAATTTTTCATTTTCTCTACTTTTCAGTGTTTTTTTTTTGCAAAATGGTTAATATGGAAATATGTTTTTTTTCATTATTTCAAGTCTGCAATTTCTTTATTGCTTCTGGTTTTCAATGGGTGGGGGAAAAGGAGAAAATTTGGAGCTGAAAAATTTTACAAAGAATGTTCAAAATAAATAACAAAAGGAAAAGCACCCACCTGCTCTTTTGATACTGTTAAGTGGTGGGTAATGTGCCAGATTTTGTAAGGTAAGCTTAGATCTCTGACAAACCGTCTCTCTACAGCTGTTAATTCATTTAATAACTCAGTCTTATTTCTCTTATTTAGAAGGTAGGGTAATTAAACTGTAAAGCACTATATGAATGTAAGTTATTGATATTGTGTTTGTTCCTATAGGTTATGTCTTAAAGGAAGAAATGTTATTAGGGCCGATAGTAAATCATATTTTTATTCTCCAATGAAGAAAAAGTCAATTATGGAAGTTTTCAGATTTGATACTTAGGGTTTATATTTGCTGCCAAATTGTCCTTTGTTTGTGGCTTATTTTTTGGATGTCAATGGCGTAAAACTAGTGTAACTCTTATGTCTTCTTTATTCTTTATTATTTAATTCAATGTACTCATTTTGAAATATAATTTTGGAGCAGGAATATAAGTTTACTTATCTGTTTACTTTGTGTTGTTATGGCACCAGGCAAAATAGCATGATTTTGTGGTCCTTTATGAAATATTATTTGATGATGTTGATATATTATTTCTCAGTCTTTTAAACCAACCTATCAAAATTAAAGTGTTCTGTGATATATAAGGGAGAAGAACATAGGATAATAGATTCAAAGCTAGAAGTCATTAAGTCAACACCTTCATTTCCCTGATGTACAAGCAGCAGCATAGAGCATTTAGATGACTTTCAAGGTCACCTATGTACTATGTAGTAGAATTGACCTTCAAATTCTAGTCCTCTGGTTCCAAATCTAATGTTCCCCCCCCTTCTATCATATATACATTGAGTTTTAAAGAATGGGAAGGAATACAAGAAACAAAGAGACAGATGAATATTATTCCAACTATATAAATTAGCCTGAGAAAAGTCTTAGAAACTTGGGAATTCAGTTTCTGGGAGCTGTGTGTTGTCTAATTTGACTCCACATAGCATGCATTGAGGAGAACAATGTTGTGAAAAGTAAGGTAGTTTTGAGCTATGGAAATCTTTGAATTCTGGGTAAAAGAGTGTGAACTTTATTGGTAATGTAGCAAGGATTATTGAAAATTTTTGATAGAGAATGATAGAAGTTAGATTTATGCATAAGAAAGATTACCTTGTCAGAAGTGTGAAGGATAGATTGGAAAGAGAAAGAGAATGAAGCCAGGAAGACCTGGACAGAAATTATTGTAATAGTGCATACAGAAGGAAAAGAAGATTTATGTTAGATAATTTCCTTTTGGAAGAAGTTTTTATTTTAGGATTTTTTAAAATAAAAAATAGTAAGATTGTTGGAAAGAGAAGACATTCTAATAACTGCATCTGCATTTTGCAAAAGGCTTCACAGATCCGTAAATATATTGCATACTTGTACTGCCTACATAATTCTCTCACATGCAAAAAATAAAAGATTATACTATCCTTATTCCATTGCTTATTAAACTTCTAAAGAAGACATCTCTGAGCCTTTGTGGTTATTGACTTTTGTTATTTGTATGCAAAAGGCTTTAGGCTTTGGTACATTGGGAGGGGTCAGAATTCAATCTTCAAATTAGTTTCAATTTCAGAAGCAGGATTAGTATATAGTATTTCTTTCCAATTTTATTCTCAGATTCAAGATCTGTCAATTTTTTTTTTTCTGCGAAGTTTTAAAGTATATCTCTTTTCCTGGAGAAAACAACATTATCCTAATTAAAACTCATGAGAGAGCTTTAGAGGTCTCTAGTTCAAACTGTAGTATTTGAATCTTTTCATTTAAGTATTTAAGCTCATTCTGCCAAGTTTATGATTTTGTTTCAAGATTGTCTATTTGAGGGGCATAGGAGTCAATTTAGTCTCCAGTGCTTTGAAAACTTTTAATATGGTTTATAATGAGATCCTTCTCTAACTAACTACATGGGGATTCAGTTTTGCTAGATTAGACACACTGGTTACTGTCATTTTTTTTTTTCTTTTACAACTTACACATAGTACTGGGCAGGTACATTTAATGTACAGTACACATAAATATGTAACATTAAGATTTTCACTAAATAGCATGACTGTACAAATATGTCTTTACTTATTTATCTGAAGGTTGCTATTAAGCTTATCAAAGTTAAACTCACAAAAAGACAAAGAATTAAAATGATAAATGTACCAAATATAACTTTATTTCAAAATAAGAAAAAAAGAATTTTGGTGTCATAAGATTTATAATGGGTAAGTAATCAGGATCTCCTGGTTTCTACAAGTGACCTTGAAGAAGTTAATAAGCTCAGCAAACCTTAGGATTCCTCATCATTAATATGAGAGTTGAAACAAAGGATCTCTTAGGATCCTTTTTTTTAGTTTTTTCTTTCTCTTCCCATAGATCAGACAGGTAGACTATTCCTTGCCCTTCTAATTTGCTTACGGTGTCACCCTTTATATCTAAATCATGCCAAAGATCTGTCATCTCTAACTTTTCTAATATTTCATTTACCTGCTTGGTTTCATTCTTGTTTATATTTTGTTGGATTTATTGAGTTTTGGGAAGGGATATTAAAGTTCCCCACTAGTATCGCTTTGCTGTCTATTTCTTTCTGTAGCTCACTTAACTCTTCCTTTACAAATTTGGATGCTATACTGCTATACCACTTAGTACACAGATGTTTAGTATTGATATTGCTTCATTGTCTATGGTACCTTTTAGCAATATGGAGTTTAGTTCCTTATCTCTTTTAAATAGATCTATTTTTATTTTTACTTTGAGATCAATATTGCTACCTCTGTTTTTTTTTCTCTTTTTCTTTCTTTTTTTTTTTTACCTCAGCTTAAGCATAATAGATTTTGCTCCAGCTCCTTACCTTTACTCTGTGTGTATCTCTCTGCTTCAAGTGTGTTTCTTTCAAACAACATAGTTTAAGATTCTAGTTTTTGACCCAGTCTGCTAAGCACTTCCATTTTGTTGGAGAGTTCATCCTATTCACATTCACAGTTATGATTGCTACTTCCATATTTTCTCTCCATCCCATTATTCTCCTCTTTGTTCTCTCTCTCCTTTGACACTTTCCCACTTCACCAGTACTTTGCTTCTGTCTACCACCTCTCTTGATCTGCTGTCCTTTCTGTCAGTACCCCTTCCACATTTACTTGATCTCTTCCCCTCCTACTTCCCTGTCAGGTACAGCAGACTTCTATACTCACGTGATTGTGTATATGATTCCCTCTTGGAGACAATACTGATCAGAGAAAGGTTCAAGCTATGCCCATTGCCTACCTTCCCATCTTCCCTTCCACTTCAATAAGTCTTTCTTGTCTCTTCACGTGAAATAATTTACTCTATTCTATCTCAACCTTCCTTCTGCATCCAGTGTACTCCTCTTTCTCATGGCTTGATATTTTTTTATATATCATTCCTTAAAATTCACCTTATATCTTTGCCTATGTGTATTCCTTCTAGCAGTACTACTAGTGATACGATTTTTAAGAATTGCAAGTATCATCTTCCTGTGTAGGAGTGTAAATAGTTTAGCTCTATTGAATCCCTTATGTTTCCTTTTCCCTTATTACTTGTATATGTTTCTCTTGGGTCTTGATATGAGAGGTCAACTTTTTGATTTAGTTTTGGTCTTCTTCTTATGAAAGCTTGAAATCTCTCTATTTCATTAAATAACCTTTTTTTCTTTTGATGCATTATGCTTAATTTTGCCAGGTATGTGATTCTTGGTTGTAGTTGCAGCTCCTTTGTCTTCTAGAATATCATGCTCCACGACCTCTGATCTTTTAATGTTATAGAAGTTGCCAAGTCCTGTGTAATTCTGATTGTTTCTTCCTGATATTTCGAATTGTTTCTTTCTGCTGACATAATATTTTTCCTTGACCTGATTGTTCTGAAATTTGGCTATAATGTTTCTTGGAGTTTTTATTTTAGGTTATTTTTTCTGAGGTGATTGGTTGATTCTTTTAGTGCATATTCAGCCTTCTGATTCCAGGACATCAGGGCAGTTTGCCTTCATAATTTCTTAAAAGACACTGTCCAGGTCTTCTTTTTGATGATAGTTTTGATGTAGTCCAATGATTCTGATCTTGTGTCTCCTGGATCTATTTTTCCAGGTCAGTTGTTTTTCTTGTGAGGTATTTTACGTTTTCTTCCATTTTTTCATTCTTTTGAATTTCTTTGATTGATTCTTGATGTTTCTTAGAGTCATTAGTTTCCACTTGCCCAATTCTAAATTTTAAGGTATTGTTTTCCTCAATTAGCTTTAATACTTTCTTTTTAAATTGGCCAACAGTACTCTTTAAGGAATCGTTTTCTTCAGTGGATTTTTGTATCTCCTTTTCCATATGGCAAATTCTATTTTTAAGCATTCTCTTGCATCACTCTTATTTCTTTTCCCATTTTTTTCTTCTACCTTTCTTATACTATTTTTAAGCTCCTTTCTGAAGTCTTCCATGAGGTCTTTCTGGGCTTGGGATCACTTCTAATTTTTCTTTGGGGGTTTGGCCTATAGGTGTTTTGACATTGTTGTCCTCTTCTAATTTTGTGTCTAGGTTTTCCCTGTCACCATAAAAACTTCCTATGGTCAGATTCTTTTTTTGTTGCTTTTACTCATTTTTTGTCCTTTTCTTTTTCTTTTAAATTTCATCTGGGCAGCCTTGGTGGAAGGGGCATTGTCTCAGGCTTCCTGTGCCAACAGCTGCAGGCCCTGGTTGTTTACATAGAGTTGCACTGATGATGCCCCGACTTTCCCAGGGAATCTTCATGTCTGGTGCTAGATTGAAGGATGGGATGTGGGGGGTGGCACTGCTGGATGCTATAGGGATCTAGCAGCTTACTTTGTACTGAACTAGTTTGTACTGAACTAACCTAACAACTAGGTTAGTTGTACTGAACTAACCATCTTAGTGGTGGTATCTGACATGTGCTGAGGCATGGTGGAGTGTTTCTGCATTTCCTAGGACTGAAGCTCATGGAGGTCTGGCCTACTTTCTTATTATGCTGGAGTCTGCTTGTTTGCCTAGGAGCTGTGCTGAAGCACATTGTAGTTCTCAGAACTGGAGTTCACTGGTTTCCCTTCCTATGCTAAGGCACGAAGAGGGTTTTGGTGTTGGTGTTTGCCTCCTCCACCATACTGGGGCTCAAGATCTCCCACTGGTTTTCTGAGGTGGAGCTGACTGCTAGCTTATTGGGAAGCTTCCTGTCCTGGAATGTACTGTCCTTTTACTGGAGTGAGATGGCACTTTCTTTCCAAACTTTCAAGTTTCTTGGGCTAAAAGATTGTTTCACTCTATCTTTTTGGTGGTTCTGCAGCTCCAGGATTTGTTTTGGGGTGCCATTTTCTGGTTATTTGGAGGCGAACATGAGAGAATTACAACAGTTTACTGCTTGCTCCACATCTTGGCTCCCAGAAATCTCTGAAAGAGAAGAGAAAGCAAGAAAAGAAGCAAGAAAGAAAGAGAGGGAGAAGAGAAAGAGGGAGAGGAAGAGAAAGAAAGCAAGAGAAAGACAGAGAGAAGTAACTGGGAGTTAAAGAAGTGACAAGAGAGTCACAAGAATATTATGGCAAAGAAGCTATGGAGTACGCATAAACTTTGTTGGAAGTCTACCTCAGCATCCTATTTTATAAAAGAAAGAAGAACTCTGAACTTCTTGGAAAGTCCTTTTTCCTTCTTAAGACAGATCTCTGAGGAAGTTCTACTCAAGTCTTTCTGTCCAACTCCCCTTCCCCTATATATATTGTCTGTCATTATCTCCTCCTGCTCTCTTTTCTTCTTCTTCTTCTTCTTCTTCTTCTTCTTCTTCTTCTTCTTCTTCCTCCTCCTCTTCCTGCTCCTCCTCCACATGCCTTTTTTTGTGACTATTTGAGTTTATTGTAGGTAAATTTCAACTATCTGATCAATACTGTCTACTGATTTTTAATGATTTAACTGATCTAAATTTCAGGTATAAAGAATTTTTAAAAATTCATGACTTTTAAAAACTAACAGAGAGGGGCCAATTGCATTATTTAAGTACCATTATTTGTCCTTTTAATGATGCATATTTAATTATCACAGTATTATATTTTTTTATTCTAATAGATCATTGGACAAAGCTAATTTCCACTTACTTTTATTGACTACATATAAAATAACTTTTAATAAAGTTATCTTTTGTTCCTTCAGTCATATATTTTTCCTCTTCTAGAGTTTTGTCTCTGCCTACTAGTTTTGTTTGGCCTGCCTTCCAGCTAGATTAAGTATAATGAGTATATATTATTCCTTAAATCTTTAATTGAAATTATTCTGAGCATAGGAGTTCCCAAAGAAATTTCACCAGAAAAACCATTTCCCACATAGGAAAAAATAAAGAAAAAGACAGTTATTCCTTCTGAGGGAACAAGGAAGGTACATCATCACAGAAATTGGGAAGGGGAAGAAACAGTTGAAAAATGTCCAGATAAACATCCCAACCCTAGAACTTCTTATACAATTCATGCACATAAACATTTTAAAATATAGCTTGGATCCTTTCATCACCATATACTTAAAAGTAGGGCATTTTAGTCAATATTTTGCAATTTTCAAGTACAGTACAGACTGGAACAGTAAAATGCTTTGCCCAGTATACAAATTATTTCTGGTATGATTGCTATTTCTGGGAAGAATATTAAAAATTTATGTGGCTAAATTTTTAAATAGAAAGAAACCATATGTTTTCTAACATTCTGATTAGATTGAATAAACAACTTACGATAAAAATAAATTTGATGCAGTAAATCAAAGAATTTTTGTCAAAATATAAAAAATGATTACTTGTGAATTTATCAAAACAGCTATGACATTAAAATGTTCAATTAAGTAATGATTTTTTTTCTTTTTGTCTTGAAGGGGCAAATTTAACTTTGAGAAGAATAGCTATTTTCCCCCCTCAATGTATACCTCATTCATATTCTAATGTCAAGCTGATTATTATGCTTTCTTATTGTGCAGAATGTGAAGTTCATTTTTTTAAACCTAATCTCCCACCAAAATATCATAGTAAATTTATAAATAATGCAGCCCTCTAAATTTCCTGCTCTCAAAGAGTTTACAATCTAATAGGGGAAGAAAACACACAAAAGGAAGCAAGAAAGCAAGGTAGAACATACACCAGTGGGAAACTGGCTGGGGTCAGCATCTTGTTCTGTGGAGTTGAAGTCAGTTAATTAGAATTTCCATTTCTCCCTTTTGGAAGGAGTTTAATATTCTACAATACATACTTCCAGTCACAAGCCAGAAGAGACAGAGGGAGATGGAGAGATATTAAGTATCCAAGACTTCAGTTAGCATCATGGTGATGTAAGCTTGAGTTAGCAGTTGGGGGGCTCAGTGGATAAAGCCCTAGGCCTGGAGTCAGACACATTGTGAGTTCAAATCTGGCCTCAGACGCTAATTTGCTCTGTGACCCTGGGAAAGTTATTGAACCCTGTTTACCTCAGTTTCTTCATCTGTAAAATGAATTGGAGAAAAAAACGCAAAGCACTCTTGTGTCTTTGCTAAGAAAATTTCAAATGGGAACATGAAGAGTCACAGTGCAACTGAAATGACTGAACAACAACAATAATAATGAAATTAGAAATGATGAGCATATCCTAGGAGGGGAATCATGTTTCCTGGAGTTGAAACCATGCAGAGATACAGGCATAAATCAAAGTAATGCAAAATAAACTACACAGAGACAGGAAAATAATAGGCTTAATTACTAAAACAACATAAATGGAATACAACAGCAATAAAAAACAACTATAAAATAATTTTAAAAGAATGTAACAAAATCATAATAACAACCTGGGACCCAATGAAGAGGTATGAAAGGACATTTCTCCCCTCTTTCCAGAGGTGAGAGGTCCTTGGGTATGCAACATTCCCTATGAGATTTGGTTTTCTTGAACTACTTTGTTTCATGTGTCTCCCTACTCTAGACCTTCTATATTATGCCTCAAAAACTGCTTCTCTTCATCCTGGAAGCTCACTCCAGCCCTGAGATTAACACTTTGGATATATCCCTTGCCTCTGTGTCTTCCACCGCTGATAGATTATTTCTTTTCTAAGCTTACACTTAAGGAAAAAAAAAACAAGCCAGCCATATCTTCAATTTTCTCCAGAGTGTATTCCAAAATTTTTACATCATATCCCTCCCTTCCCTTTGCTTCCTTACTACCACCCCTTTCAACTTTCTTTTTATGTGTTTGAAATTATACATTTTTCTCAAAAGCAAAATAAAACACACACACACACACACACACACACACACACACACACACACACACACAAACTAAAACCAGAACCTCACAGGTTTTGCAAAGAAAGCACCAACTATAACTGCTTATATGTGCAAAAGTTGGTATTTGGTGCAAATATGAATGGCCTCTTACCTCTATAAAATCTAGTTTGGCTGCCCTTATAATCCACAACATAAAGACCACATGCTCGATTAACTTCAATTGTTTTTTCTTCATTTATGTGCTTATATTCATAGTGTGTAGCATAGTCTTTGGCACATAGTAACTATTTGATAAATACTTGTTGGCTTGACCTGATTTGACTTGGAGAGATATTAGGGGAAGTCTCGCAAATGTAAAAAATCAAAAGGTGCTAAAAATCTGTTTAAAATAAAAATTTCTCAGGAGGACCCGAGTTCAAATCTGTACTCAGATACATAACACTCACCTAGCTGTGTGACCCTGGGCAAGTCACTTAACCCCAACTGGCTCACAAAAAAAATAATAAAAAAAATAAAAAAACACAAAATAAAAATTTCCTTCTATCTATAGTTCCCTCAATTTTTATATGGCTTATTTTATGTTTGTGGTATATTTATCCCCAGTTATACTTGTCTTCTTCCTATAGTTTGGAAAAGATTAGAATCAATGTTCTCTCCCTTTTGGGGATGGAGAAAGTGAAGAATGAGTCAATGTAATTGGAGAAGAATGCTTGGGGGCACCTCAGCCAAACCCTCACACACAAACCTGTGAGATTCCTTGTGCTAGAGAGCCCCTAGAGTTAAAGGGTAAATTGTGGCTGTGGAGAGTGAATGGTAGATGTAATAATTTCAATTTTCCAACATCATTCCATAATGTTTTTACTTCATGAGTTCCTTCTGTCTTTTTTTTTTTAAATTTTGCTTCAACTATTACAGATTGAATTCATCTTTCTTTATTTTGAGCTTGCTGTGTTTACATGCCTGGCAGAAAATAAATACTAAAAAAATCAAAAAAATCCACTATCTTGAGGGTAGAGAAATCCCACAGTCTTTCATTATTTGGAGGTCTTTCTAGTTAATTTCCTTTATATATCTTATAAATATCCAACTCTCCTCTACCAGTACAATGTAAACTACTTGAGATCACAGACTGATTTTATTCTATTTTGCTTCCACCATATCTAGCACAGGACTTTATAAATTATAAAATCTTAATAAACATTTGTTATAGGTTATGAAAAATGATCTAGTTGACTAGTTTAGTTCAATTAATTCAACAGGTACTCGATTAACATAGTATTCCTTAATTTAGTTGGCTGGTTTATCCCATAGTTTAACTCTGGTTCCAATTACGTCAAACGATTAAATATAAGAAGCTTCAACCAAGGTTTATGAGTTTCTTTTTTTTTTCATTTTCTATTTTTTTAATTTTAATTTTCAACATTCACTTCCACAAGATTTTGAGTTCTAAATTTTCTCCTCATCCTGCCCCTCCACCTACCCCTAGACAGCACGTATTCTGAATACCACTCCCCCTAATCTAACTTCTCTTCTAACAGCCACACCTTCTCTTATCCCCTTCCCCTTCAATTTCCTGTAGAACTGGATAAATTTCTAAACTCCATTGCCTCTATGTCTTCTTTCTTTTTTTTTTTTCCAGCCAAAGTCAAGGTTTATTAGAACATAGTCATATTGGGCAGACTCTTAAGGAGTCTGAACATTAGTGAGGTACTGGCTAGATTATAAGAATCTGAGCAACATCTAAATTTTAATAATCTAAGCATCTTAATGTATATAAGATGGACCTCATATGCCGAAAGACTATTGGAGGGATCTAGGAGTTGCCAAGTAGTTTGGGGTGACTGGAGGAGGGTATCTAAGAAAGATCTGAATGGGAGTGGCCAGTAAACTGGGGTAAACAGGACTCCTGGGACCTGGACAATGGAGCCTAGCTAGGATTAAGTTTGGGAAATGGCCAGGGGCCACAGCGTGGGCTAGGCTAGGTCAAGGATAACAGAATTGGGAGATTGGGTATAGCCACAAAGAAAAGCCAGTTGATGGGATTTTAGCCTCAGGCAAATGACAGAGATTTGACCATGTAAGAAAGTCCAGGGTTTTTCCTTTGGGGATTTAGCTCCCATCCTCATCATTTCCCCCTCAAAAAAATGGTACTGAAATTCTTTTGGTGTAAGGAGTGAAGGTCTTGGCTTCTGAAATGCCTTCCTGCTGGCAACCCTCTAGGGGGTCCCAAGCAGAGGGTTGACTGGAACCAATCATAGGCTATATCCAAGGAACAATGTGGGGGACATTGGCTAGTACCCACTGTTTGCTACCAACTGTAGGTGAATGGCCTGTAGTCTGGAAGACACAAAGACTTCAAGGCCTGGTTATAAAGCAAAGACTAGATTTAGGGGCCAAATATGAGAGTATGAAACATCCTTAGTTCTGTTTGGATTCAGATAATTCAGTTTTCAAACTGAATTCAGTATCAAATCCACCTCATAGCCAGAATCAGGAATAGCCAGGTGGATAACATTCCTTTTCAAAGGAACAAAATGGGGAAACTGAGCCAGGAAGATCCCATCTTAGACTGATGCTAAAATTGTCCTTTCAGCTTTTCCCAATGCTGACTTCGTACCAGTATCACATTCTCTGTATATCTTGTGACATTTCTCTCAGATGGTGGATTTTTGATTATCAATGGATTATGACCCATGAGACAACTCAAAATAAAACCCTATGAGCTTTTGCTTCAAATAGCAAGTTTCACTAATCGCAGCTTAGGAAAAACTGTTCCCGGATTTACATCTCAAACTTAAATTTGCCCTGGTGTAAAAATCCAGTCATTAGAGATTTCTATATAATTGCAAATTCTTAACAACACAAAACCCAAACAAGCTTTACGGCAAGTTAACACATTAAAATAATAACCAAAAATAGCTCAATTATTTCAGTGGTAACTGAATTACGAAAAGTTGTTTGACATAACTGATACAAAAAGATCACCAATTTGAAACTTGAAATAAACTTATTACCAATCAGGTGACTTCAATTTTTTTAAATGCATTTCCAAATTACTTTTACACAGAGAATCAACATCTCATCATTAACAATTAAAACTACAAATTTAAAAGTGTGCTTAGCCAAGTTTGGAAGCTAGCTTCATTACCTAGTGAAGGATGGGCTGAACTTGGGTGATGCTTCCAGGCAAAGGTTGCCCTAGGACCCAAGGTCATTTGCCACTGGGGCCCATTCTGTAACTGCTGCCCCTCCCCCCTTCTTCCTTTCCCAGGTGGGGGGAGGGTAAAATCAAAGGTGAGAGTTAATGGGTGAAACTCTCTTCTCCTATGACAGAGATTAACAGATACCCTCTTGACTTAAGGGAAGGGAGTGGGAAAAAGGAGTGACCAGAGTTGTAAGGAGGAGTTTTAAAATTCTTTAATGATCAATCTCAAAACCTCCAGAATCTGCCAAAATAGTTTTAGCTGCTCTAACTTTTCCCTCTAACCTCCATGAAGGAGAATTCAGGGGTGTAAAGAAAAGGGAGTAAGTAAGCCTCAGGGAACCAAAAAGCAACTACAGTTTTCCCCAATTCTCTAGTGCCAAGAAAATTGACAGAATTGGGCATACATGTACAGATACAGTGTCAGTCCTTGTCATCTACGCTATAGAAGTTGTACACAGGTCCATGGTCTCAAACTGACCCAGAGCCTGAGAGTGTCAAGCCGAGTGAAAGACAGGATCATAACTGTCTGCCCAAAAAGCACCTCCAAGCCTTGGTGCTTGGAGAGCAATGCCAACTGCAGAGCAAGAAGGAGAAACAGGTGGAGGCTTACATACGTTCTGGTCTTGGCTGGAGAGGAACTTGGGGTTAGGCAGTTTCCCTGTATGGGACACCAAAATGATGAGGTTTAGGGGTACTGGGAGCCCAATATCACAACACATGGATCCTGCTGAAAATAATTTGACCCAAGCCTTCTTTCAGCCAAACACAAGGTTTATTAGAACATAGTCATATTGGGCAGACTTTTAAGGAGTCTAAACATTAGTGAGCTAGTGGCTAGATTATAAGAATCTAAGCAGCGGCTAGATTTTAAGAATCTAAGCCCTGTATATCTTATTTCCCAGTTGCATTGAAAAAATTTTAACATTTGTTTTTAAAACTTTGGGTTCCATATTCTCCCCTTTCCTCCCTCCACACCCACCCTCATTGAGAAGGCAAGCAACTCCATACAGGTTATACTTGTGTAGTCATGCAAAACACTTCCATAGTAGTCATGTTGTGAAAAAGTAATTGTATTTCCCTTCATCCTATGCCACCCTTTTATCCTCTTCCCAGCTCTTATCCTCTTCCCCACTATTTCCCTGCAGGGTAAAATAGATTTCCATACCTCATTGAATGTGTATGTTATTTCCTTCTTAAGCCAAATCTGATGAGAGTAAGATTCACTCTTTCCCTCTCACCTTTCCCACTTCCTCTCCACTGTAAAAATTTTTTCTTGTCTGTTTTATGTGAGATAATCTACCCCATTTTACCTCTCCCTTTCTCCTCCCAATACATTCCTCTCCCATCCCTTAATTTTATTTTTTTATATCTCACCCCTTCATCTTCAACTCACCCTGTGTCATCTATCTATCTATCTATCTACCTATCTATCTACCTGTCTATCAATCTATCTATCTATCTATCTATCTATCTATCTATCTATTCATATACATATTTTTTTCCCTCCAACTACTCTAATACTGAGAAAGGTGTCATGAGTTACTAATATCATCTTTCCATGTAGGAATGTCAACAGTTCAACCTTAATAAGTCCCTTTGATTGTACTTTCCTGTTTACCTTTTCATGCTTCTATTGAGCCTTATATTGGAAAGTCAACTTTTCTATTCAGCTTTGGTCTTTTCAGCAAGAATGCTTGAAAGTCCTCTATTTCACTGCATATTTGTTTTTGGCCCTGGAAGGATTATACTCAGTTTTGCTGGGTAGGTGATTCTTGGTTGTAATCCTAACTTCTTACCCTCTAGAATATTATATTCTAAGTCCTATGGTCCCTTAATGTAGAGGTTGCTAAATCTTGTTATCCTAATTGTGTTTCCACAATACTTGAGTTGTTTCTTTCTAGCTGCTTGCAAAATTTTCTCCTTGAACTGGGAACTCCAGAATTTGGCTACAATATTCTTAGGAGTTTTCCTTTGGGGATCTGTTTCAAGAGGTGATTGGTGGATTTTTTCCTTTTCTATTTTACCTCTGGTTCTAAAATATCAGGGCAGTTTTCCCAATGAGACATTTCACATTGTCTTCTTTTTTTTCTATTCTTTTGGTTTTGGTTTACAATGTCTTGATTTTTCATGAAATCTTTAGCTTCCATTTGCTCCATTCTAATTTTTAAGGAAATATTTTTTTCAGTGTGATTTTGGACTTGCTTTTCCATTTGGCCAATTTTGGTTTTTAAGGCATTCTTCTCCTCACTGGCTTTTTGGACCTCTTTTACAATTTGGCTTAGGCTATTTGTTGAGGTATTATTTTCTTCAGTATTCTTTTTGTCTTGTTTAGCAAGTCATTGACTTTTTTTCATGATTTTCTTGCATCACTCTCATTTCTTCCCCCAGTTTTTCCTCTACTTGTCTTACTTGCTTCTCAAAATTCCTTTTGTGCTCTTCCAAGTCATGAGACTGATTCATACTTTTCTTGGAGGCTTTGGATGTAGGAACTTTGACTTTGTTGTCTTCTTCTGGTTGTATGTTTTGATCTTCTTTGTTACCACAGTAAAATTCTATGGTCTGACTTTTTTGTGCTTTTTGTTCATGATCCCAGCCAATTACTTGACTTTTAAACTCATTTTTAAGATAGGGGTCTGCTTCCAGTGTGTAGAATGTACTGCCCCAAGCTTTGGAGATTGTATGGAGCTATTTTCAGAGATATTTCTAAGGACCTGTAAATTTTCAGTTCTTCCAAGGTGGTACTATCAAGGGTGAGGTGGTTACTCTTCCTGGCCTGGGCTGTGGTCTATGAGTAACCACAAGCACTGCTTTCTTCCTTGGAATTGTGAAGAGAGTTCCTTCTCCACCAAGATTACCAACTCCACCATGCTGGCACTCCTCCTTGTCCCAGGACTGCCACCCAGAACTGTGACCCAGATCCAAGCACAAGCAAATCAAGAGAATCCTCCCATAGTACCAGCAAAGAGGTCCCTACAATCCCCCTCTTATCAGGCAAATGATTCCCCCTCAGTCTATGGGCCAAGAGCTCTGGAAGCAGCTGCTGCCCTGGAACTACAGAGGGACTGAGGCTGAGACCAAGCTTTTCTCTCACCATGATCATAGACCTTTCCTACTAATGTTCCAAGTTATTTTTCATGTTTGTGGGTTAAAAAGCTACCACAGCTACCTGGGATTCAGTCCCCTAAGGCCTGCTCTAAATTCACTGAGGCTATGTCTTTGTGAGCACGGCCCAAGTTAAACTGTGTTCCTCTTAGAGCCCTGTGTACCAGACCTTTCCAATCAATCATCCAGATTGTCTTTGGCTGGAAATTTGTTTCACCCTATCTTTTGTGGGTTCTGCTGCTCTAGAATTTGTTTAGAACCATTTTTTGCAGGTATTTGGAGGGGTTTTGGGGAAAGCTGAAGCAAGTCCCTGCTTTTACTCCACCATCTTAGCTCCACCCTTTGTCCCTGATTTGTGAGTTTGTTAAGGATAAAGGAGATAGTGAGGAAGAGAAGATCAAGTCACTTTTCTTCCCCATCTGTCTGTCTCTGTCTTTTTTCCTTATTTCTCTCTTCTACCTTCTTTCAGTGTCGGATATCAACTCAGCTCCATGATAATGGTGGCTCAGCAGGTTAGACCAAGTTCAAAATAAGCATGTCTATTTTAAGCATCGTTTCCAAACTGGGACATCATCAAAATTACAAACAGATATTGGCATAGTGATTCTGATTGCAATAGCTGCATTAAGTACTTTAGCTTCTTCCCCTGGCTGGATCAAGACAAACAAGTGCCCTGACTGACGTGAAGATTTTCAATTTAGTAGAAAGTAAGCTAAAACAGTCAAAAAGATGACTACCAAAAAAGCAATGATAAAAAAAAAGCTTTTACTCAATTTGCTAGCTTTTTGTTTTAATAAATTGAATACAGAGGAGTAATAGTTCATGTGAACAAAACAGTCTAAATGTTAGCACACTTTCCTCACAACAATCTTCAAGGTGATGCCAGTATTATTAGACTCACTCTAGAAATGAGAATATAAATTTCAAGAGAGGTAAAATAGTTTGAATAGTCAATAAGTAATGTTCTGGGAGCCTGAATTTGCATCTAGTTCTCTTCTAATATAGAACTTAGTGGTCTTCTTACTGTGTTACATTACTTTTCATTAATATTCAAGCCTCTACTTTTGCAGATATAAAACTGGAGTTTAAAGGTATAAATCATTTTTGTTGTTGTTGTTTTTGTGTTAACCGGTGATTTAATCAATGGAGAACTTGCCATAGAACCTCTCTCTATATATGCAGATAAGTAACTAACTCATCTAGAATTCAAAATTTTAGAGAGTTGCCTTGGTGGCTTCCAGAGTTTAAAAGATTAGCTCATCGCCAAACAAGTATGTGCTTGAGACATGACTTGAATCTAGACCTTATTAACTCCAGCTCTGGCCCTCAGTCCACTATGTCATGCTGCCTTTCAAAGAACTATTATGAAAGAAAAATATATTTTATTTCTATCATTATTGAGGTATTTTAATTTAAATCTGTAGTCCCTGAGTCTACGGGACAGTGCTAGTTTGCAAGCTTGGCCTAAAGTATTTATATATTATATAATTAGATGTAAATGATAAATAATGGTGCTAAACTAATCATTGAAGATACACCAATCATAACACATTATTTTATCTTTTAGAAAATATTTTTGGCTTATGTAGCACTTCAGGATCTTGCAACATGGTTATCGATACCATTGTTCTACTAAGAAACAATGATTGTTAAATAATTCTTGTTGATACAATGCCTGAAGAATGATTGTTATTAGTGTTTTATATTGTAATATGTTTCATTAAACATCTATACATCTGTGCATGAAATAAAGATATCTATTAATTTTATAGTCTTTACCTGCCACTATGCTCTGTTTTGGGAACAAGAAAGAGAAAAAAATGATAGTCCTTTCTCTGAAGGAGCTTACATTATATCACAGGATACAACATGTACCTTGGTAAATACAAATTAATTTGTCGATGATGGGAGAGAATACTATCTAATAAAGGTATTAGGAATGGTTTCATATCTATAAAGATACTTCACCTAGTCTTTGAAAGAAAGGTAGACATAAGGGAGGACCACATTCTAAGACTATCTAAAGGCCCAGAGATGAGAGCTGGTGTGTCAATTTGTGAGCAACACCTAGTTGGAGAAGGTGGCTAAACTATTGAGTACATGAATGAAAAAATGTACAATAACACATGACAGGTAGGTTAAGGCCAATTTAAAAAGGGCTTTAAATGATATAATATTTCAAAATTATTTAGCACAGTGCCAAAAGCATAGAAGTTGCATAATCCACTTCAATATCCACTTCCCTATCTCTCCCAAGAAGGGAAGTTTTTACATGGTAATATATTTCATTTAGACATGAATACACGCCAAATGAGTCATTCTGTGCTAATACATAAACCCCATCCATACTAAAGGGAAGATGATTCTTCTCTAGTTAAAGTAATTCTTACATTTAGGTAAATGTATGTCAAACCACAGATAGAAATATCACATCAGCAGCTTTTGCAATACATATTATGAAAACAATGGCAAAGCTTTGGTAAAACTATGCTTACTTTTTCTTTTCTTTTTCTTTGTTTTGTGTATTTATTTAATATTTTATTTTCCTCAGTTACATGTTAAAACAATTTTTAATATTTGCTTTTAAAACTTTGAGTTTCAAATTCTCTTTCTTCCTCCCTCTCCCTGCTCCCACTCATCCATAAGGCAAGCAATTCTATATAAGTTATACATATATAGTTATGCAAAACATTTCCATATTAATCATGTTGTGAAAGAAAACATACAAGGAAAAAAATATGCTTCCATCTGTACTCAGACACCATCAGTTCTTTCTCAGGGGATGGATAGCATTTTTCGTCCTAAGTCCTGCAGAGATGTCTTGGAGAGTTGTGTTGCTGAGAATAGCTAAGTCATTCACAGCTGATCAGCTAACAATACTGCTGTTACCTTGTACATGGTACATCTCACTTTGTATCAGGGCTTACAAGTCTTTCCAGGTTTTTCTGAGAGCATTCAGTTCAATGATTCTCCAACTGATGGGCATTCCCTCAATTTCTTATTCTTTACCCCCAGAAAAAGAGCTGCTATAAATATTTTTGTACATAGAGGTCCTTTTCTTTTCTCTCTTTTGGGATGCAGACCTCTTAGTCATATTGCTAGGTCAGAGGGTCTGCATGGTTTTTACCTTTTTTGTGCATAGTTCCAAATTGCTCTACCGATAATTAGTTCACAACTCCACCAACAATTCATTGATGTCTCATTTTTCCCACATCCCCTCCAGCATTTGTCATTTGACTTTCCTGTCCCATTAGACAATTTAATAGGTATGAAGTAGTACCTGAGAATTGTTTTAATTTGCATTTCTTCAATCAATAGTGAATTAGAATTTTTTTTCATATTGCTATAGATAACTTTCATTAATTAATCTGAAAACTGTTTATATCTCCTGATCAAATGATCAGGATTGATAAACATCAATTGGGGAATGACTTATTTTTATAAATTTGACTCAGTTCTCTATATGTTTAAGAAATGAGGCATTTATCAGAGAAACTTGCTTCAATTTTTTTTCACAGTTACTATTGCTAACTGTATTTCCCTCTAGCCTGTTACCACCACCCACATTTATTCTATTCTTTCTCTCCTTTCATCCTGTCCCTCCTCAAAAGTTTTTTGCTTCTGACCATCCCTTCCTCCAATCTGCCCTCCCTTCTATCAACCCCTCCCCCATTCTCTTGCCCCTTTCCCCTTCTACTTTCCAGTATGGTAAGATAGATTTCTACACCCAATTGCATGTGCATGTTATTCCTTCTTTGAGAAAATTCTGATGAGAGTAAGGGTCACTCATTTCCCCTCACCTCCTCCATCTTTCCCTCCACTGTAAAAAGCTTTTTCTTGCCTCTTTTTTTTGTGAGATAATTTACCCTATTCTGCCTCTTCCTTTCTCTTTCTCCCAGTATATTACTCTCTCACCCCTTAATTTCATTTTTTAGATGTCCTCCCTTCATATTTAACTCACACCAGTGCCCTGTGTCTATATATACTCCTAATTACACTCATACTGAGAAAGGTCTTATGAGTTACAAATATTGTCTTCCCATGTAAGAATATAAATATTTTATCCTTATTAAGTCCTTTGTGATTTCCCTTTCCAATTTACCTTTTTATTCTTCTCTTGAGTCTTGGATTTAAAGTCAAATTTTCTATTTAGCTCTGGTCTTTTCATCAAGAATGCTTGAAAGTCCTCTATTTCATTGAATGCCCATTTTACTCCAGAAGGATTACATTCAGTTTTTTGGGATAGGTGGTTCTTGGTTGTAATCCTAGTTCCTTTGCCCTCCAGGATATCATATTCTGAGCCCTCTGTTCCTTTTATGTAGAAGCTACTAAATCTTGAGTTATCTTGAGTGTGGCTCCACTACACATGAATGGTTTCTTTCTGGCTTCTTACCATATTTCCTCCTTTACTGGGAAATCTGGAATTTGACTATAATATTCCTGGAAGTTTTTATTTTGGGATCTCTTTCAGGAGGTGATCGGTGGATTTTTTTAATTTCCATTTTACCATCTGGTTCTATGCTTAGCTGTTCAATGGGCAAAGGATAAATTGTCAGTATTTGTTTTCTGCTATTCTCTCCTCTCTGTGGCTTCTTTGCAGGCTATATTCTTTTGTGTTTTACACATCAGTTCATCAATGATGAGTTTGTGTTTTTTTTTTTTTTAATAGCCTTGGATGTTACTGTATAACACATACTTTCTCAGGAGAAGCTCTTACCTGGGAGTTTGTAGAGACTATTCTTTTCAATTTTAGCTATATTCCTTCCCTCTATTGCTACAGTGTCAGACCCAACAAGATGATGAGCAGAGAGTAGAAGCAGCTTTGCGCTCTTTTTAAAAAATAACTCCAAGGGTTCTCATAAAGTCATTTGTGGCCCAACCTCTACTTACCCTAAACTTGGCTGGTTCCTGTCTTATAAGAAGTATATATCTTTATCCTGGTATAAAGTCGTCAAGAGTTGGAAGATCTGCATTGTAGGTTAATACTTTGTTGAATGACCTTGAGTCTATTCTAAAATAAAGGGACTAAACTACATGATCTATAAGGTCACTTCTAGTTTTAAACATATACATAGGATATGTTTACATATGTATATTATGACACCAAGAGATGCTTGCTCTCAATTTCTTAGAGTCCGCAATGACTGACTGCTGAGTTGCTAAATGTTTCACAGAGAGACTCAATGGCACTAAGGATCTTTAATGGATTTTTCACTTAGTACCTAAAACATATAATTATTGCTTAAAGGGCATAATTTGATCATTGTTGCAATGAATGTATTAATGCACTTAATAAACCTTAATTGGTTGATTGTTTATTGAAGAAGCAAAGATATGTAACAAAATCCCTAGCTTAGGAATTTGAATTATTAGCATTATGGTTTTGTTCATTATATGTGAACACACACTTTTTAGTCCCTGGGGATATTTGAAGAATGGTTTTAAAATATCATATTGCCCTTTCAAGTCACCAGGTGTTGTTACTCAGTGCTGAAACAGTTATTCATCAGACACCTAGTGACTGGAAAGAGTTAACCCTATTTTCAGTTCACCTAAGGCATTTCTCGTTCACTCATTGGAACTAACCCATAACATTGTTTAACAGTCACAGAAATGAGAGCAGTGGTGCAAACTATATTTTGGAGGAAAAAAAAATGAAAGATGAATCGTTAGTCTCCTGTGGTTACCCAGTATTACATCAAAAAAGCAAAGTTTCATGGTTCAGCACGGCAGTGAAAAAAATATGACTTTTGTAGTGTTCCTGTTAAAATATGATTTAATCATAAGATCATTGATTACTTTAAAGACTTATCTCCAGTGATGTCAATATATTCCTGTAGAATATTCTTAGCCCTTTGATATGATTAAGATGAGAGGTACGTTGTAAGCATAAAATGCTGTTATATCATTGTCTTTTTTATTAAAACTAATTATAAATGATCCTTGTGACCTCTGTTATTATCTGTTTGAAAATTAAAAAAAATATATTTCCCCTATACAGATAGTATGTGATTATATGAAAGTGGACTGATATGATACTTCTTAAATGGAAGATATTAAAATAAACTCTTAAATGAGGGAGCCTTTTAAAGGAGGGTTAACAATACCTGCTCCTAACAAAGACTTACTAAAGAAAGACTAATCTAACTATCTATCTATCTATCTATCTATCTATCTATCTATCTATCTATATATCTATCTGTCTGTCTACGTGAATATGTACATATATAAATATATGTATGTGCATATATGTGTGTTCCTTGCATATGTATGCATATCAACCAATAAATAAATAAACAAATGTCTATTAAAGAACCCATTACTTTCCAGTCAAAATACCTGGCACTTCGGTTGCAAACATAGTGAATGAAATAATATCTGCTAATAAGAAGCTTACATTATAAAGGGGGAGACAGCAAATACATGCATAAGTACATACAAAATAGATATAACTGCAAAGTAATTTCAAAGGAAGGGCATTATCTATGTTCAGTGTAAACATCTATAGGGTTTTGATTTTCATTAGAATAAAATGGAAACTAGTAGAATTCAATTTTCTTTAGGGCAAGGATTATAATTATTTGTAGTCATAGCTGCAACACCTTGTGCAGAATCTGGTACATAGTAGGTGCTTAATAAATGTTTGAGCTAAATTCAAAGAAAATAAATATTCTCATTTTGACTGGAACTGTTTGTATTCATGTTAGCCAAAATTTGGATATACTGACAAATAGCCCCCCCCCATCCTCTTATTACTTTCTTCTCTCTTAATACAGTTGAATAATTATGAATAACTGTTTGGTCAATTAATAGAAGTGTCTAATCTGACAATCTCATATTAGTGCAACATGAGAAATAATGTTATCCTGGTAAAAGTTAGGTCTACTTTGTTGAAATTCATGTAACAAGATGATATTTTAATATTAATATAATATATTCATCCTTTAAAGTAGATGAAGTAGAAGATAGATAGATAGATAGATAGATAGATAGATAGATAGGTAGACAGACAGATAGATAGATAAAAAGACCATTTGTTTTTCCAGAGTTTAAGTAGGCAAAAAGAAGTGTCTGGAAAGATAATAATTTCCTCTTTATATGAATATAGTATAATCATTAAATTTTTTAATTGATTAACTGAATTAAACTTTTTAAAACATTAAACTTTAATGGGAAATGGCTAGTTAATAAAGCTTTAACCTAAGAACTCACAACCCCTTTAAATTAATTTTTATTTTTAAATTTAAATTTTAAATATTTTCCCTGTCACATAGAACAATTGAAAAGCATACGTTGGACGTGAACAGGTTGCAACAAATCACACACAAAGAATTATTCAAGAGAAGTGGCATAAAAGGAGTTATCAAGAAATGAGTTATTTGAAAAATATTATAATTTGGTCATGTAGCAACAGTGAGAGATAATCTACGGATCAGAATGATACCATTTTAATGTCAAGAGAATTAAGGGAAGGCTCTGAGCACATTTCATAATGAATTTATGGAAAAATATGGGAAAAGTAATACAGGATTGACTGGCATAGATATGTTGTGATCCTCACCATCAGGTGAAATGCACAATGATCAACCTGTAAAATAGATTACAGAATCACATTTTTTTTTTTAGCTTTAAAGGACATCCATGGCCAGATAGCCCAAAAGCAAAAACAAAAGGACTATTAACTATATTAACTATAAAATGTGGTCATACTAACTTTGTTTGAAGACTTCCAAGAAGAGGAACTCACAATCTTCTGTGGCAGCCCATTCTCCTTTTAGATAATGATAATTGTAGAAAATAATATTTATATCAAGCTTAAATGTCCTTCTTTGAAAAAGTACACCCGTTCCTTCGACCTCTGATATTAGGGCCAAACAGATGATATTTAATCCTTCTTTGTGAAACTTTTTGAATACATGAGTCATGCATTCAAACTCTTCTTCTCCAGTATCTCCAACAGATCCTCAAATGACAATATTTAAATATGTTTGGACTTGATCTGTCTTCCTACTAATTATAATCCACACATCCAAAGTTCATAGCACAAATAATAATAAATAAAAAATATAATAAATAAAATGAATTTAAAAAAATTAAAAAAAAAAACAAATCTGAGACCCAAGGAGGTTAAGTGACTAGCTCCTAATCATAGATAGTAAGTTTCAGAGGTGGGATTTATTCCCATATTCAGAAGCAATGTTTCACGAATTTTATTCATACATAAGTATATGATTATTTTATTCATCAAGCAAATTCCTTACTCCTTATTTCTTTGTTAATCTTTCTATTTTTCTTATTTTCTTTTTACCCATTATAAACATTTCTATGAATCTAGCACCTAACATTTCAATATATATTAATGTTACATACTTGTGTCTAATTGAATCCCAAGGTAAAAATACAGCAAGTACAAGTGTTCAATATATCGATTTATTTTATTTTTAAAATTTTATTCTGTGTAGTCATCATTTGAAAATCAAAGTGAGTAAATAAGGTTTTCTGAATGATTCTTTTTTTTTTTCATTTTTTACCCAAGTAAATAAAGACAAATGATCTGGGAAACAAGCTGCCAACTTTCTGTGACACATAGAACCATTGACAGCCAGCAAACTTTCCCAGGCAGTGTTAGTCCAGTACCAAGTTCTTTTAAATTCTCATGAAATCCAATTTCACGTGAATCGACAGTGATGGACCACCTTTATTTTTAGATCCTACTCTGTAACAAGTCACAAATGTTAGAAGTTTACGCATCTAATATTTGGGTGCTTTCAGGCTTGATTGAGATTACTCTTGACATAGGTCAGATGGTACCTATGACATAGGTCATGCTGCCCAAGAAGCTGCCGTCATTCTTGCCCCTGTGCTCTAAAGGAACATGAACCCATTAGGACCATGGTATATTATGATGGTAATCATTTCTAATGTAGTACTATTTCAAGATTTTGCAGAAATGTGTGCATCATTTGACTGTGGTGATACATCTATTTTCCACGGAGCAAACAGTGCCCTATTTAACAAAAATGGTCCCATTCATCTTGACTGGCCTCAACTTCATGCATCACATGACTGCTATACTGATGTGCTATCAGGAGGCAGCAGAACATGGAGAAATGTAGTTTGAAAATGACCCTCCTTCCCTGAAAAAAAAAGTGGGTGCTCACTTATAAAAGGACCAGATTTCATGGCCTATTTTTTGCATTTAAATATCTCAATATAATCCATTGATTTATGCATGTGCATACATGTATGAACTGAAGATTTTTTTAAAATAACCTTTACAAACAGAATGCATAATTTAATAAAAGCTGGGTATATCTCAGCTGTATCTGTATCTCCTAAATTATTTTGGGGGAAATACCATTTTGAGCTTAGTCTCTCATTTGGACTTTAGTACAGTAACTATAGAACACATGTTCTTGACTCTTTCTTGACTCTGTTTTATGGAGGTAGAAATACTCCCCTTTCTTTTTCTGAGACTCGGTATTGTGTTTTAGGGGATAAAAAGTAAAAACTGGATTTTTTAATCAGTGGTCCTGGGTTTATATTATAGCTTTCACATTTATAAACTGTGTGACCTATGGTAAGTCACTTAACACATTGGGCCTCAGTATCCCCATTTTGAAAATGTGGGAATTGGACTTCTAGTCAACACAGATTCTTAATCAGAAGCAGGCAATCTAGCTTTCACACTTCTATAGCAGCAAAAACTAAAAACAGCACTAACTCAAATAATGATGAAAATGCCTACTGAGCATCTAAAGTGGTTTCTTCTATACCATACTTGTACAAAAAATTCAGAAGATTTTTGAAAATTAAGGAAAAAAAGTGCCAGCCATAAAAGCTAGCATTAATGCTTAGACAAGCAACCCTCTATCAGTTTATGAGAAACTGGTGGAGGAAAGGAGAGAAAATAAGCATTTATTAAGCACATATTATGTACCGGGAACTACACTAAATGCTTTATGTATATTATCTTATTTGAATCAGGTATCCGAAAGTAATAGTAAAGGAGTTTTCTGGCAAGAAAACCCTTGGGTTCAAGGAAGTCACAGAGTAGACTTCAGAAGCAATGGGAAGCAGAAGTATAAATGCCCAGTATTACATACCTGTGGTAGTAGCAGCACACAAAGTGGGACACCTCAGGCCCATGCATTCCATGGTCTCTAGCACTCTGAGGATCACAGACTCTATTATACATAGCATATGTAGTAAATAAAATCAACAACATAAAATACTTAATAAATTGATATAAAATAAGTAATGGATACTTAATATAAATACACTTAAGAAAAACACAATTATGTAAAATACAATGTAAATTCTACATATGGCTTTTACATAGTTATTTGAATTGTTTGTCCCATTAGATTGTGAGCTCCTGGATGGGAGGGACTGTCTTTTACCTTTCTTTATATCCACAGTACTTGGCACAATGCCTAGCTCATAGTGGGTACTTAATAAATATTTATTGTCTAGAACCACAGAAAATCCAGTACTCTGAACTTCAATGAGCCAGAGCAAACTAACCCAAGAAGGTTAAGAAACCCAAGTGAATCAGATGAAAACCAAACACAGCTGACCTCATTGAAGTAGAGCCTGGCTCTGTCACAATACCCCAATTAAAGAACTAAGGCTGGAAAGATGAGTAAACCACAGAAAAGGTATAGATAATGCAAAGAAATTATGATAGAGTCATAGATTCTCCAAAATCCAATGTAAAAAGAAAAATTCACTCCTTAACAACTGTTAATAGAGACTAAAAATACAAAAAATGAAATAACTTTTCCATAAGGACTACATGAACATAATAATATATTATTATTTCATAGAAATGAAGAAAAACTAAATTTCTTTACTGACTCGAAACAAATGAAATTTGACAGTTCTACAAACATATCAGAAATGATCAACCACATCATCAGAGAAACTGCATTGCTTTTTTGTTTGTCCTTCATGCTTAAAGAGGACTAAACTGACATCACTACGTTGGGAAGAAAGCACAGGATGTCCAATTGTGGATGATCAGGTTAATATGAGCTTGGAAAGCTTGATCACAGGTCAGGCACAAACAGTCCACATGAACATTTGGAGTGGAGATGTCTCTAAATTGTAGCTTCTCACATTTCTTTTGAGTTACTGCAATTTCACTTTGATCATACAGCATATCTTTTTGATGCTGGCATGTCATGTTGGGCAGTCCTGTGTTAGTGTTTCCTATGACTCACAGTCAATTGCAAAGTTTTTCAGAGAGATATTGAGTGTCCTTACATTGTTTTTTTTTTCCTGACCTCCATTTAAGTTCCAGCCTCATATGAGTTCTCCATAAAATAGTCATTTAGGCAATCATGTGTTGGCATTCAGAAAATGTGGTTAGAGCATTGGAGTTACACTTTCTGCAGTAGGTTTTGAATGCCTGACAGTTCAGCTCAGCAATGGACCTTGGTAGCCAGTACCTTATCTTCCCAGGTCATCTTCAGAATCTCCTAAGTTGGCTATTATCCTTCACATTCAAAGAGGACTAAAATAATATCATAATGTTGTGGGTCACTGTGTCTGACTGTGGCTGATCAAATCAATATGAATTTGGAAGACTCTATCAAAAGTCAGGCACAAATACTCCATACGAACATGTGGATTGGAGATGTCCAAATTTGGACATCTCACGTTTCTTTTGAACTATTGCAATTCTGTTTTGCTCATAGAGCACAATGCCTTTGTTGATGCAGGTATATCATGGTGGATGGTCCTGTGCCAGTTTCTCCCAAGTCTCAAAATTGATTCAAAAGTTCTTTAGAGATACATTGAGAGTGTCCTTGTATCTCTTCTTCTGACCTCTGTATGAATGTTTGCCTTGTGTGAGTCCTTTGTAAAATAATGTTTTAAGCAATCATATGTTTGGCATTTAATCAACATGGCCAGACTATTGAAGTTGCCCTCTTTACATTAGGATTTAAATCCTTGGCTGTTCAACTTGAGAAAGTATCTCAGTATCTGGCATTCTATCTTGCCAGGTGATCTTCACAATCTTCCTAAGACAATTCAAATGGAAGCAGTTTAATTTCTTGGTGTGGCACTAGTATATTGTCCAGGTTTCACAGGTATACAACAATGAGATCAGCACAATGGCTGTGTTTGGTGGACAACCTCATACCTCTTCTCCCTCACATATTCTTTTGGAAACTTCAAATGTTGAGCTAGCTCTGGCAATATGTGCATCAACCTCATCATCTATGTGTATATTTCCAGAAGTATACTGTCAAGGTCATTAAACTTATCCATAGCATTCAAAATTCCTCTATTTGCTGTGACAAAATGGCTCCACATATGGATGGTGAAGAACTGTTTTCTTAATGTTAACTGTTAGTCCAAAATTAACACAAGTGGCAGAGAATCAATCCATACTCCTTTGTATCTGAACCTCAGAGGCTGCATTGAGTGTACAATAATCTGTGAGGAAAAAAGTTAGGCACCAACTCTTCCTCCACTTTAGTCTTGGTTTATAGCCTTTTCAAGTTAAATAATTTTCCATCACCACAGTAACTGACATTGATGCCATTTTTGTCCTTGTTGAAGTTGTCTGACAACATTGCTGAAAACATGCTTTTCACTTCACTGTTACCAACAGTATTTTGGCTCAGCTTTCCCTCCAACTAAGTGACAAACTGTTCACATATGCAGAAGACCTCTAATCTATTGATGTTGAGTCTTCTGATAGTTATCTTTCCTTATGGCCAATGCTTTTGTTGAATGAGAATGTTTAGCTAGGAGAGGATAAGTCTGTGATTGGTCAACACCCTGAGCCAAACACTGTCTTTGTCACTTTCACATTCTGTCTGTCTTTTCTCCATACAATGACATAGTCCATTAAATGCCAATGTTTGCTGTAAGAGTGTACTCATTAAGTTTTATTGAATTTCGATAAACATTAAAACATATTGATGAATGGAAGGTCATTAGAAACCCTAGTCTTCAATAGTAAGTCATTTTTTCTGTTACTATTTCCTACACCATTCCTATCAAGGATTCCCTGCCATGTCTGATTATCTGTACCTACTCTGGATTTAAAGTCATTCAGAAATACAAGGTAGTTCTCCTCCAGCACATCAATAATTAAAGTCCATAGGTCTTGATAAATTTTTTTCTTTGACCTCGTTAGGGTTCATCATGTTGGGAACATATGCAGTGATGACGGTGGTATGGTGCTTTTCTGCGAGTGTCAATGACATTGTCATGTGCTTGTTGTTCAGTACTTTTGGGAGGCATACACGATTGTTAACTAGAATAGTTTGATTGTGAAATCTACACCAGCTTCATGGCACTCACTATCACTGCTGCCACTCTAGAAAAACATGTATTCAGCTCCAACTTCAGTAAGTTGGCCATCATTTGCCAACCTTTTTTTCATTCAGGGCTACTATTTAAATACGATACCTGCTAAGTTCTCTTGCAACAAGGGCTGTTTATCTTCCAATTCTACTGGATTTCTTGTTTTTCATAAGCATGTACATATTCCATGTATAAATGATGAGTGGAATTATCTTCATAAAAGTTTTTTTGTTTGTTTGTTTGTTTTGGTAAACGTTTTTGTATTTTATACCAAAGGATGGAATGCCTGCCTTTTGTGGCAAGCAGACCAGGGTTAGGTTAGGTGAAGCAGACAACTTTTAGGGCACCTTTTTTAGCCCCTTCCTTATTCCAGGAAGTGAACAACATCCTTAAGAAGGTTACTTAGAAACCCAAGGGGCTGCCAAATCCCACTGCTGCTTCAATCCAGTGAGGAAACAATCCCATAACCTGGACTGTCTGTGTACAGGGTTGTGACTACAGCCCTTAGTGTATCTGCCCCTGTTGCTTCATCACTACCTCATTGTCACAGGACTTCCAGGTAGCAAAATAGTAAGATAGTAAAGTAACAAAAAATAAAATAGTTGAAAAATAAAATGATGCAGTTGTGAAATTACTGAATTGTAAAATAATGAAGTAGTAAAATGGTATAGGTGATGCTATTTGACTCTTACATTAAATTGGATTTAAGTGAGGCACAGTTGCATGAAGTTGTCAGTCTCACCCTCTCTTCCAGAGTCTCTGACCTCAACAAATGTCAAGATGACTGACAATGGATCAAGATGTAGTAAATGACCTTGGTGTTTTCACTGTCTAACTAAGCTTTAAACACTCCACAGATCCTGCTTCTGCAATTTTCATGCCTTCTTGAAACAAAATATTCACATCTATCTTTTCCACCAAGAAAGTCTTCACATAATTGGTGTAGAAACCCTCCTAACTCACCAAAAGGTTTGAGGTTCATCAGTTACTTTCAGTCTGGATTAGCCAAGTCTGCCAAGAGGCTTTACCAAGGTGTGGCCTCTTCTGTATGTTACAGCTTCTTAGAGACACATGGCAGAGCTGGGTGGCAACTGAATACCAAAGGCAGATACAAATCCTTGAAAAGGGCTTGGCAGCTCTCGTACCAGAGGTACTAGAAACCTTTTGAATATGTCATGCACCAGAAACTATGACGTGAACATATTTTATCCATCTCTTGACAAAGGAAATGGCAAATCAAGATGTGGTAACATATATTTTTGAACATGACCATGAAGTGGATTGGTTTTCCTTGGCTTGAATTTTTTGTTACAATTTTTTTTTAATTTTTAATTTTCCTGCTTTCAATTGGTGAATATTGCAAGGGTGTGGAGAGGTAGAGGCAGTGACACCAAAGAAAAGAAAAACAAAATTAAAGTTAACTGAGCCATTTAAAAATATATTCTTCCTCTCTTTATCCCATTAATTATGAACACTGATGTTGAAGCACTAAGACTCATACCACTGACTTAATATATTCCTAATCTAAAACACCTGGAAATTACACTATTTAGCCTGATAAAAAGTATGCCAATGTCTCCTAAGAAAACAGTGGCCATATGCTGTAGGACTTAAATAGGATTAATAATTGTCTCATTAATAACTTTACTTAAATAAACACTACTTACTTTAGTGCTACTTTTACCTGCAGGTACTCTCTTGGAGAAGAGATGGAGACTGATGGAGACATGAATTTGGGTGGATGGTATATACAAGTAATTATCATTCACATAGAATTTTTACATAATTTGGAACCCAATATAACATGGCTTTATTATGAGGATTTGTACATTTTGCTTGTCATAGATAAGCAAAAGTCACATACTACAGACTTTTCCAGAAGAATAGGTATGCCAGACCTCTGGGCAACACACAGACAGACTGATATTTAAATTTCATTCTTAGGAAGAGGAACACATGATTCATTCTCACTTTGAATCAAGGGATAATACATATATATATATATATATGTGTGTGTGTGTGTGTATGTATATATATATGTATGTATGTGTATACATATATGTATATATGTGTGTGTATATTATATATATATATGTGTGTGTGTGTATATATATATATATATATATATATACATACATACATACATACATACATATATATATATAGTTGGCCACAGGCTGAATTGTTAAGAAGACAGAGTACATCTTCAGCACTTCTCTTTTGATTTTGACAATTTCCCCCATATTCTCAGCACTCCCTGGAAACCATGAGTTCCTCCGGTTAGAACTCCATATGGAACTTTGGGCCTCAGTCACCACTTGGTCAGAGCCACAGTTTGGTCAACAATGTGAGACTAAAAATGGCTGGAAGGTAAAGACTAGACAACCCATCTAACCCCCTGATGATGGAAAGTGTTTGCAGTGGCTAATAACAGGAAGGATAGCAGAATTGTACATTGAGAAAAAAATACTGCATGTGAATTTCCTAAAATGAAGTTTTCAAAGTGCCCCTCATTTTATCCCTCCCATTATGGGTTATGCCCAAAGAGAACATATTTTGTACCTGCTGTGATTCCTAGAAAATTCCTAATTAATCTTAAATAAAACATCACATAAAATGGAAAGCAAGAAGCACATGTTAAGAATTGTTTTGTAAATAGTAGCTGATGTGATTATAATATTTCATCAGGAAAGTGATAAAAACAGAAATATTAAAATAAATTTATGTATTGCTTAATAAATACTTTCCTTCTAAAACACTAGGTTAGGAAAATTGCATAAATATTATAACTCTTACCAAATATTTAAGGAATGAAATCTCAGACAGGTTAAGTCATTACCCCTGGAAACTCATGGCAAGTGTTGGAGACTAGGTTTGAATCAGAATCCAGGTATAGTGCCCATTCCATTACACTAACTTTGCAATTGAAAATATAAGTAATGCAAAATAAATATTCATCTTAGAGTAAGTTGTCAAATACTATGACAAATGTGATCAGAAGGGTGACATTCTGCCTGGAGTCATGAAAAAGAAGAACAGAAGAAAAATAAATGGTCACTGTCTCTCTAGAACCATCAGGGAAAGGGTGCTATAATTTCCCTCAATAACAGTCATTAACACATGTGTTCTGGTACTGAAATTGTTGCATTAAGCTAGTCTAGCTTGATTATGCCATTGCTTAAGTTCATCTACTCTTTTTTTTAAATTTTCACTCAGTGCTTAATCCAAATTTCAATGTGTCTATTATGACATGGCTATTAGATCTTGCACTGATACAGGTCATTCCTTCCCATTATGTATTAATCTTGTCAATTATTTGTCCCATAAATCCTCCAAAGAGAATCCACTCAACATATTCAATGCCACCTTCTGCTTCTTTTAACATTAATTAAAAATACTTAATTTCCTGAACCCAAACTACCTGATTCAAGCACCCTATTTCCATATAACCACATAGCAGTTAGATTAAGCTTTTACAAAAGAATATGTACTTTAAAGGTCTAGTAAGAACAAATATACAAATACTTCCACCAAAAGTTGAGGGGTATATTTCCCCCACTGTATTCCCTTGGTGTCTGGGGAAAGAAAGGTATTATGATTCAGTTCTTATATAGCAAAGTTCCACCAAGTTCCAAATTCATAGGAACTTCCCCCTCTCAGTTTCCTTCTTTTAATCACTACTGGAATCCAAGATCCAAAGTCCCTATGGCCTAAGTCCTGTTGAACCTATTTAAAATGAAAACAAATGAAACAAAGTTAAAACCTCAAGTCAGTTTCTCACAGAATCTAATGGGAAGAGAAATTGACCTCTCCCATATCCTGCTTAGTAAATAATGCACAATATGTGGGAGAATGAGATCTTCACCGCTGTACGCCATCTGAGAAAGTGATTGCCCTTCCACAATGGAAATTTAAATATAGAACTAGTTTCATCCATGCAACTAATGTAAAGAGGATGATCCTACCCACTTGAGAGGGGAACATCTCCCAGAAGCAGCTCCCTGGCATCTGCCACATGTGTCTCCATCTTAAGTAATGTGGACATGCATTAAAGTTCTGTTATGCCTTGAAATTTTGTTCAAGTACCACCTTTTACATGATATGTATATGTGCATGTATATATATATATATATATGAGCATGGGTGCATATGCATGCATACACATATGTATGCATGTGTATGTTGTGTGTATGTGTATATGTATATAAATATATATATATATGTATGTGTACAGTGTGTATGTATACACACATATATACATAGACATATGCAGTCATGTGTATATATATATGCACATCATATATAAATTAACAAAAATTACAAACAGAATTAAAATTATAAATACGTTTGTCTTTAGAAGTATACAAATACATGTATATGTATGCATTTCTATGTGTACTTGTTATTGTTCCCAAAAGACTATAAGCTTCTTGAGGGCAGAGGTTTGTTTTATTTTTTTTTTCAATTCTGTTCCCTGTATCTGGCACAGTGACTGGAGTACAACATCATTCAAAAGGTCCTTATTTTTCCATCTACTGCATTTATGTGACAAACATGAAGCCATTTAAACTATTTGAACCTCAGTTATCTCGATTTTAAAATAAGGAGGTTGAAAAAATGTTAATTCTATATCTGCTTTTCTGTGATTCTAAGGTACTAATTTGGTTCTCTGAGTAAATTTTCCTATCAAACATGCTTAGTAATGAAGTCTCTCATTGTCATTTGATTGGAATGGACATTCTGATTTATCAATCAGTCTCATGTTTATTTGTTTATCATGAATAAATCATCTGCAGAAGAAAGATTCCTGTAATGACCTTATTAAATCAGGTTCCTGAACATATAGCCCTAAGGATTAAATTCTAAGCATGTGATAACCCCACTAATTTGCAAATACCCCCATGAGTCTCCATCAGAAAAAGGCCAAATGGCTCTTTTAAATTATTAATTAAAACAGATGTTATGTTGGACTTTTCAGAATGTCTCATATTTTAGCTATTGTTAACAATTACCCTCCCTTGTTAGATTGTGTCTTCCTTGGCACAAAGGTATTCATTACATGGCCATGACATATTAATGGTATTCACACACACACACACACACACACACACACACACACACACACACACACACATTCACACATTCTTAAGATTGGTTAAATGTTTCAATTGAAAACAATTATATATTATGACAGCAAGCAAGAGCATCCAGGTTACAAAGACAAACACAAAAAAAATCAATGTATTATACAGGGAATTGGGGCAATTTGGAAAAAAAAAACTTTTTTCCCTTTTCTTTTTCTCCTTAAACTTTACAAACTGACAGACTGATGACCTAGAATCTAGAACACCATCAGGAGATTTAGGGGAATTACGTAATCTCAGTTCTACATAGGCGTCACATGAATTGTATGACCTGAGTTTTTCACTTTACTTCATTAATCCTCATTGTCTTCATCTGTAAAACAGGCACAATAAAACTTGTCTTGTGTCCTACATCATGCAGTTGTTATGAGGACAACATTTAGCAAACCTAAAATGTCATAGAATTATACAAGCATGTAGGTTTTTAAATGTTTATGTGTGTATATACATTATTTAAAGATATACTGTTTAACAGATATAGATACATATATATCCATGTATTGCATATTTGTGTAGATCTGGATATATGTGTGTATATATCCATGTGTACAGAAAAGTGATTGTATATAAACAAATATTTGCATATACATGTGTGTAGCTCCTAACTGACAAAGTAGAAAATTAGTTCTGTATTCTTAACCATAGAGTAACAATTAGATTCTTTTTTTTCTCAAGAGGGGAAATAAATGTTATAGGTTTAAACAGTAATGCTGGTCATTTAAAATATTTGCAAATATGTCAAAGCACAGAAAACTTGAGGTAGAAATGACTAATAATGACACATTTTTAAGGTCTTCAAAGGTCTTTGTGTTCATTATCCAATTAGAGGTCATCAAATTTTACACATGGGTGTAAAGTTTTTCTATATAAAAAAAATGAGTTTCAGAGTGGTCAAATGAGGTGGCCAGGCTTATAGAAGTTTTGTCCAGATGCACTGGCAAACATTCAACAAGCTATGTGCATCAATATTAGGATCATACAGCTTGTCATACATGTTTAAGAACATAGAAATGAATATGTTGTGGAAGGAAATTAAAATATTATTTTTACTTCAATTGAATGTGTAAATAAATATTTCTTTACTTAAAACATTTTCCATACTTTGCCTATATGATATTATATAACAGCACAAGATCAAAATGCTAGGTCTTGGGGAAAAAGATTATTAGAGCAACAATCACAGAAAAAAAATATTTTGTCTATTTAAGATCATTATCTTTCCTGTTCTGAAAAGATTAGGTTTTTAGTCGCAGGAATTTTTTTTTTTTCCATCAAGGCAAAGGTTTTTAAAATGTGATCTAGATACCCACTCAGGAGAGAGAAAGACTAGAGTTTGGCAACTTTATTCCCTGTGTGCAATTCTTGGTAGAGAGGAGTGCTTGCTGTCAGTCACAAGGGAGAAGGGGTCTTGGTTGTAGTTCCAGGGAGCATAGGACTTGTAGCTACGAAAGAGACAAGGCCCAAGTCACAGTTCCAGAGCAGAGAGGAGCACCAGCCCTTGTTGCTTCAGAGGCACGGAGCAGGAGCCCTTCTTGGGCAAGACCAGAGTGAAGACCAGCAGAACAATGATAACACCTCTCCCAACATAATATCACCTTAGAACCACCAAAACTTCCAGATCTCCAGAACTAGTCCTGAAAGTAGAATTTTTTTAAAAAACCCTTAAGTTTCAAACAATGCTCCCAATCCCCAAGTTAACAGAGCCCAACTTTAACATAAAATTCAAAGTCAAGAAAAAGACTGGAAAAATGAGCAAACAACTGAAAAAGAACCTGACCATAAAAAGTCACTGTGGTAGCAGGAGAGACCAAAACACAAACTTAGAAGACAACAAGATGAAAACAGTTACAAGTAACTCTCAAAGAGAAATATAATTTGTACACAAATTCAACAAGAATTCTTGGGAGAGTTAAATAAAAAGATAAGAGTGGTAGAAGAAAAAGTTGGGGAAAGAAATGAGAGTAATGCAAGAAAAGTATGAAAAGAGAATCAGCATCTTGGTAAAAGAGAAGAAAAAGAAATTGAAAGTATTAGAATAGGCAAAGAAGAAACAAAGCTATCACTCTTTGCAGATGACATGAAGATACACTTAGAGAATGCTAGAGAATCAAATAAAAAATTACTTGAATTAATAAACAAATTTAACAAAGTTGCAGACTATAAAATAAACCCACATAAATCATTGACATTTCTATATATTGCCAACAAAACCCAATAGCAAGACATAGAAAGAGAAATTCCATTTAAAGTTATTGTTGACATTATAAAATATTTAGGGGTCTAAAAACAACAAACCTAGGGACTTTATGAACACAATTACAAGAAACTTTTCACACAAATAAAGTGAGATCTAAATAACTGGAAAAATATCAGTTGCTCATGGGTAGGCCAAGCCAATATAATAAAAAATTACAATTCTACCTAATCTAATTTACTTATTCAGTGCCATACCAATCAAACTACCCAAAATTATTTTATAGAGTGAGAAAAAATAATAATGAGATTCATTTGGAAGAACAAATGGTCCAGAATATAAAGGGAACTAATGCAAAGAAATTCAGGGGAAGGTGCCCTAGCCATTCCAGATCTTAAATTGTACTATAAAACAGCAATCATCAAAACTGAATGACGCTGGCTAAGAAATAGAGTGGTGTATCAGTGGAATAGGTTAAGTATGCCAGACACAGTAGTCAATGACTATAATAATCTATTATTTGATAAACCCAAAGACCCCAGCTTCAGGGATAAGAACCCACTTTTTGACAAAAACTGCTGGGAAAACTGGAAAACAGTATGGCAGAAACTAGCCATTGATCAAAATCTCACACCATATACCAAAATAAAGTCAAAATGGGTTCATGATTTAAAAATGAAGGCTGATACTGTAAGCAAACTAGGAGAGCAAGGAATAGTTTACCTATTAGATTTATGGATAACATAAGAATTCATGACCAAACAGGAGATAGGGAACATTATGAAAAGCAAAATGGATAATATTGATTATATTAAATTGAAAAGTTTTTGTGCAAAGCCAATACATCTAAGATTTGAAGAAAGGTAGGAAATTGGGAAAGAATTTTTACAACCAATGTTTCTGATAAGGGCCTTGTTTCTAAAATATAGAGAGAATTAAATCAAATTTATAAGAATACAAGTCATTCGTCAATTGATAAAGAGTCAAAGGGTATGAAAAGGCAGTTCTCAGATGAAGAAATTAAAGCCATCAATGGTCACATGAAAAAATGTTCTAAATCATTATTGATTACAGAAATGTAAATCAAAACAATTCTGAAGTACTCAATCCAAGAAAACGAGAAATGTTGGAGATGTGGGAAAATTGGAACACTAATGCATTGTTGGTGGAGTTGCAAAATGATCCAACCCTTTTGGAGAATAATTTGGAACTATGCCCAAAGGTATATAAAAATGTGCATACACTTTGATCCATCCATATCTCTTTTTGGGCTATATCCCAAAGAGATCATACAAGTGGGAAAAGGACCCAAATGCACAAATTTATTTATAGCAGGTCTTTCTATAGTGGCAAAGAATTGGAATCTGAGGGATGTCCATCAATTTGGGAATGGCTGAACAAGTTGAGATATATAAATGTAATGGGATACTATTGTGCTACAAGCAATGATGAATAGGCTGACTTAAGGAAAACCTGGAAAGACTTGTATGGTCTGATGGTGAGTGAAATGAGCAGAACCAGGAAAACCTTGTACACAGTAACAGCCATGTTTTTTGATGACGAATATTGATAGATTTAACCCTTCTCAGCAATACAATGATCTAAGACATCTCCAAAGGCCTCATAATGGAAAATGCTACCCACATGAGAAGAAAGAATTATGGAGTTAGAATGCAGATTGAAGTATACTATTTGCCATTTTTTTTCTTCTGTTGAGTTTTGTATCCTCTTTCTGGTGGTTCCTCCTATTGGTTCTAATTCTTACGTACAACATCACTAATATGAAAATATGTTTAATAAGAATGTGTATACACATATATATATATATACGTATATATGTGTATGTATATATATATACATATATATACATATATATGTGTATGTATGTATATATATATATATATATATATATATATATATACATATATATGTATGTATGTATGTATGTATGTATAGCCTATATCAGATTGTGTGTTGTCTTGGGGAGGGAGGTGGGAAATCAGGGAGAGAAAAAAATTAAAACAAAAGCTTATGGAAGTGAATTTTGGTAATTCAAAGTGATTTAATTAAAATAAAAAAAATTAAAAAAAATATAATTTGTGATATGGTCAAACAGATTGAAAGAAAACACTGAAGGAAATAATTCATTAGAAATCAGGATTGGGAAAATGGAAGCTAATTCTTCCATGAAACATCAAGAAATAATAAAACAAAGTCAAAAAAATTAACAAAAAATAGAAGAAAATGTGAGATATCTCATTGGAAAAACTACTGACTTGAAAATGGATCCATGAGAGATAATTTATGATTTTATTGGGCAGTATGAAAGCTATTATTTTAAAAAGTCATTATTTAATACCTTGCATTTCAGGGTATTCAAAAGAAAACTGTCTCCAATATCTTACATTCAGAGGGTGAATTAGAAATTGAAAGATCCACCATCACCTCCTAAAAGAGATCTCAAAATGAAGACTCCCAGGAATATTTTAAGCTAAATTATCGAGTACCCAGACCAAGGAGAAAATATCACAAGTAGACAGGAAGAAAACACTCAGAAATCATAGAACTACATTCAAGATCACACAAGATTTATCAGCTTCTTCTTTAAAGGAGCAGAGGACTTGCAATATGATATTGTGGTAGGCAAAGGAGTCAGGATTATAACAGAGAATAATCTATTCAGGAAAACAGTACAATCTATCACAGGTAAAAAAGACTTTTAATGAAATAGAGTACTTTTAAGCATTCTTGAGAAAAAGACCAGAAATTAGTAAGAAGTTTGACTTTGAAATACAAGTTTCAAAGGAAGCATAAAAAAGCAAACCTGCAAGAGAAATCATAAGGGACTCAATAAGATTAACTGTTCATATCCCACTTAGGAAGATGGTAGATGCAATTCTTGAGATCTTTATCATTAACAGAGTCATTAAAAGAATTCCATATAAACAGAAGGCAAATGCATGAACGGACGGTGTCAGAATGATCACATGCAAAAAAAAAGTAAAAAGTGAGAGAGATGCCCTGGGAGGGGAAGAATAGGGAACATTATCTCACACAAAAGAAATGCACAAGGAAGAGCTTTTACAATGCAGGGAAAATTGGGGTGGTGGTCTCACTTTCATCAGAATTTGTACAAATTGGGAAAAATATGAATATACACTCCTTTGGGTATAGAAATTGATCTTTCACAACAAAGAAGTAGGAGGAGAAGAGGATAAAAGAATGGAGGGGGTGATAAAAGGAGGCAGTCATCAGAAGTAAAACACACTTTTGAAGGACAGGGTAAAAATATAGAATGATAAAAAGAGGAAAATAAGAGGGAAATAAACTGTTAATACTGAAACTGTAAAAGTAAATATGATGAGCTCACCCATAAAACAGAAATGTTGTTTGCAAGAGACACACTTGAAATAGGATGACACAAAGTTAAAATAAAGGGCTATAGCAAAATCTATTATGCTTCAGTAGAAGTAAAAAAAAAGGCAAGGATAACAATCATAATCTAGAAAAAGAAAAGTCAGAAAAGACCCAATTAATGGAGATAATCAGGGAAACTATATTTTGCTAAAATTTACTATCAACAATGAGTAATATAAAATCATGTTTATAGAAAGTTTCTCTCACAGAGGCCTCATTCCTGAAATATATATATGAAACACAGTCAAATTTATAAAAATAAGAGTCATTCCTCAACTGATAAATGGTCAAAGGACATGAATAGGTTGCTTTCAGATGAAGAAATCAAAGGTAACCATAGTCATATAAAAAAATGCTCTAAATCACTATTGTTCATAGAAATGTAAATTAAAACAACTTTAAGGAACCACCTCACACCTATCAGAAATGACAAATGCTGGAGTGGGTGATGAAAAATACATGCAGTAATAAACTGATTATGGAGAAGTGAACTGGTCCAATCATTCCAGAAAACAATTTGGAACTAAGCCTCAAGGGCTATAAAACAGTGCATGCTCTTGGATCCCATAATGGCAGTACTATGTATGTACTCTAAAAACATCAAATAAAAAGTAAAAGGACCTATTTGTACAAAAATATTTACAGTAGCTCTTTTAGGGTGGCAAAGAATTAGAAACTAAAAGAATGCTTATCAATTGGGGAATGGCTGAACAAGTTGTGGCATATGATTGTAATGGCATACTCTTATGCTATAAGAAGTGATGAGCAGGGGACAGCTAGGTGGTGCAGTGGATAGAGCACCGGCCCTGGATTCAGGAGAACCTGAGTTCAAATCCAGCTTCAAACACATAACACTTACTAGCTGTGTGGCCTTGGGCAAGTCACTTAATCCCATTGCCTATCAAAAACAAAACAAAACAAAACAAAACAAAACAAAAGGAGTGATGAGCAGGATGGTTTCTTCCTGGGAATACCTATACGAATTGATGCAGAGTGAAATGAACAGAGTCAAGGGATCACTGTATACAATAACAGCAATGTTATAATGTTGATCAACTGTGAAAGACCAGGCTATTCTGATAGGTACAGTGATGGAAGACAGTTTCAAAGTAGGTATGGTGATGGAAGACAGTTCTAAAGGATCTATGATGAAAATTGCTCTCCATTTCCAGAGAGAAAAGTGATGAACTCAGATTCATGCTAAGTATACTTTTTCATTTTGTTTCCTTCTTTTATTATGTCAAGACTATGAAAATATAGAAATCTTTTCCCACAATTTAGTATGTATAAATGCTATCATGTTACTTGCCTCCTCAATAGATAGGACATGGATTGCAGGAAGGGACAGATTTTAGAATTCAAAATTAAAAAATAATTTTATAAATAGACAAATGATTTACTTTTTAAAAGAACATGTTTTCCTCTTCTCTAACACTGCCACCACATTGGTATAGGTTTGGACTATATTGCACCTGAACTATATTGCAATAGACTTTTGGTCAGTCACTCTGTCTCATGACTATCCTGAATCAAGCATATTCTCCACTCAACTGCAAAATTGATCTTCCTGAAATATAGGTTTGACCATGTTATGGCCCTGTTTAATAAACTCCAGCATATCTCTGTTACCTCCAAGGTCAAATATAAAATCCTTTGTTTGGCTTTTAGAGTCTTTCATAAGCTGGTCCATTCCCAACTTTCCAATCTTCTTGTTCCTTACTTCCCTCTACATATTCTATAATCTAGTGACACTAGCCTCCGAAGTTTTTCCTATGTTTTCCTAGGTTTAGAAATCTGTGGTGTGTCATTATTCTTAAAAATGTTTCTAATAATTGTTTTTACTGCACGTTTTCCCACCAGTGAATTGAACTAGCTGGTTGATTCAGTTAAACAATTAAGCCAGCTATTTTTCTCATAAACATATTGTGTTAATAATTCTGTGTATCATAATTTTGACTTTTATTAACATTTGCACTTTTGAAAAAAAAAGACTTCCCTCAGCCTTCATCTAATTTGTTTGCACTCTTGATAAAGGTACCAGTGTTAATCAACATGTTTTCAAACATTTAGCTATCATGAGCAAATCTAGTTATGTAGGAATTTTCATCTTTCAAAATTAGCTGAGTTTGCCTTTCTTTCCTTTTTGTTTATTTTACTCCATAGATAAGACATAGCTAGCACAGTATCAGTGACTTGTGGGAGTGTTTTTGAAGAGATATATATGAAATTGCAATCTACAAATAAGTATATTCATCAAGTTTTCCCCAAACAATCTAAGTCCCCATTACAGTGGAGAAATGGCCAGATTTTTTTCCCATCCCCTCCCCATCAGGCAGCTATAGAGATAGCTATAGGAACCCTTTCACTTAAGATGAATTAGTCTTTTTTTTTTCAACACAAGTTTAATCCGTGGAGAAATATGAATACTTCAATCTTGCCATGGTTATCCAGATCAGTGGATACTGCTGTATACATGCCAGTTAAGCAATGAGAAAAAAAAATCTGGAGGCTGTTCTAATTTATACATACTCATTTCCTAAATGTCCCATATATGTTAGGTAGGGAAATAAATGAAACAATCATTTAGGTTCATTCCTCCCTTTATTTTCTAATTTCTCTTCCTCCTTCCAGCTCATTATATCTCCTTCATATATTGCTAAAGTGATATTTACAAAGTGGGGGAGAGGAAATATTAATAGACCCAAGATTAAATTAAAACTTTTTATAACCCTATATTCTACAAGGACATCTATTGTCACTATTATTTTAGGCCTGACTTGCAGAACAATTTTTGCTCTTAAGCTTCATAGTAAATGTATTTCCCTAGCTATTTTGTTTCATGTGTTTGAAAATCATATTAAGGTAATGGATAGGAAAATATCATTGTCATTCACCTGACAGAAAGTCAACATAATCCTCTAACAATGACTTCAAAAAATTAGGCAAAGTCATGACTCCTTCCAGACTTAGAATGGGAAATCAAATCCATTTTGTGATAGTGGTTAGTACTCAGGCTTAAAAGTTTGAACAATGCAACTCACTAAGCACTGAACCATATATTTCAGTTCATAGTAAAGCTCCTCTTACTTGTTTAGGTGTATGGCATTATTTTTCAAATCTATTTATCTATCTATCTATCTATCTATCTATCTATCTATCTATCTATCTTTCTATCTATCTATATCTATCTGTCTATTTTTTTTTTTTTTTTGCGTTTCACTATCATTAATGGCAATCATAGAGCTTTGCCAACAGTACTTTTTGGTACTCTCCTCTGTCCCAGTGTTTCCTAACAAAAATCATGGGGAATTGTGTCTAAGTACAAAAGAAGCAGATAGACATTAGCCAAAAAATAAAAAGTGGCTTTCTTTTTAGTGACTTTGTGGATAGGACAAGGAGAACAAATTGGAATCTGCCTGTATGATACTTTTGTTTTCCTGGTTATTCAGATTTAAAACTTAAAAAGAATAATGCTCTAAAAGCATTGTACTATTGTAACCTACTGAGGGTACCTAGAAGATCTAGTAAGGTAAAAAGTACCACTGTATGCAATTGTAAGATAATTTATCCTGTTACCAACTCACTAGTACAAAATCACTGGTAAGCTACTCTTGTAGCCCTCAGGACAAAGATAAGCTCTTTTCCTTTCCCCTACTCATCAGTTCTAATGTATTCCACTTTTTATGACTGATGGCATAATTGGAAAAGTCCCATGTTTAAATCAACACAGGAAAAAAATGGCTCATAAGTTCCAATAGGAATAATTTATACATTTATCGAATTTTTGCTGTAGTGCAATCCAAAAGGTAGCTGTCTAGCAACTTATAAGTCTAAAAGTTACATATAAGGGATACATCTTCATCTACAGAGGAAACTCCTTTATGGTAAGTCCCTTAATGATGAATCATAGGTCTGTTACAAAAGAAAAAAAACACTGTTATGGCATATGCATATGTACGCATATATATATATATATATATATATATATATATATATATATATATATATATATATATATATATATATATATGTATGTATGTACAATACCTATTTTAGTATCAATCTCAGTAGCAACAGCAAACAGCACTCCCCCACCAAAATAAAATGAAGTAAAGCAAAACTTCACCCCAATCCTTGAGTTTTCACAAATAAACTAAGAAGTTGTAGGAGGCATAGAGATCATTCATTATAATATAACTATGGAAATTATCAGAAATCTTGCTATATAAGATATTTCAGGTAAACTCTGAGATTTAATGAAAATGACAAACATGGGATCAAAATGTGAAAAGGAATAGAATGAAGGAGTAGAATTTCTACCATGAATTTGGAATCAGAAGAGTTAAGTTTAGATCCTGGATGCGCCATTCACTTCCTTTTAAAGTCATCTAACCTGTTCTCTAGTCTGAAAAATAATTAATTGGATGTGATGACTACTACTGTCCTTCCCAGCTCTAGATGAATCTATGACTTAACTTCTCATCAATTCTCGCTAGGCGTCAGTTACACTGTAGGGAAGGTGAGAAGACTTCTGCTTTAGTCTTGATTCTGGGCTGAACCTTCTGTGTCATTTGAGTCCATATACTTTGTTCTCAGTTTTTTCTCTTATAAAATGAGAAGACTAATTCAAATGATGGATAAAGTCCATTCATAGGATCTAAACTTATTAACAACATTCTAATACAATGCATTTACTTTCTGAGGCACTTGTAGTGTTACTTCTCTGAATGCTATTTTTAAAATTGTAACCTACACAATCATAAGATTTTTTAAAATGTTGTCCTCAAAATAAACCTGTGAGTTGAACCATGTATGCATTATTTCAGTGAGAAATTGCTGAGAAAAGCTAAGGTGCTGAGAAATTAAGTAATATATCTGTGATCATACATACATATTTAGCATCTGAGGCAAAATTTCAATTTGGGTTAACTGATTCTGTGCCCTGGTATTTCTATTTTAAATCTTTTTTTTCAATAATCTTGGTTTTGAAATTTCCCAAAGAATATGTGAATACTACCTGTGTAGCAAAAATCTGAAAGAAATTCATACTAACATAATAAACATAGTACACTGTTACAGATCCACATTCTCACTGAACACACACATTTTCACATTTGAATTTTGTATCTATTTTTTCTTGAAGTGAACTCTTTCCACTGTGAAAACTATGGTGCTGTTAAAACTGAACATAACTTAACATTGGATATTGAGCATGGCCTTACCAGTGTCATGCCAGAAACCTGAATTACTTATATTTGAATTGTCTTCGGATGATTCTGAAGATCACCCAGCAAGATAAGATACTGGACATTGAAGTTCTTTCCTGAGCTGAGTTGCCAAACATTCAAACTCTACACTGAGAGCACAACTCCAACACACTGGTCACATTGTTCGATTCCCAAACACATGTTTGCCTAAAGATTATTTATAGAGAATTTACACAAGAAGAACACTCATACGGGGGTCAGAAGTGATACAAGGTATCTCTGAAGAACTTTGAAATTGATTTTGACATCTCTGCTCCAAATGGTCATATGGAGTATTTGTGCCTGACCTGTGTTAGAGACTTCTGAGCTCATATTGGTTTCATCAGTCACAGTTGAATCTCTGCACCTTGATCCTGACATAGTGATGCCATACTGGTCTTCTTAAAGCACGACAGACAACAGCCGACCAATCTTCTTTTCAGAACAAATATACTGGCTCATGGAACAATGGTAAAATGAGGAATAATAGAGGCAAGGTTAACAAACACAGATTTACAAAGAGTTCTACAAAATATTTTTGAATAATTTATATGTTTTTAGAACAGTGATAGATACTTTTGAGAATTCAAAAGAAGTGACATTTCAAAGTCTCTGTCTCAGAATCTTGGTTTGATCTACATAACTTCATATTTTAATTTATATATATATACATATATATTTATATGCATATATTATATTTTATATATATAAAGAATAGTATATGTATCTATATTTTATATATAAATAAATACATATATATATATTTATACATACATATATATTTTTTTTATTTTACCATGCTACTTTCACTCATAAACTTTCTGGACCTTGCTGGAGGCCTTTCTATAGCATATAGGTCAAAGTGGGACCCACCTTAATGCTAGGGGGTAGGAATGCCTCTTTAGCAGACCCAGGCTAATAAGGGCCTGAAAAGAAGATGGTGCTCAATGAGGAGGAAGGACCGTATTATTCTGTAAGCTATGTTAAGCCCTGTAAGTATGTAACTACATTTTCCATGGGGTAGGATGAAGTTTCTTCTATAGCTAAAAGGTAATGCTGCTTTGGATGCTTGCTTAGGAGACTGGTAATGATTTACCCATTTTTCCTAAAAGAAACTCTAGGTGAAACAAAGTAAGCTAAAGCTATAGGATTGTGAGGAGGTGGAGGTTGCTCCTAAGGTTGAACTTAGTTGTATAAGTCCAGAGAATGGATATTGAGTCACAGATCACACTAATTTACAAAAACGGTCAATTATATCATTAATGTTAAAAATGTTCTGTAAAGTTTCTATGAACATAGAACTATCCAACACTGAATCATAAGTAGACTAGGAAATATATGATTAAGTTCACATGTCCTTCTGGTCACTTTTTACATAAACACTTTCCTAAGCAGCCTTGCCTACAGATCAACAAATTTCCTCCATTTTAAACAGCGAAATTACCAACAAAAAGCACAGAAGTGATAGAAAAAACATGGCACTAAATAGATGGTGAAAAGGAAACAGTTACAATATGGGAGCTGAAATAACAATGCAGAGCATGACCTTATTTCACCACAGCTTGTGGGTAGGGCAACTCAAATTTTTCACTCTGTACATGCCCTTAAAGAACCACAAAATGCTTTCACTGTTTAAAATACGCCTCAAGTATTGAACTCAAGTGCTGTCTGGTATTCTTAAGTACAAGAAGGCTGTGATAGCCCTTATGGAGAAATTGTGTGTTTTTAATAAGTTTGTTCAGGAATGATTTATAGGGATGTTGACTGTGAGTGCAAGGAGCATAGACTTTTCATAAATTGTATCCCTTTCTTATTTAGAATATTGTAAAGTTTCCAATTTTTTTAGGTTTCATTTTAAAGCTTTTCTTCCTTTCATATTCGATATCCCAAAGCTATACAATTTTATAAATCTGTACCACTGTTAAATAAAGAATTCCATCTAGTAGAAACAATAGCTATTGCTATTCTGTCCATATCTTTCCTTCTTAATTGGGAAAACTTTGAAGATAAAGGTAGAAATTGCTACTTTCAAGTTAATTACATTCCTATTCTCACAATTCCCTAGAACCACATAAACTGCAAGAAGCTAATGTCAAAGAGTATGTTTTATTTTTAATTGTTAATTTATCATATATACATACATGTACATTTATATGTATATAAACTGTGCAGCCATGCACCTTTCACCTCAATAGACTCTATTCTAAAGTCATGGAGCTCAAATAGTCTATTGTTACTTATTTTCTTTTCCGTATTAACTTACTGTTAACCTAGTATTATGATATCTCTTTAACTGAGATGAGCTATTCATCATCATCATCATCATCATCATCATCATCATTATTCTGCCTCCCAAAACTGAAGATTAACTCTATTTTTTTTTCCTCCAGAAGTAGTGAAGGATTTGTGGTAATGTATGTATAATATCTGACCAGTCTCACTGAGCTTTATTCATAGTAACATGGCAGTTGGCAAAGGTAATTGGTAACCAATGACTACTTCATTTATATAGGGATTAAATCCACTTTATAACCTTACTAGCACCATCCTTTAGGCAAATGAATTGAATAAAAAATTACTTCTCACCATGGTGCATAATAGAAAGAATCTTGGATTTGAGGTCAGAGGATCTAGGTTCAAACCCAGATTCTGGTCCTTTCTACTGTTTGACTTTGGGCAATTGCCTTAATATCTCTAAGGCTCAATTTTTCATTTTAAAAATAAAAAATTAACCCTATAAGATCATAATTGAATTGATCTGATGATCCTATGACTAGTGATAGTACTTTGTATATGTTATCACACTAGTTATTTGAACTAGTTCTCTGATTTTATGCCTAGAGTGTTTAGAATCACACTAATATTCCCAAACTTACTTTATGTAAGAGAAATTAATGGATGATGATTGACTCTAAAGAATGCCATTCTTTATAAATTAGGGAAGAAAAGATAACAAGTGTTAAAGAGTATAAAGGGTTTCATTGGCAAGAAAGATAGAAAGAAAACTCATAAGAAAATAATTCATTGTTTATTTAACTGATCGTCAGATCATAACGCTTCATCTTTGCTATTAAAACATTCACCTGTCAGTACAGACAGAAGGATTGCATACCCGAATTATTGACAACTAATAGAATTTCTTGCAATAGCACTAATTAATTCTTGAGTTTATTAAATGATCTCATAACTAAAGCAAAGTTGACACTATGAGTGGAAGTCATTGATTTTTCCCCATCTTTTCCAGGACAGTTGGGCCTTCTTTACAAAACTCAAGAATCTTCCTTTTGTTGACACTTATTCAATATAATTCAGAGATTAGACACTCAATATAAATGATTTAAATTCTTGAGACCTTTCTTTAACCTTCATTTATTTGGATGGCTTTATATATAAACCAATTTTACCAAAAAATTATTCAATAACTTTATTGAGTGGTAAGGAGAATTGGAATTTACAAAGTGGTGACTTCATCATTCGAAACAATTAGTGCTATATTGCAAACTCATCCACAAAATACATTGCTGACATACACAACCTTTCTATAGTTATATTATACATTTATATTTGTTTCAACTTTAAACATATCCAAGACAATACTTATTTATTAATACTAATAATGATGAACAGTTTTCATTGTTAAATAATCAATTAATTTTGTTGTTGATCATTTCAGTCATGCCTATCTCTCTGTGGCCCCATGTGGGGTTTTCTTGCCAAAGATAGTGAAGCAGTTTGTCAATTCTTTCTCCGTTTCATTTTACAGGTGAAGCGCTAATGTCTTAGCCTAGTGAACAATAGGCTTTATTCTCAGGCCATCTCTAAAGGGGGCTCTGCTTCTCTGGTTCCAGATTTAGAAGTTCCTAGATAATTTTGCTAGTAACAGTTTACTCCAATCACTTAAATTCATTTCTCCAATATTGAAACTTTAGAAAATTTCAGTTATATATCATTTGTTGTTTCTATTCTTACCTAAATCCTGTATCTTATATAATAATCTTTTAAAAAAAATACAATTTACTTTTCTACCTCTTAGCCAGCACCAGATAGTTTTGATAATTACTGCCTTAAAATATACTTTAAGATCTGCTACTGTTAAATATCCTTCCTGGGGCAGCTAGGTGGTGCGGTGAATATGGCACCGGCCCTGGAGTCAAGAAGACCTGAGTTCAAATAAGGCTTCAGACACTTGACACTTATTAGTCATGTGACCTTGGACAAGTCACTTAACCCCATTGCCTAACCAAAAAAATAAAATAAAACTCCTTCCTTTGCACGTTTTTATTAGTTCCTTTGTTATTCTTCACTTTCTGTTATTCATTTTTAATTTTATTTATTTTTTCATGGATTTTTATTAATTTATTTTGATTTATCAACAATCACTTCCATATGCTTTTGAGTTTAAAATTTTTCTCCCCTTTCCTACCCACCACCCTCCCCAAGACAGTGCACAGTCTGATATAGGCTATACATATACATTCCTATTAAACATATTTTCATATTAGTGATGTTGTAAGTAAGAATTAGAACCATAAGAGGAACCACCAGAAAGAGGAATCAAACTCAATAGAAGAAAACAAAACAGCAAATAGTATGTTTTGATCTACATTCAAACTCTATAGTTCTTTCTTTGAATGTGGATAGCATTTTCCATCATGAGGCCTTTGGAGATGTCTTAGATCCTTGTATTGCTAGGAAGGCTTAAGTTTATAAATATTAATCATCAAACAATGTGGCTGTACTTCTACACAACTTTCTCTTGGTTCTGCTCACTTCACTCAGCATCAGACTATACAAGTCCTTCTAGGTTTTTCTGAAGTCAGCCTGTTCATCATTTCATATAGCACAATAGTATTCCATTACATTCATGTACCACAACTTGTTCAGCCATTCCCCAGTTGATGGGCATCCCCTCAATTTCCAATTCTTTGCCACCACAGATAGAGCTGTTATAAATATTTTTGTTCATGTGGGTCCTTTTCCCATTTTGATGATCTCTTTGGGATATAGCCCTGGAAGTGCTATTGCTGGGTCAAAGGTATGCATATTTTCACAGCCCATTGGGCATAATTCCAAATCGCTCTCCAAAATGGTTGGATCATTTCACAACTCCACCAACAATGCATTAGTGTTCCAATTTTATCACATCTTCTCCAACATTTATCCTTTTCTTATTTTGTCATCTTGGCCAATCTGATAGGTGTGATGTGGTACCTCAGAGTTGTTTTTATCATATTTTTTTTATTTTATTGGCCCTGTCTAAACAAGAATAATTTATATTTCTCCAGTTATTTAAATCTTCTATAGTTATTGGGTTTGTTGTGACAGATGTATTTCCAGGTATTTTATATTGTCTAGAGTTATTTTGAATGAGTAATCTCTTAGTATCTTTTCTTGCAGGCTTTTGTTTGTGATATATCTAAAATTATTGTATCAATTAACTTTTTAGATTTCTTTGTGATTTTCCAAGTATATCATCATATTGTCTACAGAAGACATAGTTTTATTGCCTCATTCCCTATTTTGATTCCTTCTATTTCTTTTTCTTCTCTTATTGCTATTGTTAGAAGTTCCAATACAATATTGAATAATGTTGAGGACATTAGAAATCCTTGTTTCACACTTGATCTTACTAGAAAGGCTTGTGGTTTATCTTTATTACAAATAATGCTTTCTGATGGTTTTAGATAAACATATTTTTTTATCAATTTGAGGAAAAGGCCCATTTAAACCTATATTTTCAAATGTTTTAATAGAAATGAATGTTGTATTTTATCAAAACTTTTTCTGCATTGATTGATATAATCTTATGATGTATTATTATTTTTGATATAATCAATTGTGTTTTCCTTATGTTAAACCATCCCTCCATGCCTGATAAAAATTCCATTTGGTCATAATATACAACCTTTGTGAAATTATTGTAATCTTTTAGCTAGTATTTTATTTAGGATCTTTCCATCCATATACATTAATGAACATGGTCTGTAATTTTCTTTTCTCTGTTTTTACTATCCATGGTTTTAGGTATTAGTATTATATTTGTCTCATAAAAAGAGTTTAGTAAGAACCCTTCTTTGCCTATTATTACAAGTAATTTATCTAATATCATTATCAATGTAATTTTATATGTAAGGTCCTTAATCTAATTTTGAGAAGTTATGCAAGATAAATTTGGAAGCCAATCATATACATGTATATGCTCCCCAGAGAAAATGGACTAATCCTGTTGCTTCTCTCAAAAAATTGATATTCCATTTAATTAGAAATCTTTTATATTACATTTTTATCCTAGGTCTTTGTCCAATCATTTCCATCTTAAGAGGACATCCTTCTTACTTTACAATTTGAAAACAAATATAAATTAAAATTGCAAGATGTTCATACTTCCATCCTATTATAGTAACTCAGAGATGTTCCAATATCAACCTATGATTTAATAGATTTAGTATTGTACTTACAAAACTTCTTGATTTTAGAAATTTGCTATCAAAGGAAAAGGAAGAATATAGTTATGACAATGTCATGTATCATAACAGAAAGAAAAACTCCCTTAGCTCTGTTTGATTCCTGGTATGAATCATATCTGACAGCCTATAGTCACGGGGTGGTAAAAAGAAGGCTCAAAAGTAAGCAAGTTGGGGGAATTTCCTTTTCAGAAAGGAAATAGAACAATAGTTCAAATAGAAACAGGAGGATCTTACCTAGGCCATAGCAAGATCCTTCTGAAAATTTTTTTCCAGACATCCACCTTTAGCAGTTCCCATATTGCAGCACATGCCATTTTCTACTATTGGCTTCATGGCAATTTAGACAACTGTCCCTGCATTACAGTCCAAGGAATTTTTACCTTAATAGCAAAATTTGACTAACCACAACTTAGGACTTGAATGTCTTTCCTAATATTTTCCTAAAAGCTAATATTTCATTAATCCTCTACTGATAAATGAAAACTAGCCATATTCTAGAGCTTCAGACACATAGGAAATATCTAATAATTGACTCATCATTAACATGTTGAAGCTATATCTTTAAATCACCCAATATATTTCATAATAGCCAAGAATTTTCAAATGAAGATTAATTATTACAATAAATGTATTATAGTAAATATTATTTTTATTTGCTTTTAAACAAAAATATACTTAATTATTAATAATTTTCAAATATCTATTTTTATCACATCCTTTTAAAAACCCAATTTATGTGTAATAGCATTGAGATTAAAAGGTTGTTTTGTCTAACAGCATTTTTGTTACAATGGTCTCTTAAATTTCACAATATAATAGAATTTAGAAATAAAATAATAACACAAACAATATCATGTGTTTAAAATATGGAACGAAACTTCTGATGACACCTATTGCATTTCCAAATTGTCACATATAAAAATCATTGATCTTATTACCTTTGACATTTTTAAACCACATTAAAGTTGTCAGATATAGAAAAATTACTTTCAATTAAAGAAATAATAATAATGTAGCAATTAGCATATACCAGTTACTGTGTTAAGCAGTTTACAATCATTAAATCATATTTATCTTCACAACCCTGAGAGGAGGATACTGTTATTATTTTTCTCTTTACAGATCAGAAAACTGGGGCAAACAGAGGTAAGATAACTTGCCTAAAATCTCACAACTATTAAATTTCTGCATTTGCAACAGAGAATGGTAGGCTCACCAAGGGCAGAGGTTTGCTGCACATTTCCACCTCATACTGCCATGATAGGAGCTGCCAGGAGAAATGACATTCCCAGCAATAACTGGACAGGGCCTGCTGAAGGCTGGGTCTACATTGGAGACACTGACTGGGCTTTAGGGGTATGGCAGAGGGCACTGGCTGCAGAATGGAAATCCCACAGGCTTGGGCAGTTGGTGCCAGGGCTTCCCATTGGTGTTAGTTCCTGGTGGCAGGACAAAGTGGATGCTGGCCATGGGGCTTGACATCCTGACAGCTGTAGCTTTGGAGAGAGACTGCTGGAGCTAGAGTCACTTGAAGCTTCTTGGGCAGGGTGGGCAGGATATACTGTGCCTAGGTAATGCCTCAGGCTTGCCTAGATGAGCAGGCTGCAGGATGCCCAAGGACACACAGCCATTGGGACCACTGCCAGTGAGGGGCCCCACTAATAGCTGCTGCCTTACCCCATACCAGGTGAGTCCTGAGTAATGGGACTACACCACTGGAGGGGCAGAATATAATTCAAGTTCCCCTACATTTTTTCCAGCTTTTTTTTTTCAATGCCTGTATTTGGGAATCTGAACTGAGATGATAGGGGTTAACAGACAGAGGGAGATGGTCTCTGAACTGGGGTGGGCAGGTGTCAGGAGATCTTTAGTTTAAACAAAAATTTCTCCTTTCATAGCCAAAGGAGGGTTAATAATAGATTGCTAGAAGGTGCAAGTCATTTACTTCTGTATTTTTTTCTTTCTTCACTATGAGATTACATCCAAACTAACTGCCTTAAAACTAGCTGCCTTCATTGCCTTAAAACAATAAAGCTATTAATCTTGCCATTTTCTTTCAAAACTTTCATAAAATTTAATTCTTATTTTTCCTTACAACAAAGTATACAGAGTGGTACCCCAAAACTTACTAAGATATTTCAGAAGGGAATGAGTTCCTAGAATTACCAAAAGTCTCAGGAGCTATCTTCTGCAATCTTAAAATGATAAATCTTCAAACTTCTAAATGATTAATCTCCAAACTTCCAGAATAGGCTAAGATGTCTTAGAGGTTCTACAAACTTGGATTATATGACTTTTTCGCCCTGTAATTCCAACATAACCAAAGTTGAAATCACAGGGGGAAAAGTGTCTTGGAGGATTTTTTTTTCTCTTCTTTCTCTTTTCCAATAACAATATCCCATGGAAAGCCTAAAGTGGGAGTCAGTCCTGCTTACTGTGACAATTATTTCTACTATCTAAGTTCATTAATTTTTCCCAATGTTCTAAACTTTGTGACTACAGTCCTTAGAGGTTCTTCTGACAGGCTGCATTTTAAATCTTTCAAGGTAACAGAATCTAGCTCACAACACAAACATGACACAGACATTTAGACACAAACAGAAAAAAATGACAAGACAATTACAAACAGAAGTAGTTCAACTCAGACACAGAGTTAGTTTCTGAGGTGTGTAGTTATGCATGAAGTTGCAAATTTAGAGAGAGACATAGAGAGGCCAATTAACAGAGATGTGCTGTTAAGAAAAGATAGCCTTACCAGAGAGATCCAGGAAGAACTGGGTCATGGAAGGGCCCCTAGAGTTTTCCTCATAAGTGGGGCTAGCTCATACAAGGTGTGAGCCCAGGACTGGAGGCAAGAAAGGATGGTATACTCACCAGAAAAGGAGACAAGGGGACTGGACTCCAGAGAAATTTCCAAAGGTGCCTTGTCTCATGCCACTGGTACTGGAAAGACCACTTGGCTCAGCTCCATCCAATCCCACTTCTAACACAAATTTGAATATCAGCTGGACTGGAACTGGTCTCTAACCTGTGGGTGGCCTGAGCCAGACAAAGCAGGGTCAGAGACAAATCAGTCAGGAATACAACAAATATAATTTCAAAGCAAGGAAAATGACTTGCAAGCAAGAACACATGTGCCAGAGCCCCATCCTCAGTGGGAAGGATCTTAGGCAGTGTGGGAAATGGCAATACATATACCTATGGCTACGCACTTAGCTGTAGCCCTGACAATGAGGGGTAACAGCAACAATGAGAAAAGTTTGATTCATAGCAGTGGTTCATGATCAGAAACAATTCTGGAATTTTGCTGCAGCTGAGATCATTGAGAGGGTGAAAGCAAAATATTGCTGTAACATCAAGATCAGCATATACCCTACTTGCTGGGCCATAGCTCTGGAAAACAAGATGTCTCCTAATATCTTGACAGACCATAAAAAGTTATTATGGTGACAGGGAACACCACCAAGGCACAAACTCAGAATACGGTAACAATGGGAAGTGATCTCAAGCCTAGAAAGAACTCATGGAAGAGCTCAAAAAGGAGCTTCAAAATCATATAAGAGAGGCAGAAGAAAATTGGGAAAAGAAAAGAGAGTGATGCAAGAGAATTATGTAAAAAGTCAACTGATTTAAAAAATAAAATAATTGCTTAAAAAGTAGAATTGGCTAAATGGAAAAGAAAGTATAAAAGCTAACTGGGGGAAATAACTTATTAAAAGTTGGAATTTGGGAAGTGGAAGCAAATTCCTTTATGAGACATGAAGAACCAGTAGAATACATTAAAAATGATGGAAAAAAAAGAAAATGGAAAATACCCATAGAAAAACAACTGACCTAGAAAATAGATCAGTGAAACACAATGTTAGAATCATTGTACTACCTGAAAGCTATAATCAGGAAGGGAGAGGTTGAATAAGAAAATTATTTAACATAGAGAGTTGTAAAAGACCTATTACAGTGGAAGGGAGGAGAGGAGGGGAGGCAATGAAACTTACTCTCATCAATATTGACTCAAAGTGGGAATAATATCCACAATTAGTTGAATATTAAAATCTGTATCTTATAGGATAGGAAAGTAGGAAGGGAAGAGATTAAGTAAAGGCAAGGGAAGGGATCAGACTAACAGAAAAGAAGGCAGATCAAGGGAGGTGGTAGACAAAACCAAAACATTGTTGAGGAAGGAAAGGTTGAAAGGAGAGAGAGGATAAAGAGGAGGAAAAATAGGAGGGAGGGAAATGCATGGTTAGTAATAATAACTGTGAATGTGAATGGGATGAACTCTCCCATAAAATGGAAGTGGATAATAGAGTGGGTCCCAAACTAGAATCTTACAATATGTTTAGAAGAAACACACTGGAATCACAGAGACACACAGAGAGTGAAGATAAAGGGCTGGAACAAAATTTATTATGCTTCAGCTGAATAAAGAGAAAAAAAAAGCAGGGGTAGAAGTCCTGATCACAGAGAAAGCAAAAACAGACCTAATTAAAAGAGATAAGAAAGGAAACTACATCTTGCTAAAAGTCATGATAGAATATGAAGTAATATTAATACTAAACATATGTGCACCAAGTGGAATAGCATCCAAATTCTTAAAGGAGAAGTTAATAGAGGTACAGGTTCATGACCAAACAAGAGATATACAGCATTACAAAATGTAAAGTAGATTATTTTGATTATATTAAATTAAATGGATTTTGCAGAAACAAAACCAAATGTAACCAAGATTAGAAGGAAAGTGAAAGCTGGGAAACAATCTTTATAGCAAGTGCCTCTGATAAACAACTCATTTCTCAAATATCTAGAGAAGTGAGTCAAATTTATAAGAATACAAGTCATTCTCCAAATGATAAATGGTCAAAGGATACGAACAGGCAGTTTTCAGTAAAGAAATCAAAGCTATCTATAGGCATATTGAGAAGGACTCTAAATCACATTGGATTAGAGAAATACAAATTAAAGCAACTCTGAGGTATCATCTTGTACCTACCAGATTGGCTAATATGATATGACAAAAAAAAAGGAAAGTAATAAATGTTGGAGAGGAAGTGGGAAAATTGGGACACTAATGCACTATTGGTGGAGTTGTGAACTGATGCAACCATTCTGGAGAGCAATTTGGCACTATGTCCAATAAGTAACCAAATTCTGCATACTCTTTGATTCAGAAATACCACCACTATGTCTTTTTTTCCCCAAAGTGATAATAAAAAGGGGGAAAGCATCTACATGTGCAAAAATATATATAGCAGCCCTTTTTATGGTGGTGAAATATTAGAAATTGAGGGGATGCCCCTCAATTGGAGAATGGCTGAACAAGCTGTGGACTATGAATACAATGGATACTCTTGTGTAAGAAGAAATGATGAACAGGCAGATGTCAGAAAAACCTGCAAAGACTTGTCTGAACTGATGCAAAGTGAAAAGAACAGAACCAGGAAAACATTGTACACTGTATCAATAACATTGCTTCAAAAACATAATAACTCTGTGAACCTGGGCAAGTAACTTCACTTCTCTAAGACTGTTTCCTTATCTGTAAAATGAGGATAATAATAACATATAACTCACTTAAAATAAGTATAAAAGAAGAGATACTGAAATTAGCTCAGGAAAAGATAAATTGTAAATAATATCATCTACATCACAGGGTTGTGAACATTAGGTGAGATGAGCCATATAAGGCTGTTTTTAAAGCTTAAAGTAATGTAGAAATCCTACTTTTGTTATCATTGTTGTTATTCATTATGCCACTAATTTAATCTTTATATCTCCATTTTATAGATTCATAAATGGAGGCTCTGAATGTTTTAGAGCCTTGAACAATATCATATAACTTTTAAGTGCCAGAGTTAGGCTTTGAGCCCCAAGTTTCTCCCATGCCAATTTCAGTACTCTTCCTCTGTTTTTCTTGTCATTTAAATGAAGCAGTCTTAAGTAAATCATTGTTGAATTGAATTGGAAAATTGATGCTTATTTTTTCCCCTTCTCCCAGATACATTATTTTTAAATGACTGCTGTAACTCTAAGAATCAAAAAGTTACTTTAAACATCTGATGAATCAAAAGATTTAAACAATTGTTTTAGCAAATTGACATGTTCCTGTGAAAAAAAAAGTTGTTTTCAGTACTTTCCCATCTCTTTTCTCAAAGGACAAGTATTACAATTATGTTATTACCACCCAACTGAAGTTAGTTGAAATGGTGTCTTTTTTTTTTCAATTGTCACTTGCCTTAACAATTGATAGAAAAGAAACTCCTATTAGCATCTGCACATGCTGGATCATTAAATCAACGACATTGGCTTCTGTACCAACTAACAGGTGTATCTCAGGTTGATAATTTCTACCACTGAGAAAGGGAAGCATTATATGAAGTGGTCTTTCCTGGATTTTCTAAATATTCATGAAATTATATAATACTTTCAATAACATAGTGGAAAAATCCTCCTGCTAGTACCAAGGGCCTACCCGATATAAATTGATCCATATTAAAGGACGAAACACATAGTGGCAAAAATTATTGCACAAGAATTGTCTCATACATGAAAAGAAAAATTTAATGTAAGAAAGCAAATAGATTTGCACATATGTGTGAAACAGGAATATTCTATGAATTTTTAAAGGGTAATCCGTAAGTAATTTTATACTTTAAGAAGAAAGATTCAGGGATTTAGGTTTCTGAGAGGAGAAAATAAAGCCACAGAATTTAATTGACAAGTAAGTGGATTAAAATATGTGCTCTGCTGCTGTAAAATCATTTAAAAATATGATTTCTAGCTTTTTTATCTATGAAGCATAAGTTTGGTTGAGATACTCTCTAAAGTTCATTTGAGATCTCAATCCATAGTTCCAGGTGGCACAGTGAATAGAAAGTGCTGAATTTAAGAGTCACAAAGAAGTATTTGAATTCTCCTTCAAACACTTACTAGCTGTGTGACTAGGGCAAGTTTCTCAACCTCAGTTTCATCATCTGCAAAATAAGGGGAAAAGTTATAATCCTAAACATGTTTAACCACAATTAATATAAGCAAGGAATTAATGAATGGGGAATGAAGGTGGGGAAAAATGAAAAAAAAACCCAAATTTTAAAAGTCCCAAATTAACAAAAAATATCAACATTTTGAATATAATAATCAGAGAGGAAAAGACAAATTAATAAAGCCAAAAGTTGATTTCTTGAAAAAGACTAATAAATTAGGCAAATGGTTGGTTAATTTTATTTTAAAAAACAACAAAATAACTGATACTCAAAATGAAGAAGGAGAAATTACACAAATGAAGAACTAAAGAGAATTCAAATGCTCCACCCTCCCTCCCATAATGATAGTTACCTCTTGGTTTTCAGTAGTTTACTGCTTTCAGGGAAGAAAAATGTACATTTATTCCTATGGTTTGTGGTGTGATTAACCTCCCTTCTAACGACATTAATAACTCATTTTTCTATAGCCTTTAAAAGTCACAAAGCACTCTTCTCAAAATAACCATTTAAGACAAGTATTATGATTTTCATTTATCACATGAGAAAACTGAAGCTAGAAAATGTCAAGTGACTTGCCCATGTGAATTAAAGCTTTAAGGGCTTATTGGTATTTCCCATCATTTAACAGCAACTTTTTTTTTCTATAATAGGTGCATCAGCAGTAATCCTATGGCCATAGTAGAATGATCTAAGAAAACTGACAGACAAATCTTACATACCCAAAAGCAAATTTTAGTGCATAGACCTTGACTTCTCAGTTGCAAAAAACTATGGATTCTTACCCAACCTAGACACTTTCACTTGTAGGGGGGTAGTAGACTTATACCATTGACTTGGATAGATGTTCGGATTTAATGCAACTTGTTGCTCATACCACCAGTGTAAGCTCCAATATCTGAGATTCATGCTCACAAAGAAAGCCATCCTTTAAGGATGGGAACTTCTGATCATCCCTTAAGTAAAGGAGGAAACATATCTTTTATGAGCTATTGTCTTCTTTTTATATTTTACCCCAATCTTTGAACTTTCTATAGGTTTTCTTAAATTTTATTTGAGACAAAGTATTTACCTGTTGCCTCCATTCCAAAGTTTATGTTTCATGACCTTCAAGTCTTTGAGAAGGTGAAGAAGTGTAGTATAGTGTTTCTGTGTGTGTGTGTGTGTGTGTGTGTGTGTGTGTGTGTAAAACAACAGATATTTAGGGGGAAAGTGAAGAAGCAGAGGGAAGCTGCTGTTATTCTCTAAAAGGATTTTTCCCCTTATTTCTATAATTTGGAATATATATTCCTTTTCAGCCCTCACCTTTTTCTTCCAATGTTCAAAACTTAAAATTGAATAGAATAATGTACAGGACCTGTGTGGTGGGAGTGATACCCTAATCTCCACACACCCACTCTTATGCATACTGTGCTATATTTTCCTTAAAATATAATGAGTCAAACTGCCAAACTTTTTTGGCTCTGAGCATGAAAGTCTCTGGTTATTGACCTCACTTCCTAACTGCCTAAGCACAAAAATGTCACAGGGATTTATAGCCTTCTAGGATGGTTAGTAAATGGAATTCCAAGAACAACTCAGAGGTAGGGGTCAAGTAAAGCAACTCCCCAAAATGACTGAAAAGTTGTGTTGAATATCTTAACTTTTATGATAGAGCATAGGGCCTGGAGTCAGGAAGACCTGAGTTTAAATCTGGTCTCAAACCCTTATTAGCTCTGTGACCCTGGGCAAGTCACTTAATTTTTTTGCCTCAGTTTCCTCATCTGTAAAATGAAGTAGAGAAGGAAATGGTAAACTGCTCTAGTATCTTTGCCAAGAAAACCCAAAATGGGGTCATGGAGATTTGGAACCACCTAAACAACAACAATAACAACAACAAATCTCTTTTAGTTAATTGTTAAATGCCTCATTAATTCCAATATCAAATTTATATTCCCAAGATAATATATTGTCTGTGTCATGTCCACCTCAAAACAACTTGAGTTATTACTAAGACACAGAGTTCCACTGTTAAAGGTGGGGATTTATCGATGAGAAGGAGGCAGAGATGGGATGAGGCCATTTAAGGCAAAATGAGTTATCAGAAAACAGAGGTAGAAGCCAGGTATCTTGGCAGAAGTCAGTGCCTGGTCCCAGAAACTGCACCTAGATTATAGATGTAATGGAATGAAATAGGGCCTGTCCACACAATCGTAAGCATAGGAAAAAACTCCTAGACCTGGCTATAATTACCAATCCAAGAACTGGATCTGGATGCATAAGTAACCAGAATTAGAAAAAAAAACATACAATGAAGAATTTCTGTGGGTTAAGTGCAGGCCACAAGGTAAAACCAAAAGAAATTAATTCTACAGCAGGAAAAAAAAAAAACTAGAAGCTCATAGAAAAGAATGCAATTGCCGAAAAGACTTGAAAAAATGATTGGAAGAAGTGGAACAAGATATTTTTAAATTAAATTATGCATCTTGAGAAAAAAATGGGAAGAAACAGAATGAAAGGTAGAAAACATGACCTAAGTCGTTTATCCCTTAAAAAAGAGTATAGTTAAAATTCAATTATCCAATGAGATAACTAGAATCATAGAATGAAGTAAAAAAACTAGAAAACTATTATATGCAAGATAACACTTATCTTAAACCAATGATGACAATAAACAGGCAGAATAGAAATAATATAATAATGATCTGAGTTCCTGAAAACTGTTGAAACAAAAAGACTTGATAGCATAATTAAATATATCTTATAAAGAGCACTGACCAGGCATAAAACAAAAAATAAACAAAAAAACCCAGAAAAGTAGAAATAAAGAATCCACCAGGCATCTTGAGAAATTAAATTAAAAATATCTTGTAATGACATAATCAAAATTTAAAAACTGTAGGTCACTTTAAAAAATACTATAAGTAAATCTGGACCGTCACCTGAACCAGTCTGGACCCCTACGATCTCAAAAAAACATATCAGGTCTGCAGGGCCCACAGAAAAGCCTCCTTCATCAGCTACTGACTGAATAACCACTTTTAAAGGAATATGAAATTTAAATAATACACATAGAGATATACAAATATATTCTATATCTTTTCTGAGATTTTTTGATATCTCAATCCGCAGCCATTCTTCAAGTCATAGTATTTGGAGTGAAAAAGGGGTTTGCTCTTTGCTGAGGATTGGTGAGGTTTTCTTTGCTTTGTAAAGGCCTTGGATATCAAGAGCAATGTGGAAGAACAGTTGAACAGTCGATTTCTTGAGCCAAATTTATTGTTGTTATTTTTATAACCAGTCATTGGCTTCTTATTTGAATGAAGTCTTTTGGAGGAGAACCAAAATGAAAAGTTCCAAGTGGAGAAAGAAAATTCATTTAGGCTGGATTTGACTCTGCCCCCATTGTGGAAGAAGGGTTTGGCAGCCCTTTGACCTTCAGCAAAAACAAAAACAAAAACAAAATGAAATAAAACAAAAAATCCCCAAAATTACGAAAGGCTGTCATCCTTCTGTAAAGCCTGCCCACCCCCAGGCAGCTTGTGTGTACAACCAGCTTCTTCTAGCATTTACATGTCTGTTGGCTTCAAGAAGGTATTTTGAATCTCCTCCTACCAATTCCATTTTATTTAAAGATGGCTTAAATCAAGATGCCTCCAGCAATAGAGGCTGACATGTATACATTTGCAAGGGATTTTTTAAAAAAAGTATAGTTTGGGAAAAAATGCAATTTTTTTTGGAAGGATTGGGGAAGGACAAAGGGCAAAGTCTTTGAGTTACTGTAGATACAATTTTCTGATTAAAAGGGCAGTTTAATTCTTTCTGTTTTTATTGTATTAACAGGTAAGGTAGCCAAAATTATTTGAAATACAAGTAAATTATATGATCTAAAAAAAATTACATGCAAGTAGGGGGAAAATTATAATAGTGTCTTCTGTGGGTGGGGGTGAGGGAGAGAAAGAAGAAGCGTACAGCCAAGAAAAATACTTACTAAAAAATGAGTATGATATTTTAAGGAAAAATGAATTTCAAATAAAATTGAGTATTTTTAAAAGATTTGTGATTAAAAGATTAAAAGACAATATATTGGAAGGACTTTGATGTGAAAACATGAGACAAGCCTCAAAGATAATACCTTGAGAAATTGGAAAGGGGCTAAATGATGATGAAGTGCTGACATTCTTCAATAAGGAGAATAAAAATGTGTCCATTTAGAATCTCACTAATTTCAAGTGTCAAAAATGAGTAAAGAAATAAAATGCAGGGAATTAGAGCTGTAGAAGGTGCATAATGAGTGATTTTTAATTTAATTGGTTTAATTCCATTTTTTAGTTAGTTTTAGTTTTAAGAGAACATAGATAAAGGAAGAAAAAAAAAGAACCCATTGATGAAGAAATAAGCGAGAAGGGAAAGGAACATCTTGTTTGTGATAATTGTGTTGTATCCATAATCTGAATTTTAAAACGTGGAGAAAAGTGTCTGTTTCATGGAACTCTAATCTGCACTAAGGGGAAAAAAAAAGATTTGAAAATACAGATTGAAAAAGTGTGGAGGTATGTGTTAAATTCAGCAGGAAAACTAATGTGGGGCAGCTAGGTGGTGCAGTGGATAGAGCACCGGACCTGAAGTCAGGAGGACCTGAGTTCAAATCTGGCCTCAGACCAAACACTTCACGCTTACTAGCTGTGTGACCCTGGGCAAGTCACTTAACCCCAATTGCCTGAAAAAAAGACAAAAACTAAGAAAAAACACATAACTAATTAAATAAAAGTGAGCATATACCAAATAGCAATGTTCAAAAAATGAAAATAACAATTTCCAACAATGAATGATAAAATGAAAACATTTTCTAAGTTATATGATAATAAAATTAATAACAAAAAGGAAATTGGCTAATATTTTAAATGTAACAATATTAATAGAAATAGAGAATTTCATTGATCTGCTCTCAGAATTAAATTTTAATCAAGTAAAAATGTATTACTAAAGACAAAATTTTAAATAAATATTTACACATAAATTTCATTATATCAAGTTTAAAGAAATTCACCAAGTTTCTTTAAAATAAAATTAACTTCAAAGTTACATGATTTATTTACTAAAATGGTGAAAGAAGTCTACCAAATTCCTTGTTATGAGAAAAATTATGTAAACCTAGGAGAGATGAAGTAGGTAAGTAAAATATATAGAAAAAAATTAATGATAATTGTAGTGAAAATACAGAATGAAATATCAGCGGAAGGACCTACAATTTATTTTACAAGATTATACACTATGAGTTCTGATTTGTATAAGGAAAGCAGTTTTGTTCAATTTTAGGAAAATTACAAAGAAATATGTTAAAACATAGATTATTAATAAAAAAGAAACACTAAAAATCAGATTATTATGTGAATAGGTGAAAAAATATAACCTTTCGACAAAATGTGAAACAATATTAAAAAAGATGTAATTCAGTACAAGTTACAGTATTTTTAGTGGGAAAACACTTGAAGCCTTTCTAATAAAATTAGGAATAAAATTATACTATCCTTTGTCACTATTAATATTTGGTAGCATCTTGCTAACACTATACAAAGCCATTTTATAAGAAAATATGAATTGAAGGCACATGTCTAGGTACAGAATGACTTTTGCAGATGATAAAATGGCATGCATAGGAATACTGGAAATTCAACTAAAATCACTTTAACTAATAACTTTAAAATATAATGAATAATAAAAAAGACAAATACATTTATAAAATACAGTCATTCTGTAATTTGCCAATAGAATGTAGGAAAAAAGGATAAAACTATTTTTTCTGAAGAATTAAAAGATATTTAAAGCAGTTAGGAGTCTATCTACCCAGACATACATAGTAATTTTATATACACAACTATTTTTAAAGACAACTTGAATACCCTGAGTATTATTAATTGCTTGTGATTGGCCAGACTATTATAATTTTAAAAAATCAGTATTAATTAAAGTAATGAACATATTCAGTGCAAAAACCAATGCAACTATGTAAAGGTTACTTTAGGGAACTAAATAAATTAATGTCCAAATCAATTTGGAGAGAATAAGGGGAAAGAAGTTTAAGGAACATAACACACCTCCCCCAAAGAAAAGGCTGGAAATGAAAGAATCTAGAAGTAATAAAGCTCAGACTATAATATAAAGCAATAATCACCTTTGATTTTATTTTAGCTTAATACTATACTGATTTGTTATTAATTTTAAAAAAAGAAAAAAATTATCAAACAACAGACGAAGTAAACAAGACTAAGAAGCACTAGAAATAGTGGTATGGTATTTGATAAACCCATTTACTTATGTAAGGACTAACTATCCGACAGAAAAAAAAAATGAAAAACCAGAAAGCCATTTGGAATAAATCAGATTATAACATTTCCTATAATACACCACTGCATATTTCAAATTAATACATAAGCTACATAAAAAAGGTCATATCATAAATTAATCAGATGAAAAAGGTAAAAAAAAACCTTTCCCAAATAAGAAGGTTTGTTATAGAACACCAAACAATGGATAGAACTTATAATGAATATTTTAAATGGATATTTTTGATTATATAGAATTAAAAATTTCCTGCAAAAACAAAATCAATGCAGTTAGATTGGAGGGGGAAAGTTCACTAGGAAAAAAAAAACTTTTCAATAAATTCTAAATATATTATTTAATATGGTAATAATAACAATAATAATAGAAATAGCATAGGTCTTTAAATTTCATGAAATCTTTTTAATAATATGCATTATAGATTATCTTCATAAAAACTCTGTCAAATGGGTGCTATAATTATCTCCATTTTACTGATGAGGAAACTGAAGTATCCTACTCATGCCCACTATGTATCTCTTTATTACCCTATCAATATCTCTCATTTTCACTTATTGAACAATTGTATGGTTTCACTGTTCTCAGACATGTAGAACTGCAGGAATATTGAAATAAAAATAAGATTTTTTAAAAAGAGAAACTTGGGGTCATTAAGAGAACTTAAATATATCACAGTCATTCTGCCATTTGTCTCTTTCAAGTCTGGATTTGATTCATGGTCCATTTGAATTGACTGTCATTGTACACTCACATATACATATACATCTATACATACAACTCCCACCCAATTATGTGTCATAGATATTACAAATAGACAGTCTTTATCTTGCTGATTTTCCTTATGTAGATATACATTCCAACATACAGGGTGATTAATTTTATCCAGAACAGATGAATCATCAGAAAGGACAAGAAGTTAGCACTTTTCATATATGATCTCATTTGAACTTCATAAATCCCCATGAGGCCATTAAGGATGAAATATACTGCCTCATTCCAGTGCTGGGAAAATCAAGACCCAGAGAGAAAGAGAGACAGAGAGAAAAACATTTTTTTCAGGGTCACAAAGAAATTAATGTTGAATCTGAGATTCAAACAATTATTGTAACATTAAATTCCATATTTGCTCCACTACTTTAGAATGGCTTCTTGAACAATATGGAAGACATCAATTATACTATCAATGAAGAAAAAAAAATTCATGATAGGTGCTAACTGTATTAATTTTCCTATATTGATTGTTTTTTTTTTAAATTAAATATAGGGAATTTCAATATGAACTTCCCGAAGACAGCCATGGTCAAATAATATGTTGGTTGACAATTTAAAAAAAATGTGAATTTTCTTTTTGTTTTTGCTTTTTGAAGGACATTTTGGCCAGACACACAAGTGAAATACATACATTGACTTTCTAAAGTGGGATGTAATATATATACTGAATGCTAATTTTTTTATGTTAGAATAAAATTAATGCAACTCAAAACCACATGATTCTCATTTTGAAAGCATATACATGAAAACTGGAATCATTTGAATATTAATCCAGGCCCTATTGAAAAGTGGTATCAAAATTCACAAAGCAAGTCATGTCTTATGCTTAAAGGCATATACGATTAAATGAAATCTGTATTCATTATCTGTGAAACAAATATCATTGTAACCCAGTACTTCAAACAAAATCTAAACAAAATTCCAAAAGGTCTACATAATATGTTATTATTTTCCTAATAGATGTTTAATATTCCAATTTGAGAACCTGAAAAATCAACCATAAAGATAAAGAAGTAAATTCTTTCCAAACAAGTGACTATTAGGAAAAAATAAACAAAAACAATGGAAAATAAGGGAAAAAAAACTAGATTCAATTGATATTGATTACTGAATGGAAATTTAAGAATACCATTATTTTCATGATCACATTTGATGAAAAAAATGTTAGAACATAAGAAAAAACGTGTAAATGAATATAGCAATGTTAAACCTGTCCTTTACACTAGTTCTGACAATAGTCAATATGACATTAGTCACATAGCTTGCCAATTCAAGGACCAGGAGTCCTTTGTCCTTGTCTGGATCTCTTTTTATCATACCAATGATAAAACAGTACAAATTATAATTAATAAATGAAATGTGACTAAAAGATACAGACCCAGTAGAGAATAAATGATATAATCCTACATAATGATTACGTCGATTTATGGACCATTTCTGTTGGTCAGTCATGTCCAACTCTTAGTGACACCATTTGATATTTTCTTGGCAGAGATAACTTAGTGGTTTGCTATTTATTTCTTCAGCTTATTTTATACAGTACAAAACTGAGGTAAAGAAAGTTAAGTGACTTACTCAGTCACACAGCTAGTAAGTGCTGGAGACAGGATTTGAACTTACAAGGAAAAGCCTTCCTGACTCCAGGCCTGACACCAGCTAACTGCCTCTAGACTCCAACAAATATCTGACTCAGTCGCATATATATACCAACAGGTAATATTCTAAAGCCCCTGAAAGACAAACGATAAAATAATCTAAAGTCAGGGATACAGATTTTTAAATGTATACAAGAGAATGAAATTAGATATCAATCTTAAATTTATGGACTTCAGTTAAGGAAAACCTTATAGGAAAATGTAATACACAGGCAATCAGTCTTTATTTTACAAATGAAAATACTCAGGTCCATAGCAAATGAAAGAGCTGAATAAACGGCTTTAGCAAAGTTGCAGGATATAAAATAAACCCATATAAATCATTGGCATTTCTATATATTACCAACAAAACCCAACAGCAAGAGAAAGAGAACTTCCATTTAAATTTACTGTAGACATTATGAGATATTTAGGAGTCTATCTCCCAAAACAAACCCAGGAACTATATGAATACAATTAGAAAACACTTTTCAAACAAAGTCAGATTTAAATAATTGGGAAAATATCAGTTGTTCCTGGGTAGACCAAACTAATATAATAAAAATGACAATTCTGCCTAAGTTAACTCACTTATTCAATGCTGTACAAATAAAACTATCAAAAATTATTTTACAGAGGTAAAAAAAATAATAACAAGATTGATTTGGAAGGACAAAAGGTCCCGAATATCAAGGGAACTAATGAAAAGAAATGCTAGGGAAGCTGGCCTAGGCATACACGATCTTAAAATTGTATTATAAAGCAGGAATCATCAAAAGACTCAGTAGTGGCTAAGAAATAGAGTGGTGGATCAGTGGAACAGCTTAGATATGTATGACAGATTAATCAATGTAATCTACTACAGTAAACTACCAAAGTAATCTACTATTTGATAAACCCAAAGACTGCAACTTCTAGGATAAGAACTCACTATCTGACAAAAACTGATGGGAAAATTAGAAAATACTATAACAGAAACTAGGCATAGACCACCACCTTACACTGTAAACCAAAATAAAGTCAAAATGGGTACGCAATTTAGATATAAAGGATGATACTATAAGTAAACTACAACAGCAAGGAATAGTTTTCCCGTCAGATTTATGGAGAACAGAAGAATTTATGACCAGAGAAGAGATAGAGAACACTGTAAAATACAAAATGGATAATTTTGATTACATTAAACTGAAAAGTTTTTGCATAAGCTCAATGCTAGCAAGATTAGGAGGGAAGCAGAAAGCTAAGAAAGAATTTTTATAACCAGTTTTTCTGATAAGGGCATTCTTTCTTTTTTCTACCAAAATATTTATTGTTTATTTTTAACAGTCTTTCCTTTTTAAATTTTGAATTCCAAATTTTCTTCCTCCTTCTTACTCCTTCCCCACTAACTGAGAAGGCAAATAAATATCAATTAGATATGTGAAATCATGCAAAACACATTACCATACTAAGCATTTTTTTTTTAAAAAGGAAGAAAAATAAAGTGAGAAAATTATACTTCAATTTGCACCCAGAATTCATGAGTTCTTTCTCTGGATGTAAGTAGCATTTTTTTCATCATGGGTCCTTTGAAATTATCTTGAATAATTGTTTCAATCAGAGTAGCCAAGTCTTTCACAGTTGATCATCATTATAACATTGCTGCTACTGTGCAAATTAATCTCCCAGTTCTTCTTACTTCAGTTTGCATCAGTTCATATAGTTCTGGCCATGTTATTCTGAAACCACTCCCTTTGTCATTTTTCTTTTATGAAACATGTATTAATTTATTTATTTTTATTTTTCAAAATTCACTTCCACAAGATTTTGAATTCAAATTTTCTCCCCATCTCATCCCTCCCTCCGTCCCAAGACAGCATCCATTCTGAATACCTCTTCTGCTAATCTACTCTCCCTTCTATCACCATCTTTGCCTTCTCTTATTTTACTCTCCCTTCTATCAACATCTCTTTCTTCTCTTATTCTCTTCACCTTCTCTTTTCCTGTAGGGTAGGATAGATTTCTATAACCCACTGCCTGTAAAGCTTATTTCCCAGGTGTATGTGAAAACAAGTTTTAATATTTGTTTTTAGAACTTTGGGCTCCAAATCGTCTCCCTTTCTCCCTCCCCACACACCCTCATTGAGAAGGCAAGCAAATCCATACAAGTTATACATCTGTAGTTATGCAAAACACTTCCACAGTAGTCATGTTGTGAAAAGGTAACTATATTTCCCTTCATCCTATCCTGGCCCCCTGTTTATTCTATTCTCTCTTTTAACTCTGTCCCTCATCAGAAATATTTGCTTCTGATTACCCCTCCCCCAATCTGCCCTCTACTCTATTATCCCCTCTGCTCTCTTATCCCCTTCCCCTCTCCCATTTTCCTATAGGTTAAGAAAGATGTCCATACCCAATTGAGTGCATATGGTAATCCCTCCTTAAGCCAAATCCAATGAGAATATGATTCACTCATTCTCTCACACCTTCCCCCACTTCCCCTCCATTGTAAGAGTTTCTTTTTTCTTGTCTATTTTATGTAAGATAATTTACCCCATTCTCCATCTCCCTTTCTCCTTCTCCCAGTATAATCCTTTCTCACTCCTTAATTTTATTTTTAGATATCATCCCTTCATATTCAACTCACACAGTGCCCTTTATCTAGCTATCTATCTATAATTTTCCCCTCCAATTAACCTAATACTGCTAGAGTCCTCATGAGTTACAAATATCATCTTTCCATGTAGGAATGTAAACAGTTCAACCTTAAGAAGTCCCTTATGATTTCTCTTTCTGGTTTATCTTTTCATGTTTCTCTTGAGTTTTGTATTTGAAAGTCAACTTTTCTATTCTGCTCTGGTCTTTTAATCAAGAATGCTTGATAGTCCTCTATTTCACTGAATGTTCATTTTTTTTACCCTGAAGAATAATATGCAGATTTCCTGGGTAGGTAATTCTTGTTTATAATCCTATCTCCTTTAACCTCTGGAATATTATATTTCAAGCCCTCTGATACCCTAATGTAGAAGCAGCTAAATCTTGTGTTATCCTGATTAATTGTGTTTCCATAATACTTGAATTGTTTCTTTCTGGCTGCTTGCAGTATTTTCTCCCTGACCTGAGAACTCTGGAATTTAGCTACAATATTCCTAGGAGTTTTTCCTTGGGGATCTCTTTCAGGAGGTGATTGGTGGATCCTTTCCATTTCTATTTTACTTTCAGGTTCTAGGATATCAGGGCAGTTTTGCAATTTCTTGATTTCTCATAAAGTCATTAGCTTCTATTTGATCCATTCTAATTTTTAAGGAAGTATTTTCTTCAGTATGCTTTTTGACTTCCTTTTCCATTTGATCAATTCTGTTTTTTAAGGTATTCTTCTCCTCATTGACTTTTTGAATCTCTTTTGCCATTTGGGTTACTCTATCTTTTAAGGTATTACTTTCTTCAGTATTTTTGGGGCCTCCTTTAGCAAGCTGTTAATTTGTTTTACATGATTTTCTTCCGTCATTCACATTGCCCTTCTCAGTTTTTCCTCAACTTCTCTTAATTGCTTCTCAAAATTCTTTTTTTCTTTTAAATTTTATTAATTTATTTTGATTTATCAGTAATCATTTCCATATGCTTTTAAGTTTAAAATTTTTCTCCCCCTTTCTCCTCACCACTCTCTCCAAGATGGCACACAATCTGATATAGGCTATATATTTACATTCCTATTAAACATATTTTCACTTTAGTGAAGTCGTAGAAAAATTAAAACCAATAGGAGGAACCATCAGAAAGAGGAAAAAAACTCAACAGAAGAGAAAAAAAATTTACATTCACAGTTATGATTATTATCTGTATCTTTTTCTCTATCCTACTTTCCTCCTGTTTATGCTTTTCTTTCTCCTTTCTCCTTTTTTTTATCATTACATCAATGTCAACTAATATCCATCCCCTTTATGTATATCATTAAACATGGTGTAACAACAATACATTTCTCAGGAGTTGCAAGTGTCATCTTCCCTTGTACGGATGTAAACAGTCCGCCCTTATTAACAACATGTTACATCTTTCTGTCCCATTTACCTTTTTATGTCTCTCTTCAATCTTGTACTTGAAGATCAAATTTTTTGTTCAGCTCTGGCCTTTTTATGAGGAAAGTTTGGAAGTCCCCTATTTCATTGAATATCCATCTTCTTCCTTGAAAAATCATGCTATTTTTTCAGGTTAGTTGATCCTTGGCTGTAATCCAAGCTCCTTTGCTTATGGATTATCAAGTTCCATGCCCTACAGTCTTTTAATATAGAAGCTGCAAGGTCCTGTGTAATCCTGACTGTGGTTCCATGATATTTAAATTGTTTCTTTCTTGCTGCTTGCAGCACCTTCTCTTTCATCTGGAAATTTTGGAATTTAGCTATTTTATTTCCTGGCATTTTCAATTTGGGATCTCTTTCAGATGGTGAGCATTGTATTCTTTCTATGGTTATTTTACCTTCTGGTTCTAGGACTTCAGGGCAGTTTTCCTTTATGATTTCCTGAAAGATAGTGTCCAGGTTCTTTTTTTCATCATGATGTTCAGGTAGTGCTATGATTTTTAAATTGTGTCTGCTAGATCTATTTTCCAGGTTGGTTGTTTTACTGATGAGGTATTTTATGTTTTCATCTCTTTTTTTTCATTATTTTGTTTGACTGATTTTTGCTCTCTCATAGAGTCATTAGTTTCCATTTGTCTAATTCTAGTTTTTAACACATTGTTTTCTTCTGTTAATTTGTGTACTTCCTTCTCCAATTAGCCAATTGTATTTTTAAGGGATTTGTTTTCTTCAGTGTCCTTTTTTTCCAGTTTGCCAATCGTGTTTTTTAGGGACTTGTTTTCTTCAGTGTACTTTTTTTTCCAATTGGCCAATTGTATTTTTTAAGGGCTCTTCTACCTCTCTCATTAGACTTTGAAAATCATTCTTAAGCTCTTCTAAGAAGGCTTTTTTGGGTTCAGATCAGCTTATATTCCCTTCTGATGTTGCAGTTGTGGGTTTGTTGACAATGTTGTCCTCTTCAGAATTTCTGTCTTGATTACTCTTCTCATAATATGAATCTATACTATGTTTCTTTTTACTAATGGTTTCTTTATTCCCTGGACTTTAGAGAGATTGAGCTCTCCCGCTGGGGGACAGAGGGCACTGACCCAAGCTTCTTGCATTGGGAGCCCAGGTCTTCGTCACTGGCTTTGTATGCTGGGGCCTCTTATGTTGGCACTTGGAGGCTGTAGGGTTTTGGCAGCTTACCTCGGTTGGGCTGGAATCAGCAAGGCTGGAACTTTCAGGCAATTCTAGGTTGCCTGTTTTTCCTTTGCTTTAGCTTTCTTCAGCTCCTTTTAGATGGGTGCTGCAGGGTGTTTATCTGCCTGGGGCCCTGTGCAATGCTGCCTCCATCATTTCTGCTAATGCACTAGGAGATTCCTTTGAGGTAGAGTGCTGAGGCACCTGGCGGTTTTCTGAGCTGGTTTTCACTTGTTCCCTAACCCTCACTGAGGCATTCAGAGGTCCAGGTGTTGATGTTTGGCTTCTCTACAACCTGCCTTCAGGATCTCTTTCAGGTTGACAGTTTGAGGCTGTAGGGTTCTGACAGCTTACCTGCTGTTGGGTTGGAATCAGCAAGGCTGGGACTTTGGGAAGACTCTAGGTTGCTTTCTTCAGCTCCTTTCAGATGAATGTGCAGGGTGCTTATCTGCCTGGGGCCCTTTGTAGTGCTGCTTCCCTTATTTTTGCTGAGGCACTAGGAGACCCGTTTGCTGGTCTGTTGCACAGCTGTTCCCCAACTTTCTTCTAGTTCAGCTGTACCAAGGTTTTTTTTTTTTTTTCTGGGGTGATATTTTCTGAGTTTTCAGAATGTGATAGGGGAGGGTGAGAGAGACTACCTTTTTACTCTGCCATCTTGGCTCCCAGAAGCCTCTCTGTCTCAAAACTCTTTTTTTCCTCTTCCATGAACTGGGACTGATTCATATTTTTCTTTAATTTGGAGGTCTGCTACCAGTGTGGAGGATGTACTGTCCCCATCTTTGGGGGCTTTTGCACCTGTTTTCAGAGATATTTCTAGGGACCTGTAAATTTTCAGTTCTTTCAGGGTGGTAAGATCAAGGGTGAGGTGTTTACTCTTTTCCTGACCTGGGCTCTGGTCTATGAGTGACCATAAGCACTCTTTTTTGTCTTGGAACTGTGAGAAGGATTTCCTCTTTACTGCCACAACAATCTCCACCACCCCAGTGCTCCTCCTCACCCCAGGACTGCCGCCCTAAACTGTTATCCAAGTACAGGCAAATCAAGAGAATCCTTCCTCAGCAGCAGCCTAGACAACCCCCTCTGATCAGCCACTCAATTCCCCCTCAGTCTGTGGGTCAAGAGCTCTAAAAGCCCCAAGACTGGGGCCAGACTGAACCCCTCTCTCACCATGATCAGGCAGAACTTTCCCACTGATTTTCTAAGTTGTCTTTGGTGTTTGTGGTTTGAAAAGTCTGGAAACTGCCACAGTTCCTTGTGATTCAGTCCCCTGAGGCCTGCTCCAGGTTTGCTGAGGCCTGGTCTTTGTGTACATGGCACATGCTGAACTGTGCTCCTGTCCCAGCCCTGCAAAATAGATCTTTGCATATCAACAATCCAGGTAGTATTGGGCTAGAAATTTGTTTCACTCTGTCTTTTTGTGGGTTCTGGTGCTCTAGAATTTGTTTAGAGCCATTTTTACAGGTATTTGGAGGAGTTTGAGGGACAGCTCAAGCAAGTCATTCCTTTTACTCCACTATCTTGGCTTTGCCCCCTCCCCCATCATTTCTAAACTCTATAGAGAACTAAGTCAAATTTATAAGAATACAAGTCATTCCCCAATTGATAAATGGTCAAAGGATATGAATAGGCAATTTTCAGATGAAGAATTTAAAGTCATCTGTAGTCATATGAAAAAAAATGCTCTACATCAATATTGCTTAGAGAAATGCAAATCAAAACAACTCTGATGTACCACATCACACCTCTAAGATTGGCCAACATGATAAAACAGGCAAATAATAAATGTTGGAGAAGATATGGGAAAATTGGAACACTAATGCATTGTTGGAGGAGTTATGAAATGATCCACCCATTCTGGAGGGAAATTTGGAACTATGCCCAAAAGGCTATAAAAATGTGCATTCTTTGATCCAGCAATAACACTTCTAGGGCTGTATGCTAAAGAGATCACAAAAATGAGAAAAGGATCCACACATACAAAAATATTTATAGCCGCTCTTTCTGTGGTGGCAAAGAATTGGAAATTGAGGGGATGCCTATCAATTGGGGAATGGCTGAACAAGTTATGGGTCATGAATGTAATGTAATACTATCGTGCTATAAAAATGATGAGCAAGTGGATGGACTGATGCTGACTGAAGTGAGTAGAACTAGGAGAACTTTGTACACAGTAACAACCACATTGTGTGATAGCTAACTTTGACAGACTTAGCAATGCAAGGATCTATGACATCTCCAAAAGTCTCATAATGGAAAATGCTATCCACATTCAGAGAAAGAAATATGGAGTGTGAATGCAGATTAAAGCATAGTATCTGTCCTTTTTTTTCTGTTTTGTTTTGTCTCTTCTCTCTTGTAGTTCCTCCTTTTGGTTCTAATTCTTCTTTCCAACATGACTAATGTGAAAATGTTTGATCTGAATGTTCATGTACAGGCTACATCAGATTGCATGCTCTCCTGGGGAGGGAAACTGGGAGGGAGGGAAAGAAAATTTAAAACTCAAAGGCTTATGGAAGTGATTCTTGAAAACTAAAATTTAATTAATTGATTGATTGATCAAAAAAAGAAAAAGATAATCAGAGCTAGACTGTAAAACCAAATTCCTAACTTAAATCTAGTGTGCTTCCCACTGTATCACACTGTCTATGAATAAGAAGATATTGGAGTTATTGTGCTGTTTTTGCACAACCTTAACACAAATACAAGTAAAGAGAAACATTAAATTTTAAATATATATATATTTAGTCTAGAGGAGAAATTGTCGGGGTGATCGTGGAAATCTAATTTGATGTGAGATTTTTTTCTGGCTAAATTGAGTGGTACACTTAGCGTCTATTGGACAGACTTGGTAAAGTTGACACTAACAAAATAAGCAAAAAAAGACTGATAGCTTTTTTCTGATACATCCGTATTTCAATTTCCATCATTCATATCACTTTGGCATAGTTTTTCTTCCTTATTTATTTTACTCTTCTCCTTGTAAAACATCCAAGAGACAAGGGTTTATTGTTTCCTTTTTGTAAATCAAAGTTGTAGGTAGGTATACTAGCATAAAAAGAGTATTAAACTGGTAAACTAGTTTTATTGGTTTTATACACACATTGTTCAAAAGTAGCAAAACCAATATTTCAGGACATTGGTTTGAAAAAGTGGACTTGCTCAGATTTTCTGTTTTCTGTGATAAATTTCCAATGGACAGGGTTTACAATGGAGGTTCTGGTTTTGTAATACATGAATTTTTATAAATGTTTGAGTTACTTACACTCTAAGTACCATTTTTATTCTTCCACTGCAGGTAAATTTTTTATGTTCCTTTTATCTTTCCATCTTTAAAATAGAAAAATTTTTAAGTTCTTTTGGATTGTTCTGCCTCCTTTAAGATCCAATAAGTTGTTTAAAATTGCTGTTTCTTCTTTTGCATCTGCTTAAATTTATTCCTCCTGAATTTGTTGCTTCTCTTTTCATCTAAAGCTTGACATTGTCTTTCTTTGAATACTTCAGCATTGTCCTTAATTTTCTAAATTATTTAAATTATCTCCTCAATTGAGACTTATAAGAAGATATTTAAAAATCTTTTTGTTGGGACAGGTATAGAGGTTATAACTTTAGAATACTTAACAAGGTAGTGCAGTGGATAGATTGGCAGACCTGAAGTCGGCAAGAGCTGGATTAAAATTCTACCTTAAATACAAATGTCTAGTATGAGTTTGGAAAAGTCACTTAACCTCTCTCAAGCTCTGATTGCTCATCTATAAAATGGAGATAATAAAAGCACCTATCTCTCAGTGTTGTTGGAGGAGCGATAGCATATATACAATGTTTCACAAACCTTAAACCACAGGTTGTTAAGGTCTCTTAGAATTCTGGAATGCCATGGCTTTTTCCATTTTTGTTTGTCCTAAATTATTTAATAAATAACATTACTATCTCTTCTATATTACTTTAAAAGCACAATTATTCTATTCATTATACTGACTATAAGATTCAAAGTCCTACAAAATATCTTTTTGCTAAGAACAAATATTTCATTCTATAGTAACCTTTCCTAGTCACTTGAAAGTCAAAGGAGAGAAACATTGGATGTGAGTAGGAAAAAAGCATGTCACCAGTAAGAAATTATGAAGGAGACCTACAGTAAAAGCTGTTATCAATGAAATTCATGAAAATGAAGGGTTGGTCAGATATGAAGGCATAAGTCACAGAAGACCACTTACTCCAGTGGGAACCTAAGGATGTTAAGAGAAAATGAGTAAGACCTGCAACAAGTTTTCTTGATGCCCATTGGACATTCATAAATGTGTACTTATATAATCCAATTTGTAACCTTAGTAAAAGAGCAGCAACTTTTAGCTTCCCATAAACATGCCAGGGATATTTTTTTTCATATTTCATTGTTCTCAAAATAAGTTTTTTGTCCAGGATGTCAAAGAAAAAAATCATGATTTGAACTTATATTACTGATCCGAAGTACAGCATTCCATTGACTTCATCACCTAGCTGTCTCAGTACCACCTAGCTGTCTAGTCATATCTGAAAAAATTGAAAGGCACTGATATAAGATTATACGCTTAGATCTTGAAGGAATCTGATGGGTTATTTAATTCAATTCTCTTATTTTATGGGTAAGAAAAAAGAGTTTCAGAAAGGCTAAGTGATTTGCTCAACATCACTTGCATCAACATAGTAAATATCAAAGAAAGGATATCATATAGGGTATAGAAATTAAATGCTTGGAAAGTCTTGATCTTTTAAACTAATTTCAACAGATGTTCATTAAGAATATACTATTTTAAAGTGGGTATTCAAAGAGTTCTAGACTTCAGAGAATAGTGGTTGTTATTGTACCAGAGTAATGGAAAGCAACATTTTGGATGATACTTTTGTTATGTGTCTAGAGGTTGGATTAGAGGAGTGAAGAGACTGGAATTGGGGAAAAAACAATTAGAAGGATGTTGCAATTATCCATATAAGAGGTGATGAGGGCAATATCTGAGGTTATATCTGTATGAATGGTGAGAAAGCGATGGATACAGATATGATGTGGCAGAAGTATCAAAAACACTTGGAAGCTGGCTGAAATCCAGGATTGAGGGAGAGGGGAGAGTTGAAGATGATTCCAGGGTTATGAAATGGGAAAAAGGAGAATTTATGCATCCTTTTTAGAAAGAAGGAAATTTGGAACAGGGGGATTTTGGAGGAAGCATAGAGATAATGAGCTCCATTTTTGGATGTGCTGTGTGTGAGATGTTAATGGGGCATCCAGGTTGAACTGTCCATAAGGAGTTGGATATTTCAGGCTAGAATTCTAGAAAGAGACTGGGGCAAAATATGTAGATATTGGGGTCATCTGAAAAGCAATGATTACTGAATCTATTTTAGTTGATGAGATCACTAAGGTACAAAAATAAATGAGAGGAGAGCTAGGGAAGAGGATTAAGGAAACCCGTGATTAGAAAGTGGGGGATGGATTATGACTTAATAAAGAGAATTAGAAAGGAATAATCAGATATATGGGAGGATAGTATTACAGGAACCAAGGGAGGAGGCTGTCAAGGAAAAAGCGGTAGCTAAAAGTGTCTGAAGATATAGTGAAGATGATAAAGATGAGGGATTTGAAAAGAACATTAGACATAATGATTAGCCAATCATTGGTAACTTTGTGTAGTGCAGTTTTCTTAGGGTCCAAACTTAACAGGGAAAACTTAATGAAAGAATGATGAAAAAGTGGAGGCAACAATTCCACTATTTTTGGGAATTAGTCAGTGAAAGTAAGGAATAATTGATGGGAGGGGAGGGTAATGTCAAGGGATAGATCTTTTAAGGATGGGGTAGAATTGGGAATTTAAGCCTCAGGAAAGGAGCTGGCATAAAGAAGATGGTTTAAGATGAGACATAGGAGGATATCAATCCCTGGGGTGAGCTTCCATATTTCAAATAGTTCAGCCTGCAATTTTTCGTTTAAAGAAGTCAGCATGCTGTACACCTGTGTCAATGCTTTCAATTTTAAAATTAAAGAAATTATCAGAAAGCATGTTTATATCTACACCTAACTATCTCTTTGACCTCAGATTACTCTTTTCACGTGAATACACCTGTGCACTGCTCAGAAATCACCACATGGGGCAAGCTGTAAACCATGTCAGTAACGATCAATGAAAAAGAGTGTCAAAGTTGTACAGGGTTCTCAACGGTAAAATAGAAGGTGAATTCAAGAGGTTTTCCTGGCATGAAGGTAGGGGAAAAAAAACAGTATCAGTATAAATTAAACTTCAGATAGAATTGTAGACGGTGCTAAAAGATTCTAAAGAATCACTTGGAAAGCTAACAGACAATAACATTGATGATAAGTCAATATTGAAAATCCTTACCTCAAAACTGGTCAGTTTCTCATCAGTTGTTTTTTCTTTATGACTTATGACAGTGTGTTATTGATATCATTTTCCCCTACAATGTATTTAGCATTTTGTTTCAATGATTATATATTTTTTAAATTTGTTCAGAAAAACATCCCCTGTCTAGAAAGGAATTACAGCCAATGTTCAACATTCACACATTGAACTTTTATGACTTTGAGCATTTAGTGATTTTATCAGTAGCCTCATTTTCACTTTCATATTGGTGACTACACACATTCACAGTTATGTGCAGTAGAGAAAAAATGAAAGGAATAATGTGTGTAAGTTTATAGAGGAGCTAGTATCTTACCAGGTGCTTCACAGGTCTTGGTCACTCTACAGTTGCGAAGAGTATCTTGTGCATTCATTGCATATTTTCATTGTTTGCCTTTAAAAGTCAAGTTTTTTGCTGCAATTATGCCCCCAAAACATAGTGCAAGTCATTTGGGCTCTAAGCCTAAGTTTGCAAAGTCACTGATGTAACTTAGTGAGAAAATAAAGGTGTCAGTTAAACTTCATGTCAGAATGTCTGCAGGTACTGTCAGCTTAATAGAACAACTGGCTAGAGACATCAAAGCTGCTGATGACATCATCAATCACAGTCTCAAGGTTAAACATCAAATTGCCTCTGTTATGCTCCCATACCCCAAAACCCTTAACGGTATCAAATGGCACTCAAAGCTGACATCATTGATGGATTGTTTCAAGCTGGTGCACCTTCCATGACCTGCAACTCCATCTACCAATCATGAAAGACAGAGTGTCAGAGGAGGTATCAAGAGATCACTTGTCTCAGTGTCTTCTGACCATAGTAGTTGAAGTCCCAACAACTTCTATCTTGGTTTTCAGAGAATGCCTGAAATAGAGAGGTTTACAGTAGTGGTAAACAGTACAGTGCTCTCACACTGCCATCCAATACACTGGAAAGGAGATTCAAGTTAAAAAATGTTTTAGTTTTAAGAATTTTATTTGCTGTACTGTTTTCATAGTACTGTAGATTTAATGTGTTTTGAAAAGCACATATTGTCTAAAATAAATATTTTTTTATTGAAATGTTAGCAGAAAACTTTATAGAATTCTAGGGAATTACTAGTGATCAAAAATGTTTTCCATGTTGCCAATTTTATTTTGTGTATCATGGGAATCTAACCCTGTATTTCCCATAGCTTCAGTGTATCAACATTCTAATTTTTAATTTTAAACTATTTTCTAGGAATGTTACCACTGGAAAGTTGAGGATTGACTGTACAATCATTCTATAAGTTAAAATCTTAGTACAATAACATGTATTACCAGAAAAAAAGAGAAGTTGTACTTTAGAAAATTCATGAAAGATTTAATATTGTGAATAGAACCTATTTAGTATGTTTTGCATGATCGTAAGACCAACTTTGAGGAATTGGCATTATGATAATATCAACAATTAATGTGGAAACAATGCTGTGTGAGCATATCTTTGATGAAATAGAAGCCCTCTTGTATCTTTATGAGAGTTAATAAAGATAAGGTTAGGATGTGTGACATTATCGTTACTAATAGGGATTCCTGGGTGAAGAAATTACCTCTACTAATGTAGGTAAGCTCTTTCTCTACAACTCACAGCACTAGAGACTGATTTTGAACATAAAGAGTTTAAATAACTTTTCTAGGGTCTCATAGCCAGTATATGTCAGAGGCAAAACATTAAACCAAGTTTTTCAATATAGCTTTCTAGTCACCATAACCTAATAATGAGATAAGAAATTGATAAAGCAGATTCTAAAGTCAGTTATGAGAATTGTGCAAAGCCTCAATTCAAGAGGGCGTGGAGACATTGAACTATCTACATGACTTAAAAGGAAAAAAATATAACAGCAGGAAGAGTACAGTAAAAAAAATTGTTAGATGGTAATAGTAATAATAATAATAATAATAATAATAACAATAATAGTAATAATAATAATAACAATATTAAATGATCAAAGGAGATGAGATGTGTAGTGGAATAGATAAGAAGAGGAGAGAAATATGTCCTGTGATCATTTTCCAATTGGATATCTTGGAACTATGGCCATCATGGTGGTAGCCTCAATCAGTCAGTCAATAAAAGTCAAGCATAGTGCAAAGCACTGGGGATACAAGAAAGACAAAAGAAAACCTGCCCTCAATGAGTTCACAATATAATGAGGAAAGACAACATATTAAAAAGAAGCTGAAAAGTGAGGGGTGGGAAATGAGAAAGGAAGGAGGGAACTGTCCTGCAGTAATATGGGAAATGATAACATGGCTGCCCTGGGCTGCCTCCTTAAATAGAGGATCTGTGAGGAGCCTTCCAGTTTCCGTTCTCCACCTTTGGGGTACTGAAAAAGTATGAGCTTCAGAGCTGATATGATGTTGTATTAAGATGAGTTTCTGGAGACAATCATAAAATCCAATTAAGCAGAAATGTCAGAAATCCTTTAATTTACTCTATGCTTCCACTACGTAATTGCTTAGAGTAACTCTAACCAGCAATAATTTATACATCATCAGTTTATATTTGTTACTTTAATATAAAATAGCATCTCTAGATTTGCAGCTTATCAGAACCAGGTAAATGATTTTGGGTTAATCACTTCTCAATTGTAATTTGAAGGTACCTATGTTTAGAGATTTTGCAGTCACTTTAGTTGTTTTAAAGCTATTGTCTATAGAGTGTAAAAATTTAAAACTTAAATTTAGAAAGTTATCAGCTGTGTTTTTGCTTTAAGAATACTTTATAAATAAGAATAATAACAGGAAATAAGGGAGATAAAAGATATGGGGTTTTTTATGAAAAGAATTGAACTGGAAGTTACAAATGATAGGTGTCAATACAGCACATAAAAGTCTCATTGTTGCCCTAAGGCAGGAATCAAGAATACTTCATTCCAGGAAGAGGATAGTTGTCTTCTTGCTTAGTTCTAGTTTCTTCCAAGCAATTCAGGGGTCTTTGATTTTCTCAACAAATATTAGACAAAATTGCAGTAGGTCAATTATTGACACTTAAGAAAAGGTTAATATTTCTCCTCAAATCAGGCTAAATAATATTCATAACATAAATGTACTGATTGATATATTAACAATATGTATGATAATAAGGAGGAAAATATGAAAAGGCTAAGTAAAATCTACAATTCTTTAGTATGGCAGTGGTCCAATTGATTTGGATTTTCTCTTCAATGATACGAATTGCAACACAATCATATCTGCCTAACATGTACGACTGTTGTGGATGTGATTCCTTAATAATATCCAACCAAAGTATTAGGAATTATTTTTGTAAACTTGTTTAACAATTAAAGGAGGAAACTGATAAGATGATCTTCAAAGCAAACAATGAGTGATTTGTCTTATGTTATAAGAGCCACTTCTCTTTAAGCCTTTTTCCTTTCCTCTTCAACAACTCCTCCCATTTGCTGACCTTTCCTTCAATTCCACAGCTTTTTGGTCTTTCCTCCATTGTGTGGATGTGCTTTCTTTTTCTTTTTCTTTTTCTTTTTGGCTAGCAATGGAATTAAGTGACTTGCCCAGGGTCACACAGCTAGTGAGTTATGTATCTGAGGCCAGATTTGAACCCAGATCCTCCTTAATCCAGGGCTAGTGCTCTATCCACTGCACCACCTAACTGCCCCTGTGGATGTGCTTTTTTAGGCTATATTTCATCTCTACATCCTACAGATTTGGAACATGTCTACTTTAACAAAATCTCTTTGCAAGAATTGAGGAATCAGAGTTCCTACAGAATTAATAATGTAATCATTTAGTTTCTGATCCTGAAAGATTCTGAATATTTCAAAATTCCTTTTTATCCAATCTGAGTGCAGAACCATATCACAATAATTATTTAATATAGTCTAAGTGTCAACAAACTATGATCCATAAACCAAATATGACCTGCTACCTATTTTGGGGATAAGATCATTCTTTAAAATATAGTATGATGAGCTCGATTTGGTCTGGAGGTTGTCATTTGCTGACCCTTGGTATAAATGCTTATGGTTAACTTAAAATATTGAGAATTTCTGTTATTTTAAAATGTCTATTGATTTAAACAGTAAAATTTATTGAGTATGAATAATGTGCTAAATATCTGAAAATAAATGTACTAAAGTAGTGATATTAGTTAGTCTCTGTCAATCATATGGACTATTTCTTTTATTTGCTACTAAAACAAATTGGCTTGTTCCATCAAGTTTCTGGATGAGATGGAATGGACAGCCAGAGACTGAATCTAGAATCATGTCAACATTTCAGACTTTCAAGGGTGGCTGAAAATTTCTTTTTAAGTATATCATAGAGAAAATCCATGATTTAAATAGGGAGTTATGCTAAGTGACCTCAAAGGTCCCTCCTGACTCTTAGGATCTGTCTGTGATTTTGTGGATGTCTTCTATTGAAGGTTTTATTATTATCACTGAAAATGAACTAGAAAGCTCTTTAAAACCTAACCTGATCCCTTACAAAGTATGTTGATAACAACAAGATAAGTTCCCTAGACCTTCACAATAATCAAGTAGAAAAGAACTCTAGAAGACTTAACCTTAAATTGCCTTTACTCAAGTTTCAAAGTTAAGATTATGCTAAACCAAAACTATTTGAAAAATGATGTAAATTGCTCAACAAATGAAAAAAAAAATATGGTTGGGTTCACCCATCCTCGCAAAAAAGTTAAATTGAGTTGAATTCTATAATAAAACAAATTCAAATACTGTGGGCAACTACAAATGCAAAAAAAGGCTGAAAATGCAGGAAACCTGCGATAAAAATATGGTTGAACAATTTGACCTATTCAGTATTAATAGGCTGTTTAGAACAAATGTGCATTAAGACAATAAAAAGGGAAAGTGCAAGGAGTGTGAAGATTAAAATTCAGAAGTTTAAAAAGCAATAAAAACATGAAAGTTTCTTTTCTATAATAAACAAAAGAAACTTTCACTATAACTATTCTGTGTGTCAAGAAATATCCCCATAAATATAAATGTACTTGGCTATCATGCTATGTGAATCCAGCCTTCAGAGAAAATCACTGAGGGATTTTGACTTTGTGAGAATCTTGTAGGATTTGGGATTATTTGTGCATTCATAGAGGCAATCTTTCTTCTTCTTTCATTGAAAATGAAAGAATGCTGCAAGTTAAAATAAGTTCCTAAGGGGGAAAAACACTGCCAAAATATACACTGGATAATGTTATCCTAAAAGAGGAGGAGAAATACATGAAATATCACTCATTGTGTGATACTTATTGATGACAAGTATTTCAAGCCCTTCATAAAGTATATTATATTTGTGTTTACTTGGATATAGTGAAGTTACTTTCAAACAGATAATTGGTGCAGAGCTTGTGAGAATGTGGAGGGAACAACAACAACAAAGCTAGTTCTTAATGGCAGAGGGTTTGGATAATCTTGGGTAAGTCACTTAGCCTCTTTGGCTTGATTTCTAATCTGTAATATGAAGGGTTTGGATCAGGAGATTTTTATGTTTCTTCAGGCTCTAGATTTGTGAATCTATGATTCACATAATAATAAATATATGGGAGGAAACAGATTGTTAAACTGAATGAATAGGGGAAGTAAAGTGTTGATTAGATATGGGTATATTGATAATTTTAATAACTATTGATTAAATAAGTCCATCTACTGCTCTTTCTCAGTTTCCCCAGATATTAAACAGAGGTTATAAAAACATGACTATAGATTTTAAACATTATATTAGGATAGAATGAAATAATAATATTAACTTCAAACCAAAGGAATACCATACTTCTTAAAGGTAGTATTACACAAACATTTAAAAAATTTTTATTTGGGCTTTGTCATCCATACAGCATTAGGAATCTTTAAAAATTCATGAAGATTATTAAAATATGATGAAATATAGCAATATTAAGTGATATTCAGATATACTTTGAAGTTTTCAATGGACATACAGGGAAGTTTCATACAAAAAAGTTGAATCTAGAATTTCCTGAGTCTGAGACTAAAACTTTATTTAACATACCATACTGCTTGTCTTGATAGGTATTATATTTACAAACATGTATGTAAAGTATAGGATCATACATCTCGGTAGAGTTAGAAAGCATCTCTGAGGTCATGTAATGCCTCTACTATTCTTTACAGTTAATGGGCTTTTTGGTCCATTGATATTAAGTGACTTACTCAAGGTCATATGGACAGGAAAATTCATAAGTGGATTTGAACACAGTTCCTCTGACTCTCAAATTATGTTCTTTCTATGATCTGTACTTGGAGAAATCAATTTAGAAAACATGAACATTATTAAAATTATTAGTTGATAAACCTCAAAATAATTGTTCTTTTTATTGTCTTCTTTTATTTGTTCATTCTCCATGAGCAAAAACATGATATAGTGGATAGGGACCTGCTCTTGAAACCATGAAAACATTGGTTTGCATTTATTTAATATAAACAAGAGAGAAAGTTCAGACATGCATTGGTCAAGGGAGTCATTTTCTTTTACTCAAGGAGATCCTTAGTCCAATGAAGTAATAGGTCCTGTCTTTTCCTTTCTCTGATTCCATCAACCAATTTTTTTAATGATTTAATATGGGGGGGGGAGAGGAGCCAAGATGGCAGAGTGAAAACAGTGACTTGTTTGAGCTCTCCCACAAACCCTTCCAAAAACCTATAAAAAATGGCTCTAAACAAATTCTAAAGCAGCAGAATCCACAAAAAGATAGACTGAGACAAATTTCCAGCCCTAGAAAACCTGGATGGTTGATCAGAAAGGTATATTGCACCAGGCAGAAAGAAGAGTGCAGTGCGGTGTGGATGTGTAGGGCTCAGCAAACCTGCAGCAGGTCTCAGAGGACTGAATCCCAGGCAGCTGTGGCAGATTTCAGACTTCTCAACCCATGAAAGTCAAAGACAACTTAGAAGATCAGTAAGAAAAGTCTGTTTCTGCAGTGAGAGAGAAGCTAGGTCTCAGCCCTAGTTCCTGAGCATGGCCCAGGGCAGAGGCTGCCTCCTGACCTTCCAGTCCACAGACTGAGAGGGAATCAGGTGGCTGATCTGAGAGGGATTTCAGGGATCTCTTTCCGGTGCTGAGTCAGAAATTTCTTGCTTTGCTCATGCTTGGATCTGGGTCACAGTTATGAGGGGTGGTCCTGGGTAAGGAGGAATACTGGTGTGGTGCCCTTTGTAGTGGTGGGGAGAACAAAACCTCCTCACTGTTCCAAGAAAGAAAAGAGTGCTTGTGGTCACTCATACAGCAGAGCACAGGCCAGGAAAGGAGTGAACACCTTGCCCCTTATCATAACTCCTTAGAAGAACTGAAAAATTTACAGGTCCCTAGAAGTATCTCTGAAAACATCTGTAAAAACTCCCAATGCTTGGGACAGTACATTCTCCACATTGGAAGCAGACTTCTACCTTAATAAAGAATTTGTAACTGAAGTAATTGGCTAGGATCGTGAGCAAACCTTACAAGAAGTATCAGACCACAGAATCTTTTTTTTTTTTTTGGTAACACAGAAGATCCAAACATACAACCAGAAGAAGACAACAAATTCAAAGCTCCTACATCCAAAGCCTCCAAGAAAAATATGAATCAGTCCAGGCTTTGGAAGAGCTCAAAAACAATTTAGAAAAGCAAGTAAGAGAAGTAGAGGAAAAACTAAGTAGCAGAGAAATGAGAGTGATGCAAGAAAATCATGAAAAACAAGTCAACAGTTTGCTAAAGGAGACCCAAAAAAATACTGAAGAAATAACACCCTTATTGGGTATTTATCCAAATGGTAAAAGAGATCCAAAAACGTAATGAGGAGAAGAATGCCCTAAAAAGCAAAATTGGCCAAAGGGAAAAGGAACTCCAAAAGCTTACTGAAGAAAATACTTCCTTAAAAATTATAATGGAGCAATTGGGAGATAGTGACTTTATGAGAAATCAAGACACTGTAAAACAAATCCAAAAGAAAGAAGAAATAGAAAACAATGTGAAATATCTCCTTGGAAAAACAACTGACATGGACAATAGATCCAGGAGAGAGAATTTAAAAATAATTGGACTATCTGAAAGCCATGATCAAAAAAAAACAGCTTAGATATCATCTTTCAAGAAATTATCAAGGAAAACTGCCCTGATATTTTAGAACCAGTGGACAAAATAGAAATTGAAAGAATCTGCTGATCTCCTCCTGAAAGAGATCCCCAACGGAAAACTCCTAGGAATATTGTAGCCAAATCCCAGAGTTCCCAGGTCAAGGAGAAAATATTACAAGTTGTCAGAAGGAAACAATTCAAGTACTGTGGAAACACAATCAGATAGCATGAGATTTGGCAGCCTCTATATTAAGGGACCAGAGGGCATAGAATATAATATTCCTGAGGGCAAAGGAGATTGGATTACAACCAAGAATCACCTATGTAGCAAAACTGAGTGTAATCCTTCAGGGTAAAAAGTGGTCATTCAGTGAAATAGAGGACTTTCAAGCATTCTTGATGAAAAGACCTAGACTGAATAGAAAATTTGACTTTCAAATACAAGACTCAAGTGGAACATGAAGAGGTAAACTGGAAAGAGAAATCATTAGAGACTTACTAAGGTTGAACTGTTTATATTCTTGCATGGAAAGATGATATTTATAACTCATAAAACCTTTGTCAGTATTAGGATAGTTGGAGGGGGAAAATGATATGTGTGTGTGTGTGTGTGTGTGTGTGTGTGTGTGTGTATGTATGTATATATATATATATATATATATATATATATATATAGAGAGAGAGAGAGAGAGAGAGAGAGAGAGAGAGAGGTACAGATATAGATAGATAGATAGATAGATAGATAGATAGATACATAGATAGATACATAGATAGATAGATAGATAGATAGATAGATAGATAGATAGATAGATAGATAGATAGATAGATAGAGGGCACAGGGTGAGTTGAAGATGAAGGGGTTATATCTGGAGAATCAAATTAAGGGGTGGGAGAGAATTATACTGGGAGAAGGAGAAAGGGAGAGGTAGAATGGGGTAAATTATCTGACAAAAATAGAAAATAAATGCTTTTACAGTGGAGGAAAAACAGGAGAAGGTGAGAGGGAATGAGCAAATCTTATTCTCATAGGATTTGCCTTAAGGAGGGAATAACATACACGCTCAATTGGGTATGGAAATATGTCTTACCCTACAGGAAAATAGGGGAAGAAAGGGTCAAGAGGAGAGGGGAATGATAGAGAGGAGGGCAGATTGGGAAAGTGGGTAATCAGAAGTAAACACTTCTGAGAAGGAGCAGAGTCAAAAGAAAGAGTAGAATAAATGGGATGCGGGATAAGATTAAGGGAAATAGAGTTAGTTTTTCACAACATGATTACTATGGAAGTGGTTTGCATAACTGCACACGTATAACCTATATTGAGTTGCTTGCCTTTTCAATGAGGGTGGGTGGGGTGGCAGGAAGGTATAAAATTTGGGACCCAAAGTTTTAAAAACATATGTTTAAAAAAATTTTCACATGCAATTGGGAAATAAGAAATACAGGAAATGGAATACAGAAATCTGTCCTGCTCTACAGGAAAATAGAAGTGGAAGGGAATAAGAGAAGGGGGGGAGAGATAGGAGGGAGGGCAGATTAGGGGAAGGGGTATTCAAAATGCATGACATGTTGGGGTGGGCAAGGGGCAAGATTGGGTGAAAATTTGAAACTGAAAATCTTGTGGAAGTAAATGTTGAAAATTAAAAATAAATAAATTTTAATTATTTAATATGTGCAAAAAGACTACATTAAACACTGTTTGAAATAAAAAGTGAATTAATACATATCCCAGGCTAATAGCACCTACAAGCTGTTGAGGATAAAATACGTAATTCATAAACATTCAATATTTTATTTAATCTATTAACAAATTATAGTGAGTATGCAATGCCTAAAGGAGAATATGATAGGCATACATGAGACGTACAATGCTATGTGAGATCTGAAGAAAGAAACAACCATTTGGCCCATTTTTTCTATAACATCCCTTTTACTTCCAAATCCTATGATTGCAGGAGCCTTTTTCTGACTGACAGAAGCAAGACAAGATTTATGGAATTAAAAAAAAATTTTTTTTGAACCTGAAAAGTTGAACTGGACCTTTAGTAGACAGGAGTGGTTAAAAGGAGAGGGCCAGAGCATTCCAGATTCAAAGAATATAATGTTTGTTTTTGTTTCTTTTTCTGCTATAAACCAGTCTAGTAAGCTCCCTCAAATTTATGGGCTAAGTCTAAAGGGAGGAGGGGTACATATACATATATTTTTTTTGATCCAGCAGAATGGGTGAAATAAAATGGTAGAGGCAATCTAGTTTTGAAAAATGGTAAAATGGTAAAATAAAAAAATAAAAACATAACCAAATCAAATCTGTCTCACCCCAACTATTCCTCCATTTTAAACAAAGAAATCAGTTTGACCTCACCAGTGAACCAGTCATTTCTTAACAAATTGGCCAGTACTATTATTGCTGCTACTAGCTCAAATCCTGAATTGACTAAAGAAAAGTCATATGGTATACATGGAGCCACCACACTAGCTTGCAGTATTTGACCTTAACAACAATTTGAAGTATAGCATAACTCCTTACCTATTGTGTTTTTGTGGTTAAATCTTTCTTGTTTTAGAGGAGCTTTTTGTCACAACATTCTGACACACTACTACCCTCAACTTTAGTCCTGATAGCAGGATAAGTTCATTGGAATTCCAGACATATACAATTAAACTTTTGGTTGAAGTGGACAACTCTTATGTAGGTTCTAATAAACACAGGGAAATTAGCTTGAAAAATTTCTAAAACAGTACACACATCACCTAAATCTAAAAGTAAATGTACTTATTAAAACAATTCACTTTGCACACATTTTTGCATGACATTGTGTTGCTATTTGCTTTTTTGTATTTTTTTTCTTGTTTTTAATAGACTTCCTGTTATACCCTTCTACCATGTTCTTTCCATACCCTTCTGGAAAAGCAATGAAGAAATTCATTTCATAAATTTCAAATATACTCAATGAATTTCCCCTTCACATATAGTGTAATTATTTTATCTATCAGATTTAAATGGATTCCAAAGTTTTATTCTGATTATATTATACCTTTAAAAAACCAAATAAAACAAGACATTTTTAATAGGAATTTAGTGATTCTATGACTGGAAGGTATATATAAGGTTTATCTAAATGTAATGTATGTTATCATCAGTCTGGTATTCAATTTTAGCAGCCATAGTTTAATACATTACAAAAAACAGTGGAAGAATATAAAAATTACTTTCCTAAAGTTAATGATAATAGTTCACTTTATATGCCACTTTGATGTTTGCAAAATCATATCTGTCTGTCTATGTTTAGTTTTCTACCTAATATATGTACATATGTGTGTGTATAAATATGTCTATATACATAATTGTATGTATATATATACAAATATGTGTATATATGCATATATGTCTATATATATGTATATGTAATATACGTGTGTGTGTGTGTGTATGTGTGTGTGTACATATTTGTGTGTTACATGATTTCGGCCTGAGGAAAATTCAATGATATAGGTATTATCAGGAGTTTTCTCCTCATTTGATACATAAACAGAGGACTAGAGAGTTCTAATCATTTAGTAAGGTTCACAGAGCTACTTATACCAGAAGCAAGATTTAAAGTCATGTTTTCATCTCTAGTCCTTTATTATTATGAGTATCATTAGTCTTAATCTTATACTAATACTTACATTAAACTATTTATTGAGGCAGCGAGGCAGCATAGTAAATAGAGAGCACTGAGGCTAAAATAAAGAAGACTTGAGTTCAGTTCTGGCCTCACACACTTAGTAGCTGTGTTCCTCTGTTCCCTCAAGTGTAAAATGATTATAAAAATACCATCCACCTCCCAGAGTTGTGAGGGTGGAGATAATTTTTGTAGAGCACTTACCACAGTGTCTGGCACACAATAGTGTCTGAATAAATCTTAGTTCCCTTACCTTCCCTACTGTAATGGAAATATTGTATGATGATTGAGCATTAATGCTTTAGATATTCTCAGTCATACAATGATCTAAGACAATTCCAAAAGATTTATGATAAAAAATATTATCCACCTTCAGAGAAAGAACTGATAGAATCTAAATGCAAATTGAAATATTGTTCTTTATTTATTTTTCTTGTTTGTTTGGTGTTTTTTGTTTTGTTTTGTTTTGTTTTTGGTTGCATTTTTTGGGATTTTTTTTTTAGAAGGGCTGTTTTTTCTTTCACAACATGACTAACATGGAAATACGTTTTACATGGTTGCATGTGTATAACCCAAATCGAATTGGTTGCTGTCAAAGGGAAGGGGGAGAGGAGGGAAAAGGGAAGGGAAGGTAGGAGAAAATTTGGAACTCAAAATTTAAAAAAAGATAAAGTTAAAATTATTTTTACATATAACTGGGGAGAAATTTGGCAAAAAAAAAAAAAGAATTATTTGACTAACTGAAAGCCATGATAAAAAAGAGATTAGACATCATATTTAAAGAAATTATCAAGAGAAACTACCCTGATATCCTAGACATATGTAAAATAGAAGTAAATAATAGGAGTAAAATATAAATTGAAAGAATCTATCAATTATCTCTTGAAAGAAATCTCAAAAGTATTATCACAACTGTTAAATGGGATAGGTTTAAAGAACTCAGCAGAGTGCCCTGCGTATAGTAGGCTCTCAATAATGCTTCTTCCCTCTCTCCCCTTCCTTCCCTCTTCTTTGTCCCTAAGAGAATATATATTGAACACAAAAAGTCACAAACTAGAGCAGTACAATTCCTTCAGACCACAGAGAACCATATCCTGACTTATGACATTACTCATTTGTACTTCTTAAAGATCAATATTTGAAAAGAATAGAGGAATATCAATATACAAATGGGGAGAGGGAGAGAGAAGAAAGATGAAACATGTGGCAACTTAAGGGGGAGAAAAAGAGGAAGGACTGGGGTGTAGAGGGCAATTATTGAGATAAAAACAAAAATAAAGAGAATATGTATTTATGACAATACTTTCCAATGGATTAGTCACTGAGAACAAAAGTGTACATATAGAATATATTTTTGTACATGATTGTTCTGTTAATAAATATTTATTAAGTGCCTGTTGTTATCTAGTTCTTAGAAGGTATAAAAATGAAAATGGGAGGTTAAGTCCATATGACAGGACAAGAAGGCACAGTATAGCTAACCTCCCTACATTCCACTTCTCCACAAAATCTAGAAAATGCATCAGATTGAGTAATAACTAGGAAAATGAAGAAAAAAAATCAGAGTGGAGGGGGCAAAGCCAAGATGCAGAAAGGCAGGGAATGGCTTAAGCTCTCCTAAACCCTCCTCCAAACAATTGTAAATATTGCCTGAAATGAATTTGGGAGCAGCAGAACCCAATAAAAGGGATGAGTAAAATAATTTTCCAGCTGAAAATACTTGGAAGATTGGAAGGAAAAGGTTAGTCACACCAAGGTGAGAATGAAACACCATAAAGTAGAGTCCAGAGCTGCCACACCCCAGGAAATCAGGTATAGATCTTGGAGACGACCAGTGGCTTCCAGAGCCCTCAAACCACAGATGGAAAGGAGGTCAGACAACTATCAAAAGGAGGTCAGATAGGTTCTTTTCCTAGTACTGAGTATAGGACTTTGTTGCATTGTCTAAAGTTTGATTCAGATCACCATCCTGGGTCATAGTCTTAAAGGAAAGAGGAGCACTAGCACAACAGAGCTTGTGGCTGTGGGGAGGCAAAACCTTGGTCACAGTTCCAGAGTGGGAAATAGTGCTTGAGGTTTTGAACAGACCAAAGCACAGTCCAGAGGAGCAGTGACCACACTTTTCCTTAGATCATACCACCTTGGAAGAAGTGAAAACTTATAGACTTCCAGAACTAGATCTGAAAACAGCTGTACAAAAATGAACAAAAAAACAAAAACAAAAACAAAAGCCTGAAGCTTGAGACAATGTCCCCTCAACTACAAGAGCAAAGCCTAACTTTAACATGAAATTAAAAGTGAAGAAATAGACTAGAAAATGAGGGGGAAACCACAACAACAACAACAACAAAGGAATGTAACCATAGGAAGTTACTATGGTGGTAGAGAAAATCTACACACAAACTGAGAAGAAGACAACAAAGTCAAAACTGTTACAACCAAAGCCTCAAAGAAAAAAAATGTGAATTAGTGTCACATCCAAAAAGAATTCCTGGAAAAATTCAATAAAGGAATTTAAAAATCAAATAAAATAGGTAGAGGAAAATTTGGGAAAATAAATGAGATTAATTTATGAAAATCATGATAAAAGTGCGAACAACTTCTTAAAGGAGGCACCAAAAAATACTGAAGAAAATAATACTTAAAAACTGAATAGGTCAAATGATAAAAGAGGAACAAAAATCCACTGAGGGAAAAAATGTCTTAAAAAGCAGAATTGGCCAAAAGGAAAATGTAATACAAAATTTCATTGAAGAAAATAATTCTTTTAAAAGTAGAATTGGTCAAGGACAAAGAAGGCACAAAAGCTCACTGAAGAAAACAATCTCATAAGAGTTAGAGTAAGGCAAATGGAAGCTAATAACTCCATGAGACATCAAGAAATAATAAAACAAAATAAAAAGAATGAAAAAGTAAAAGAAAATATGAAATATCTCTTTGAGAAAACAACTTATCTGAAAAATAGATCTAGGAGAATAAATTTAAAAATTGTTAGAGTACCTGAGAGCCACAGTAAAGAATAAAAAAACAACCTGGACATCACATTTCAAGAAATTGTCATGGAAAACTGCTCTGATACTATAAAACTGGAGGGTAAAATAGAAATTGAAAGAATGTGTGAATTGCCTCCTCAAAGAGATCTCAAAATGAATCAAGGAGAAAATATTGCAATCTGCCAGAAAGAAAGAATTCAAATATCTTGGAATCATAGTAAGGGTAACACAAGATAAACAGCTTCAACATTAAAGGATTGCGAGCTTAGAATATCATATTACAGAGGTCAAAGGAGCTCGGATTACAACCAAGAATCACCCACCCAGCAAAAGTGAGCAAAACTCCTTCAGTGGAAAAAAATATCACTCAACAAAATAAAGGGCTCTCAAGAATTCTTGATAAAAGAAGACCAGAGCTGAATAAAAAAAAAAATGACTTTCAAATATAAGACTCAAGAGAAGTATAAGAAGGTAAAGAGAAAAGAGAAATATACAATGATCTAATACAATTACAAATGACTTATAATGAAAAATTCTATCCATTTCCAAAAAAAGAACTGATGGAGACAAAATATAAATTGAATCATAGTTTTCAAAAATTTTTTTCTTTTTTGGGGAGGACTTTTTTTCACATGACTGATATGAAATATGTCTTGTATGACTGCATGTGTATAACCTATATCAAATTGCATATCTTTTCAATGAGGGGAAAGTGAAAATAGGGAGAACATTTGGAACTCAAAAAATGTTAAGAATTGTTTTTCACATGTAACTGGAGAAAATAAAATATTAAATAAATATATTTTTACAAAAAAAAATCAGAGAGAATTTTTTTTTCCCCATACACAAGATAAGTTTTGGCAGGAAGGGCTATTGGAGCACTATCGGACAAGAACTGAAAGATGACTGAAGCAGTGCATGAGATGAAGGAGATGTCCTAGACCACCACAAAGAAACCCAAACCTGTGGAGGATGGAGAAAAATGTACCAACTGAAAATTCTGTCAGCTACTACACAGATTAGGGTCACATATTCAGTGAGGCCTGATGAGGGGACTTATGTTTAGGGTTGATATTCCAGGTGAAATAATGTTGCCAGACCCTAATTGTGTACTAAGCAAGAAGCTAAAGGTGATACTTGTTTAGAGTAGTTTTAAGTTAATTATCTAGGATTCTCTAAATACACCATCCTATCTCTTGCAAAGAGTGATAGTCTTGTTTTCTTATTGTCTATTCTTAATCTTTAATTTATTTTTATTGGCTTTTTTGGAATAGCTCGCATTTCTAGTTCAATACTTAATAACAATGGTGATAATGGACATCTTTTCTTTACCATTACCTTTTCTGGAAGGCTTTTAATTTATCTTCATTAGAGATAATAGTTTTACATGAATAATTTTAAGAAAAGAGCATATTGCTACTGTACTTTCTAAAGTCTTTAATAGGAAGCGGTGTTGTATTTGTCAAAAGCTTTTCTCCATTTATTGAGATAATTATATGATTTTTGTTGTTTTTGTTATTGATATTGTCAACTCTGATCCTGGTTTCTCTAATGTTTCAGTAACACTACATTCTTTGTACAAATCCCACCTAGTCATAACACATCACCTATTTCATATATTTCTGCCCTCTCCTTATTAGTATTTTAACTAAAATAATTGCATAAAAATTCATTATGGAAATTGGTCTATAGTTTTCTTTGTCTGTTTTTATTCTCCCTGGTATAGGTAATAAAACCATATTTGTGCCATACAAGGAATTTGATAAGACTCCTAGACCTATTTTTCCAAATATTTCATATAGTATCAGAATAAAATATCCTAATTTTTTGGAAGAATTCACTTTTAAATTTATTTGTTCCTTGTTTCCCACCATCCCAAATGTCTTGTTCAATTTCCTTTTCTAAGATAGGGCTATCTAAATATTATATTTTCTGTTCTGTTAATCCAGGCAATTTATGTCTATAAATAGTCATACATTTCATATATATCGTCAGTGTTAGTGACACATAATTGGAAGAAAATAGGTCCCAATAATTGTTTTAATTTCATCTTCATTGGTGTGTATTTCCCTTTTTCTTTTTTGGTACTGGTAATTAGAATTTCATTTTACCTTTTGAATGAAAGTCACCAATAACTTATCTATTACATTGATTTTTTTTTCATAAAACTACTCTTATTTTTATTTATTTTCCAGGTAATTGTTTCATTTTGATTTTTTAAATCTCCCCTTTGATTTTTCAAGATTTTAATTTTGTTGTTTAATTGGGGATTATTTATTTTTTTTAATATTTATTTTAGTTGAATCCAGAAATCATTGATATTATCTTTTTCTCTTTAAATTAAGTGAGAGTATAGAGCTATGAATTTCTCCTTATATGTTGAATATCACAAATTTTAGTATATTGTCTCATTTTTGCTATTATCTTAATGAAATTATTGTTTCTATGATTTTTTTTTCTTTGAAGCATTCTTTCTTCAGGATTATATCATTTAGTTTCTGATTAATTTTTAATCTGTCTTTCCATGACCCTTGACTGAACATAATTTTACTAAATTATGGCTTAGAAAGGACACATTTAATATCACTGATTTTTTATATTTGTTTGCGGCTTTTATTCCTTAATACATGGTCAAATTTTATGATAGTATGTGTGGAGATGAGAAAAAGGTGTACTCCATTTTACTCCCATTCAGTTTTTTCCAGAGGTCTATCAGGTTTAACTTTTATAAAATTATATTCATCTCCTCAAACTCTTTAATTTACGTTTGGATTTATCTAGTTTGAAAGAGTGTAAATTGAAGTTCTTCACTAGTATAGTTTTACTAACTAGTTCCTCCTGTTAAATGAATTCATTTAACTTTTCCTTATAGGATTTGGATGCTATACCATTTGGTGCACATATATTCATTATTAACATTATGTCATTATCTATGGTACCTTTTAGCAAAATGTAGTTTTCTGAATATCTCTTTTAATCAGGTCTAAGTTTGTTTTTGCTTTGTCTGAGATCATAATTGCTGCCCTTGCCTTTTTTCCCTCAGCTGAAGCATAATAGATTCTGCTCCAATCCCTTATTTTAATTCTATATGTGTTTTTTGTGTTGTTTTGTTTCAAGTGTGTCTATTGTAAATAGTGTATTGTTGGATTCTGGTTTCTAATCCATTCTCTTATCCACTTTCATTTTATGGCTGATTTCATCCCATTTTATATACATAGATATGATTGCTAATGATGTATTCCTCCATTCCATTTTCTTGTTTATCTTTCTCTCTCTCTTATTTCCCTATTCTTCCTCAACAGTCTGTTTTCCTTCTGACCACTGTCTCTCTTAATCTGCCCTTCCTCTTATCACCATCTTCCGTTTTTCTTAGTATTTCCCTCACCTTCTTCCCCGTTGTGTGAGATGGATTTCTATACCTAAGTGAATGTATTTGCATCATCTTCCCTCTTTGAATCAATTTAAATGGGAATGAAGTTCAAAGGTAGCCTGCTCCCTCTATTCCCCGCCTTTATTGTAAAAATTGTTCTTTGTGTGCTTCTTTTATATGAGATAATGTTCCCTATTCTTCTTCTCCCTTCCCTCTTCTCCCAGAACATCCCCCTTTCTCAGCCTTCCATTTTTATTTTAAGATCATCCCAAAATAGTAGATTCAAACCCATTCCCTTCTCCTTTTAGCTTCCTTAATGATAATAAAATCTTTGGTGGGGAGTAGTATAAGTATCATATTCCCAATATAAGCAGTTTAATTTTGTTTCTCATTATTTTTCACTTCTGTGAGTCTTTTATTCCCCTTTTTCTGTCTCTTTCATATATTGTGTTTGAATGTTCAGTTTTCTATTCCTCTCTGGTCTTTTCATCAGGAATGCCTGGAAGTTCCTGTTGATGTTGGCTTGCTGGGACAGGACCTGCTGCTGGATTTCCTGGAAGCCACCTGCACTGTACTGTCCTCCCCTTTTACCTGAGTAAGGCAGACTTTTTCTGCCAACTTTTTCAGTTGCATTGGGCTGAAAAGTGTTTCACATGAAGTTTTTGCTGGTTTTGCTGCTCCAGAATTAATTTTGAGGCATGATTTTTATAGTTGTTTGGAAATGAATTTGGAAGAGTTCAAGCAACTTCCTGTCTTATTTTCTATCGTCTCTGCCCTCCACTCTTATTAAATTTTTAAAATAATTTATTTGCTCTTTAAAAATCTTCCTATACTGCTTCTAGGAATTCTTCTCAGATTTGTTTCCAATCATTATTTCTTTTTCAGGCTTTGCTTGTAGATATTTTCATGTTGTTGTCTTATGATGTTTTTTCTTGAGCTTCCATTTCAGTATAATAGCTTTTTATGATAAGGTACTTTTTGTTGTAGTTGTTTGCACATTTTTTCTTAATCTGTGGACTGTTGTGATACAGTTCAGTTCTGCTCACCTGAGAACCTAGGTGGGTCAAATGTCTTAAACTTCAGGCTTTTTTGCCCTGTGCTTTTGAGACTATTCATGGTGACCTGTAAATTTACAGTGGCTCCAAAGTGGTGAGGTCCAAAGATCAGTGTGGTCATTGCTTTCTTTGTCTGTACTTTCTTCCTTACCCAAGTAGGAATCTTGATCTTTGGCAACTACATCTCCTCTCCTCCCTGGAGCTTCAACCCATGCCCAGGTAAACCTCCACTTAGATTTCTTTCTCTTTTTTTTAAATATTAATCTATTTATTTTTAGTTTTCAACATTCACTTCCACAAGTTTTTGAGCTCCAAATTTTCACCCAAGTCCCCTCTCCCCCCACCCCAAGATGGCATGCATTCTGAATATCCCTTCCCCTAGTCTGTCTTCTCTTCTATCTCTCTCCCCTTCTCTTATCCCCTTCCCCTTCTATTTTCCTATAGGGCAGGATAGACTTCTATACCCCATCTCTTGTATTTCTTATTTCCCAGTAGTATGTGAAAACATTATTTTAAACATATTTTTAAAACTTTAGGTTTCAAATTTTTTCTCTTCCTCCCTCCCCACACACCCTCATTTTAAAGGCAAACAATTCAATATAGATTATACGTGTGCAGTTATGCAAAACACTTCCATAGTAGACCAGTTGTGAAAAATTAACTCTATTTCCCTTAATCCTATACTGCCCTCCCATTTATTCTATTCTTTCTTTTGACCCTGTCCCTCCTCAGAAGTATATCCTTCTGAGTACCTCCTTTCCCAATGTCCCCTCCTCTCTATCATCCCCTAGCTCTCTTATCCCCTTCTCCCCTATTTTCCTGTAGGGTAAGACAGATTTCCATACCCAATTGAATGTGTATGTTATTCCCTCCTTAAGCCAAATCCTATGAGAATAAGATTCCTCATTCCCTCTCACCTTCTCCTGCTTCCCCTCCACTATAAGAGACTTCTCTGTTTCTTTTTTTGTAAGATAATTTATCCCATTCTGCCTCTCCCTTTCTTCTTCTCTGAGTATCATCCTCTCTCATCCCTTAATTTTATTCTCCAGATATGACCCTTTAATCTTCAACTCACCCTGTGCCCTCTATCTATCTATATATATACATATATTTTTTCCTTCAACTACCCTAATACTGACAAAGGTCTCATGAGTATAAATATCATCTTTCCATGCAGGAATGTAAACAGTTCAATCTTAATAAGTTTCTTATGATTTCTCTTTCCTGTTTACCTCTTCATGTTCCACTTGAGTCCTGTATTTGAAAGTCAAATTTTCTATTTAGCTCTGATCTTTTCATCAGGAATGCTTGAAAGTCCTCTATTTCACTGAATGACCTTTTTTCCCCTGAAGGATTATACTCAGTTTTGCTGGGTAGGTGATTCTTGGTTGTAATCCTATCTCCTTTGCCTCTCGAATATTATATTCCATGCCCTGTGTCCTTTAATGTAGAAGCTGCTAAATCTTATCCTGATTGTGTTTCCACAGTACTTGAATTGTTTCCTTCTGGCAGCTTGTAATATTTTCTCCTTGACCTGGGAACTCTGGAATTTGGCTACAATATTCCTAGGAGTTTTCCTTTGGGGATCTCTTTCAGGAGGAGATCTGTGGATTCTTTCAATTTCTATTTTGCCCTCTGGTTCTATATATCAGGGCAGTTTTCCTTGATAATTTCTTGAAAGATGATGTCTAGGCTCTTTTTTTGATCATGGCTTTCAGATAGTCCAATAATTTTTAAATTCTCTCTCCTGGATCTATTTTCCAGGTCAGTTGCTTTTCCAATGAGATATTTCACATTTTTCTAATTTTTCATTCTTTTGGATTTGTTTTACAGTGTCTTGATTTCTCATAAAGTCACTAGCTTCCAATTGCTCTTCTAATTTTTAAGGAAGTATTTTCTTCAGTAATCTTTTGGACTTCCTTTTCCATTTGGCCAATTTTCTTTTTAGGGCATTTTTCTCCTCATTGGCTTTTTGGACCTCTTTTGCCATTTGGGTTAGGCTATTTTTTAAGGTGTTATTTTCTTCAGTATTTTTTTGGGTCTCCTTTAGCAGGCTGTTGACTTGTTTTTTGTGATTTTCTTGCATCACTCTCAGTTTTTCCTCTACTCCCCTTACTTGCTTCTCAAAATCCGTTTTGAGCTCTTCCAAGGCCTGGACTGATTCATATTTTTCTTGGAGGCTTTGGATGTAGGAGCTTTGACTTTGTTGTCTTCTTCTGGTTGTATATTTTGATCTTCTTTTTCACCAAAGTAAGATAATATAGTCTGACTCTTTTTGCACTGCTTGCTCATGATCCCAGCCAATTACTTGAGTTTTAAACTCTTTGTTAAGGTAAGAGTCTGCTTCCAATGTGGAGAGTGTACTGTCCCAAGCTTCAGGGGTTTGTATAGCTGTTTTCAGAGATACTTGTAGGGACCTGTAAATTTTCAGTTCTTCCAAGGTGGTATGATAAGGGGCAAGGTGTTTACTCCTTTCCTGGCCTGTGACCACAAGTACTCCTTTCTGTCCTGTAACTGTGAGGAGGTTCTCTCACACCACAAGCTCCACCACACCAGTGCTCCTCCTCACCCCAGCACGCCACCCAGAACTGTGACCCAGATCCAACACAGGCAAAGCAAGAGATTCCTGCCTCAGCACTGGCAAAGAGATCCCTAATCCCTCTCTGATCAGCCACTGGATTCCCCTCAGTCTGTGGGCCAGAAGCTGGGAAGCAGCTGCCCTCCCCCCCGGGCCACGCTCTTGGGGAATGGAACTGTCTCAGCACCGACAAAAACAGACTTTTTCCACTGACCTTCTAAGTTGTCTTTGGCATTCGTGGATTGAGGAGTCTGGACACCTCCACAGCTGCCCGTGATTCACTCCTCTGAGGCCTGCTCCAGGTTTGCTGTGGCCTGTGCTCCCACGCTGTGCTCCAGCCCAGCCGCGATACACCTTTCTGATCAATCATCCAGGTTGTCTTGGGCTGGAAATTTGTTTCACTCTATCTTTTTGTGGGTTCTGCTGCTTCAGAATTTGTTTACAGCCATTTTTTATAAGTATTTGGAGGGATTTGGGGGAAAGCTCAAGAAAGTCACTGCTTTCACTCTGCCATCTTGGCTCTGCCCCTCTACAGTCTCCACTTCCCTTTCTACCACTTGCAAGTTCCCTTTTCTTTTCTAGAACTGTGAACTGGAACCAGGTAATGGACAATAGCATTGCCAATGGTGCCTAGTCTCATGCCCAGTGTTAGCACAGAGATCGCCTATAATATCTTACTTACCAAATGTTCAATCCCCTTACAATTTCTGATCTGCCAGTGCTTCTAGTACAGCTGCTGCTTCCACAGTCACCTTTAAGAACCTCAGATGTTTTTTCAGCATCGTTATGCTCCACCCCTAACCCCAATGCCACTGATCTCTCCTTCTGCAATCCTGCATTGTACTGGGTTGGAAATATATCTCACTCTGACATGTTAGTTATTCCAATTCAGAAATCAATTTTATATTTTATTTTAAAGCTGTTTAAAGGGGATATTAGGAGAGCTCAGCTAGAATTCTCCTTTACTCTTTTTCAAAATAAAACAAATAAAAAGATAGACCTCTAGCATTTATCTACTACAGATATAATGGAATATTCATGCATAACTGTGGTGTGTGGAAGTAAAAAAGACTGTGTGTTATGGCACACTATTCTTACAAAAATAGAATAAGAAGAAACATAATGGAATTTTCCAGACCACAATGGAATAAAGTAATAAAATTACAACCACAAAAGACATTTTATACAGATAAAGGCAGACAAAAAATTAGAGAAATAATTATTGGGTTTTTTTGGGTACGGTGAGCCAATATAATAAAAATGGCAGGAGTTAAATAGTTATTTGATGTGGTATCACTCAAACTACTATATGATTATTTTATGGAGCTAGAGAAAATTCAAAACAAAATTCACAACAAAATTTAAGTGAAAAACAATTTAGAGCTATGTCCAAAATATTATTAAGCTTTGGGTACCCTTCAACTCAATAAAATTATTATATCTATACTTCAGAAAGTCTAATATAAGAGGGAAATGAGTATTTATAGCTAATATTTTTGCAATGACAAAGAACTTTAAACTTTCAAGGTGTCCATCAACAAAAGAATGGTTCAAAAACTTAGAGTATATGAATGTGGTGGAATACTATTATAGCATAAGAAATGATGAAAAGGAGGATTTCAGAGAAACTGTATAAGATAGGAATGGACTTGTGACATTGAAGTAAAAAGAATAAGGTAATCAAACTATGTAATTAGCAACATTATTGTAAGGACAAAAGATTTTGAAAGAATTTAGAATTTCTATCAACAAAATAACCAACTGTGATGTCAGAGAATTAATGATGAAACATTCTATTCACTTCTGATTTTAAATAGATATGGCAGTGAGAGATAATGAGGAGTTAAGGATGAATACTAGTTTTTGAGGTCTGAGAGGATGATATGACCCTCTATAGTTTAAGGGAAGGTAAGAGGTAGGGATGATTTTGGGGAAAAGATAATGGATTCTATTTTGGACATATTGACTTTAAGTTGTCTAATGAACATCTAGTTTGAGTCTGAAAATCAGTTGGTGATGTGACACTGGAAAGGAGCAGAGAGGTTAGGGCAGATATGTCTGTATTATTTATGGCATGTGTTTTTAGCATGTTCAATGAGTACTGGAACAATGCATGTATATATGTATGTATATATATACATTATGTTGTGCACATAAATATATATACATGAGTGTATATGCATAATACTGATTACAAAGTAATTGCATGTATATAGTGATTATATATTGTATATATTTTTTACAACATTGAAAATATAGGCAACATACATACATGTACACATATAATATATAATCACCATAATAATGAATTTAAAGATTCACTTGATTATTGAATTTGTTACAGGTGGACATCTAGAAGCAGTAAGAAGCATTGGAGGAACAGAACCATTAAGGTATTATCAAGACTTTGATGATGACCTCTTTTTTTTTGCCCTGGACAGGGCAGTTCTTTTGGTAGAACAAGGCCTGACTGATAATCACTTTTAATATCATATTCATACCTTCTTAAATAACAATTCTGGAATAAAATTCTACCCATATTCAAATCAGAATTGAGAAACTATTCCACTCTACTACCAAGTGATTGTCCTAAAGCCTACATCTGACTATTTCACCCCCTATTCAATAAACTCAAGTTATTGTTTATCAAATATAAAATTACTTGTTTGGAATACAAAGTCATAAATACTGTGCACCTCCACAACTTTGCAATCTTCTTACTCCTAAGGCCTCACATCATTCTACCATCCAGCAATACTGGCCTTCATGCTATTCCTTAAACAAGACACTCCCTCTCCTGAATCCAGGGGTTTTCCTGACTGTCTCATGCCTAGAATGATCTTCCTTGTCATCTCTACATCCTGACTTCTTTTTGCTTTGATTTCTGCAAGTCCAAGCTAGAATCCATCTTTATGTAGGAAACCTTTTTCATTCCCTCTTCATTCCAATGCCCTCCTTATTTTGATCATTTCCAATTTGTCCTGCATATAATTTATTTATACATAGTTATTTACATATTGTCACCCCTGTTAGAGTGAAGACTCCTTGATAACGCATACTTTTACCTTTCTTTGATTCTCTAATATTTGGCACAATACTTAGCGCAATAGTAGGTTTATAAAAAGTATTTGCTGACAATTGAAAATATAAGTATGCAAATTTGTCTACACAACTAATTCCCAAACAAGAATCTGACAGAATATGTTGCTCAAAGTTTCACTTAAGGGTGAATCAATCTTTCTCTAGTAAGTTCTTCTGGTTCTTGGAAAATTCTGTAATAGTCTCTAGTGATTTTCTTCACAGTTAACATATTTAATTAATTAAACAAACCTCTATAAAGTCAACTTGAATAAAAAAGAAAAATGTGAGTAGGGGGGACAGAATTGAAATACATCTCTACCACAAATTATCTACTGTTAGTTGCATTTATTCATTTTCTGGTTTTTTAGATAAATACACACTATATATATGTATATATATATATATACATATACATATACATATATATATACATACACACACACACACACACACACATATATATATACACACAGAGAAAAAGGTTGTCTGTAAAGGAAACAAAGAAAGATTTTTCAAAGTACCTGTATATATGCTTATAGAGAGACTGAGATAGAGAGACAGAGAGAGAGAGAGAGAGATGATACGGTTTATACATGCACATATGGGGAGATATCTAGAGATATACATTTATGTAGATATAGATAAAAGTAGAGTTGAAATAGGTCTGTTTGCTCATAATGCGGGGCTAACAGAGATTGATCTGGAGATATAGTTTTCAGAATCATTTTGCAGCATTATAAATTTCAGCTGTATGATAATTTTGATGAATTTAGCAAATGAGTTTAACAAAAGAACATGGAAAGTCTAAATAACTGAATAAAGTCTTCCTTAGGTGGGGTACTTATTGAGAAGCTTTATTTAATTTTTTATTTACTTTTTAAATTTCATTTAATTACACAGAGAAAAATGGTGTCTGTAAAGGAGACAAAGAAAGAGTTTTCAAAGTACCTGTGAACCAAAAAAGTCAACAGTACTAGTTATTAATGATGTAGCGAGAAGCAGCTTATCAGCTTTCTTTCCTTGTGACATCTGAAAACAGTGTACTCTTATCATTTAACCTGTCTCAAGTCACTGAACCTCTCTAGATCTAAATTTCATTATCTGTAAAATAAGTGTTGTGTTGGACTAGATGTTTTCTAAAGTCCCTGCAAGCTCTAATATTTTATGACTTGGTGGAATAAGTGCATTAGTGTAGAGGGATATTTGCAGAATGTGGACTAAGGCTTTGATTAGTCACAGTTATCAATAAAAGTAGAGAGGAAGCTTAGTAAGGGAAATGGGAGAATATCAAAAGCAAATTTTACCAGTTTGACTATTTTGTTTGCCCTTTTCTCCGAAGAGAATTACTGAATCAAATGGGAACCCATTAGCTGAAGATAAAAGATGTTCATAGACATATAATGCTAAGCTTGAAAAGACTATAGTTTCTTAAAAGCATGCTTAAATTGTATTAATAAAATTCAAAACACGCGATTACTTTTTTGAAGTTAATAAATGGTTACTCCAAACCTTTGGTGAAGAAAGAGTGAGGAGAGGCAATAGGATTTCCTGATTTTGCATCATCTGAGCTCACATATGTTCTGTTTACTCCTGTCAATTACCACTAGCATCCTTCCTTTGAGGAACTGAACAAGTGCTTCTCAGTATCTCTGTTTATCTGCCCCCTTGATACTTTACATTCCAAAGCTATGTTCTTGGCTAGGACAGGATTTTTAGTACTTCTTCCTTGGATTTATCAAAATTATTTTAGTCAAAAAAGGAAAGCATCTTAATGGGAGATGGAAGAGTGGTGAGGAGAATGAAAGAAGAAAAACATCCAGATATATTATATAGTATAAATTTCTCCTTCAATCTTACAATATGTATTTAATAGTGTTGTATTTCTTTGCCTGTTGAAAAGGAAAACAAAATATCAGATAAAATTTGTGTTCCATATGACAAACATGTATAACTTCTAATCACATGTAGTATTTTTGAGGTCAGTATTCACAGAAGATTTTAAATCAATGTTAATATTCCTCCCAGGCACTTATTATGGAGAAAAAAATTGCTATTATTTTCAAATGAACACTAGATATGTGACTGTACTTTTCTTTGGGTGAAAACTTATACGCTCACTTTCTGCAATTCATAGGATCTGAGTATTTTGTTTTGTTTTGTTTTGTTTTTTTAAACAATAAAAGAGCATTTGAGAAAAGTTATTCTGAACATTGTGGAATAATAAAGTCTAACTGTAGTAATAGTAGTAAGTCTTCAAAAGATGTTTTTGCATCACAATATTTTAATGCAATTGCAAAAAAACAAAATCCACCTGCACAAGAGTCTACCAAATATTGAACTTAAAATATAGCTTGATACTCTGAACTCCATCAAATAAAAGGTGTTAGCAACAATCTAATGAGAAATATAATGACATTAACATGAAACAACCCAAAGACCAACTATGATTCCTGAGGACTCACAATAAAATATGTTCCCCACCTCATGATAGATTGAGGAGGGACTCAGATTGTCAATTATTATTCTTTGTGCATAGTCAAAGTGAGATCCATTTTCCTTTATTATTAATGTCACAGGATGTTTTCTTTTTCCTTTACTATTAATGGGGACAGGAAAGTGCAAAGGAAAGAAGAAGAATATTTTTGTCTAACAAAATAAAGCTCAATTTTTAAAGGACAGTATAAAGAACAAGCTTGTTCTCAAAGAAGAGAGAAGAGAAAGAAAAAAGAGACCTCATTTTCCTTTACAGTGGGGGAAGGTGTCACAGAATTGGAATATTGCACTCATTTTAATATTTTAATGTAATTTATCAGAGTTATTCATTTTTTCTCATCTTTTAAAAATATTTCTTCAAATGTAGTTTTTCATTTTTGGAGAGAAATATGTGGGACACAAGGGGAAATCTTGGCTACCACAAAGAAATATCAATAAAATCCTTTTTTAAATTAAACAAAATCATATCTTTTTTCAACAGTTACAGACAACTGGGATAATTCAATTTCAGTGTACTAGTTTCATTCCACTGATAAGTTTGCTTAGTATATAGAAATCATAAGACATGCTAGGAACAGAGCTAATAAATATACCCAATGGGGCATTTGGCTAATTATTCTCTCCTAGGTCTGGAATGTCTCCACAGAACTTTTGCCTTTTTTTCTTTTCTCTAAGCTCTCTTTTCAATTCATTGAAGAGGCCATTATAGTTACCAACTTTTGGATAATTTTGAAGGATTTAGAGTTGTAAAAGACCTTTGAGAATACCATTCACCTTAAAGTGTTTATGAATCCCTTATCAAACAGAAAATAATGAAGAATATGCAGTATCTTCCTGTTCTCTGATCCTTGAGACCAGGCTTAGAGATACACTGAACTCCATTAAAAAACATTTGAATTGTCATGGCAGGGAAAAGAACATGTAATAGAAAGACAATAAAACAATGACACATTTGCTTGTTGTACATTGTCGTAACTTCATTGTTAATTTCATTGACCATGAAAATCTCCTCATGTTAGTTTGTCTAAAAGCAAGAAGTTATTTAATGTGATATTTACAGTGCCTAGAATATCCATAGCTGACACCTGAATCACCTTATGCTATGCAGAAGAGTTGATCATTATAACACACATTTAGTTTAGATACTGCTGTGATCTCAAAAAACTGTTGAAAAGATGTGACTATTTCATACGTAAACGCACCCAGTGAGTTCAGTTAAAGAGTGCAAGCTGTGGCATGGATTGAACATAATTTCTGAAATACTCCTTGAGAAGCCCAAAGTGAGTCAGTTCAACTTTTCTATTTTAATGCTTTCTATTAAACAAAAAAAAAGGAAAAGGAAAAAAAAAGGTGCATGAATTATGTGATAAAATTATGTATTCAATTGGGTGATCTAGTTCATAAAGTGCCAGCCTAGTAGTCAGTAAGACTTTGGTTCAAATCTCAGTTTTTACATACACTGTATTATATGTGTGACCATGTGAAAATCACCCAAACTCTCAAGACTTCAGCCAAGTCTCTAAAATTTTTCACTCAAGGAGTCAAAGCGGGGAAAAGATGTGGTGGGAAGAATCTTGGATTTGTAGTCAGAGGATTTGAGTTCAAATCTTGGCTCTGTTTATTCTTGTTTATGCAATTTATGAAAATCCATCATCATATTTGTGCCTCATTCTCCTCATCTGTAAAGTGAAGGGTTTGGACTAGGTAGATTATTTGGATATAATTATGTGACACTGTCATCTCCATGGGTGGAGAGTGTTTGCACATAGGGAGTTCGCAAACTGACAAAATAACATAGATTTAGGCCTCTCATCTTGCATTCCAGCAAATAAATAAATCATAACATAACAACCACAACAACTTATAAAAGTTGAAATCATTGTCACCATTGGGGTCTTGTATAATCCTTTTATTTGAGAATCTGAGAAATATATAACTTTTAAAATAATGTTTGTGGACACAAGGTCATTTAACAACAAAATATAACAGAGATTAAGGTATTCTCTTTTGTAGTTTTTACCCTTCTATCCCTCAGAAAAGGCTTATAGATTGAGAAATAAATACCAGGAGGCCTTGGGGAATTATTCTTTCTTATTGTTCACAGCCAAATTTCAGCCTTACCTAGTTTTTGCTATCATGGCTTAAATGTCTTCACTCCTCTTCAATTTTTAGTTTTGTTGTATTTTGGCTTTTAAAAAAAGTTGTTCTCTTCTCTTATCCCCTACCTCTCCAGTCCAATAATGTTAGAATCTTATTTTTGAAAGAAGGCAGCACGTTTCTGGTTGGATTATCAAAGCTATGTCCATAAAATGCACTCCTGTGCTTGCATCAACCACATGTGTATTACCCATAGGATTTCTTTTTTTTTTTTTCTCACTATAAAATGTTACTGCACTACAGCAAGCCCTTTTTGGTAACATGCCCAGTAATTATACCAGATGTATTTTTCAAATATATAAAATTTCTGTTATTTTTGTTTGGGTAATGCAAGAGCAGAAACAAATTCAGTGAGTCAATTTACTAGAAGTTCAGTGAGGTCTGACTTGCTGCCATCTAAGACATGAGTTGTCAGGAAGAGAACACAGAAAAGATATACGCTGCTTGCTTCTCAGTGATGGAAGGTTGAACAATGTTGGACCGAGGAGCCAATATCCTACAATAGAACGGCTAGCCTCAAGTAGTGAGGTAATTAATTTCTCAGATGTGAACTCAACGTCACTGAAAAGAAAAGAAGGAAAACAATAGAACTGCAGTAATCTTGTAAACATTATGTAGAAGATAGATTAATAAGAAGTAAGACAAAAATCAAAGTGAGAGAAATGCATTCAATTCACCTCATGTTAAGTTTTGAATGGAAATAGCATTGCAAAATTACCTTCAGTGGCAAATAAAAGTTGGTCCTTCCTCCCCGACATTCCTCAAATCAATCATTCATCTTCCTTCCCCACTAGCCTGCTGTGATGAAAAAGCATATTGCAAGAGTGGAGATTAAGAGTGAGATTTATTTATTTTTCCTTTATGAGATAAATCAGTAGCTATTAAAATGTTCCTAATTCAACCTCTTCAGGAAAGAGTAAATTAAATAATGAATTCAGGCTCCTGCAAATGCACTGTTGAATTTAGCTCTTGGATTCAAGTTCATTCTAAAGCAGCAGAGGATAGCACCAAGGGGCTGCATTGCAAATCTAATCATTGTATTTCCCTTCACTTTCTGCTAACAAGCTTAGCAGGCAACTAGGCTACTTTAACATTTACCTTTTATTTAAGAAATAGTAGTGGAGGACATTTAAAGCTTCCCAATTCATCTTCTAATGAGAAAGTTGAAAATGCCCTAAAGGGCACACCAATGAGACTGGATAGAGAAAAGGGCCACAATATTCTTTGAAAGTAAGCCCACCAACACTGGACATATCAGATATCTGAATGTGTCAGAATTCCCCTGGGCCTGAATATAACAACACTCCCTATAACAGAACTTTCCTCTGAAAAGACATTTCCCTGAAAATACTACCAAGAGGAAGCAGAGGATTGTAATATTCTTTGAAATTATCCTACATTAGGGGCAGCCACATGGTGCAGTGGATAGAGCACCAGCCCTCGATTCAGGAGGACCTGAGTTCAAATCCAGCCTCAGACACATAACACTTACTAGCTCTGTGACCCTGGGCAAGTCACTTAACTCCATTGCCTAGCCAAAAAAAACAAAAAAGAGAAAGAGAAGAAAAAGAAATTATTCTACATTTTAGATTTTCATTACGCCTGCAGAGGCCATGACTATATAACGCCACAACAATCAATTCATTTGTACTATTCACTTAAAAAGGGAAACAAAGTCAATTTTATTTTATATTTTTGACTTTTTATCTATTTGGGCTTCAGTAGACTGAGTCTATTGTTGGCATACTTTGGATAACAAATGTTAAAATGATGTAAGTTTTGTTGACTGCACTACCACCACTTTTATTGTTTGTTTGTTTTTGATAATAGCAAACAAAATACCAATTTCAACTTTGTGTTAGATTAAATGAGCTGATATCTGATTAAACTGTAAGATTTATATCTTTAGATCAATTAGCCCAAATGTTATACAAGTACAAATTTTGCTATGAAAAAATATTACTAGGGATAGCCTCACCAAAACAAGCAAACAAAAAAATAAAACAGAAAAATATTACTCTATCAATGATTTGCTCATCTTTAGATCAGCCTCTTCATATTACTCAAATAAGTTAATAAATTGGGACTCATTTTATAGCACTGAATTTTTCAGTTAGCACAAATAAAAATTCCCTACAAAGCATTAAGTGCTATGAAAAGTTTTAGAGTAGAAGTCATAGAGGTTACATAAAGAATAGAGGGTCCAATTTCTTGGAAAATATAGTTCAAATCTCTTTTCATAAATAAAAATGTATTGACAATGTGAAGGATCGGTGATCTTATCTATGTGGATAATGTGTCTCAATGAAGATTACAACCTGCCTGTGTCTTCCAGTCATGTGTGCCTTTCTCCCATTCCTTCCAATAACACCCTCTGCACAAATCCTGCCCGTGTCCTATGGACCTTTCTCTAGTTCTCTTGACGTTGTACAGATATCAGTGGAACAGGCAGGGTAGTCATCCATTACCTCTTGCTGTAGCCACATGACTGTCTTATCTTCTTCTCAGCTTATCTATCTCTGGGACAGCATCCTTTACAATGCTTTTATATAATTCCTGGCTGCTAACACCCTACAACTTACTCAAATTCACTACTTACCCCTGGCTACTTCCCACCCTTAATCCTATCTAGACTCCATTCTCCCTTGGCCATGTGGTCCAGGTCTCTGGTGTTCTGTTTACCCCAGCTTACTGGTCACTCCCATCCAGATCCTCCTCAGACCCCTCCTCCAGTCACCCCAAACTACTTGGCCACTCCTAGATCTCTCTCACAGTCTTTCTGTATATAAGGTCCATTAAGGTGCTCAGATTCTTAAAATCTAGCTAATAACTCACAAGTGTTCAGATTCCTTAAGAGTCTGGCCAATATGGCAGATCTTTAAAAAATCTTGTTGCTGACTGAAAAATAAATCTAGTTGATTTACTATTCCAATCATCCCTAAATAAAAATACATTTTCTTTCTGGTTCTGATCATAATCATCCCTGCACTTTACATATTCTCTTGTCAAATAAGAAGAAATGTTCCCATTTCCTCTTCCAAGTATTGGTGTTTTTACTATAAAGAACACTCTTTCTAAAACATGTACCACTATGTCAGTAATTATGTGTAGATATCTGGTCACTCATGCCACTCAAAGATAATAACTCCTCACAGTTCAGTACAATCCAATTCAATAGGCATTGCTAATTCCTTACAATGTACCTGGTTCTTTGCAAGGTGACATACATAGAAAGAGAAAAATAAAATAAAATAGAGTCTGCTCACACAAAGTTTTCATTTTATTCAGCTAGATAAACCTTTTTTTTTTGTGGGAAGGAGGAAGAATTTAGAGGTAAGTTGCTTGACTTGAGATTTTATGAATGTAAAAAATCTCCAGTGTAGTACACTAGAGTGCCAAATTTGTATGTGAGCTCAAATCCTCATACTGTCACTGTAACCGTGGATTTAATTACTTTGGCTTTCAATTCATTATCATCTGTAAAATTAAATGTTAGGCTAGATAACTTCTAAGATCACTTACAGCTCTAAATGTATAAACCATTTAAAAAAAATATGAATTAGTATACCATCTTTACCTAAAGTCTTTGAGTGCTGCTTGGGAAACTGAGTAGTTGAAGTGATTGTCTAGAGTCACACAGCTCTTATATAATAAAACCCAGACTTGATCCCATGACCTTCTAGTTGGAAGACTACTCTTTTATCCATACACCACACTGTTCCTCCCATGTAACATTGTTTTTTTTGGGGGTGGGAATGGTGATAAGGGAAACAGGAAGGAAATGGAAGAAAGAGACCTGTAATTCATTGGCATAGGAAACACCTAATAATGACAAATCCTTTGCTAGTATGCAAGAGCAATTTCTGTATGCTTTAGAGACTTAGAAATTTGTTTAAGACACTGAAAGGTAAATTGCCTTGAACAGGGTCATATAGTCAGTATGTGTCAGAGGTAGGATTTAATCCAAGGTATTTCTGACTCTAAGGATGTCTATGTACTATGTTAAACTGATATAACATGGTTAGATTAAAAATATGATTTCTCTACATCCATATTTGAATCTTAGATTTCATGTACCTATTTTTCACCTTTGAGTCAAGATATTCATTTTTCACTTTTCCTTCAAATATTTGTTTTGGTCAATTATGGAATTTGACTTTATGTAATGAATTTAAGAAACCATCTGGATTGCACAATTACAGGGTACTTTTATAACTATTTTGTATTTGTGTTATAGATTAATTTTAGTGTAAATAAATTTTTTAAGAGTGGAATGTCAGTTCCATTGGCAAGGTGGAATATAATGTAATATATGCTAACTATTGGTTATTTCAATAGGATAGCAAAAAACAGAAAACCTGATATGTCATCATTCTTTGATGATAGAAACACCCAAATTTTAATTCCATAGAATCATTTATTCTTTCTGGCTAAGGTGACAGTGCTATGAAATTGAATCCAAATGAATCTGTTGTTTTTTTTTTTTTTTCCAACCCAACAAAGGACATTTAAATCAGCTCAATTTGGAAGCTGAAATTTGAAGTTGTTATGTAGATTCTAGTAAAAAATCCATGGCATTAGTGAGAATCCTAAGTATAACTTTTATGCACCTAAAATATAATTCTGATAAGGACTCTTTGGGTAAATCAACAACTATCAAAAGAGTACCTCTCTCTCTCTCTCTCTCTCTCTCTCTCTCTCTCTCTCTCTCTCTCTCTCTTTCTCTCTCACACACACATACACACACACACACACACACACACACACACACACACACACACACACATCCCACAATGCCAGGAATACCATGTCTTCTAAATGCCTTCATTTACATTTCTGTAGTATGTATATACATATATATATATATGTATATATGTGTGTGTGTATGTCTGTGTGTGTGCGTGTCTGTGTGTGTGTATATATATATATATATATATATTTTTTTTCTCTACAACAGTTTATAAAAGTTTTCCCATATTTCCCTGAATTACTCATATGATAATTTATTCATTTATATGAAGGCTCTGATCTGATGGTATGCATCCTTGTTATGGGAACTTTTTTCACAGAGGCAGGTTGGAATTCATCTATCATTTAATAACTGACTTTACAGGGATTTTCTGAAGTACACAGAAGTTAAGTGTCTTGCTCAGGTCACAGAGTGAATTATTGTCATATTCATGATTTGAACTTTGATCTTCATGACTCCAAGCTGAACAATCTATCCACAATAGCATAATGCGTATCAATCATTTTTACACCAAAACATCATATTACATTTATACACCACTCTTTTTATAGCCATTTCCCTATTGATATGCATACACTTCATTTTAAGAAAGAAAAGGGAAAAGAAAATAAATGAAAAAAAGGAAAAGTGAGAAAAGAAGGAAAAGAGGAAGAAGTATGAAAGAAAAGAAAGTAAAAACGGAGAGAAAAAGGGAGGAAGGAAAAAAGGAAGAGAAGAAGGAAAAGAACAATAAAGGGAAAGAAAGAGGGGCATAACCAAGATGGCAGAGTAAAAGCAGTGACTTGCTTAAGCTCTCTCCCAAACCCCTCCAAATATCTGTAAAAATGTCTCTAAATAAATTCTAGAGTAGCAGAACACACACACACACACAAAAAAAAGGAGTGGAACAAATTTCCAGTTCAAGCCAACCTGGATGGTTGATTAGAAAGGTCTATTTCACTTGGCTGGGAGAGAAACACATTTCATTGTGGGTGCGTAGGCAAACACCAGGCCTCAGTGAACATGGAACAGGCCTCAGGGGACTAAATCATAGGCAGCTATGTCCGTTTCAACACTTCTCACCCCACAAACCCAAACACAACTGAGAAAGTGAGTAGGAAAAGTCTGTGACCACAGTGAAAGTGAAGTTAGATCCCAGCCCTAGTCCAGGCACCATTCAGGAATTTCAGGGACCTCTTTGCTGATGTTGAGGCAGATTTCTCTTGTTTTGAATGTGCTTGGATTTTGGTCCACAGTTCTGAGTGGCAATCCTGGAGCAAGGAGGAGAGCTGGTGCGGTGGAACTTGTGGTAGCTTTGGAGTGGAAATCCTTCTCAAAGTTCCAAAGTAGAAAACAGTGCTTGTGGTCACTCACAGAGCAGAGCACAGGCTAGTAAAGGAGTGAACACTCACTCTTGATCATACCAACTTGGAAGAACTGAAAATTTAGAAGTCCCTAGAAGTGTCTCTGAAAACAGCTGCACAAAAACCTCAAAGCTTGGACAGTACTTTCTCCATACTGGAGGCAGACCCCTTCCTTAACAAAGAGTTTAAAGTTCAAGTAATTGGCTAGGAATATGAGTAAACTGAACACAAATTGGTCAGACCATAGAATCTTACTCTCTGGAAAAAGATCAAAACACACAACCAGAAGACAACAAAGTCAAAACTCCTAGATCCGAAGCCTCCAAGAAAAATATGAATCAGCCCTATGCCATGGAAAAACTCAAAAAGGAGTTTGAGAAGCAAGCAAGAGAAGTAGAGAAAAAACTGGAAAGAGAAATGAGAGTGATGTAAGAAAATCATGAAAAAGAAGTCAACAGCTTGCTAAAGGAGACCCAAAAAAAATTCTGAAGAAAATAACCTAACCCAAAAATATAATCTAACCCAAATGGTAAAAGAGGTTCAAAGAGCCAAAGAGGAGAAAAATGCCTTAAAAAGTAAAATTGGCTGAATGGAAACGGAAGTCCAAAAGCTTACTGAAGAAAATACTTCCTTAAAAATTAGAATGGAGCAATTGGAAGCTAGTGACTTTATGAGAAATCAAGACACTGTAAAACAAATGCAAAAGAATGAAAAAAAAAGAAAACTGTGAAATATCTCATTGGAAAATCAGCTCACCTGGAAAATAGATCAAGGAGAGATAATAAAAAAAAAAGTATTGGACTATCTGAAAGCCATGATCAAAAAAAGAGCCTAGACATCATCTTACAAGATGTTATAAAGGAAAACTGACTTGATATTTTAGAACCAGAGGACAAAATAGAAATTGAAGGAATCCACTGATCACCTGCTGAAAGAGATCTCCAAAGGAAAACTCCTGGGAATATTGTAGCCAAATTCCAGAGTTCCCAGGTCAAGGAGAAAATATTGCAAGCACCCAGAAAGAAAGAATTCAAGTATTGTAGAAACACAATCAGGATAGCACAAAATTTAGCAACTTCTACCTTAAGGGCCCAGAGGACTAAGAATATTATATTCGGAGAGCAAAGGAGATAGGATTACAACCAAGAACCACCTACCCAGCAAAACTGAGTATAATCTTCAGGGGAAAAAATGGGCATTAACTGAAATAGAGGACTTTCAAGCATTCCTTAGGAAAAGACAAGAGTTGAATAGAAAATTTGACTTTCAAATACAAGACTCAAGTGAAACACGAAGAGGTAAACAGAAAAGATAAATCATAAGGGACTTAGTAAGGTTGAACTGTTCACATTCCTTCATGGAAGGATGATATTTGTAACTCATGAGTCCTTTGTCAGTATTAGAGTAGTTAGAGGGGAAAAAAAATTATAGATAGATAGATAGACAGACAGAGGGTGAAGGGTAAGTTGAAGATGAAGGGGTGATATCTGGAGAATAAAGTTAAGGGGTGAAAGGATTATACCAGGAGAAGGAGAGAGGAAGAGGTAGAATGAGGTAAATTATCTCACATAAAACAGCCAAGAAAAGGTTTTTACAATGGAGCAGAATTGGGGAAAGGAGAGGGAATGAGTGAATCTTATTCTCATAGGATTTGGCTTAAGGAGGGCATAATATACACACTCAGTTGGGTCTGGGTATGGGTATGGGTATTCTAGGAAAATATAGGGGAAGAGGACAAGAATGTGGGGGGATGATAGAGGTAGGGCAGATTGGGGGAGGGGATAATCAAAAGCACACCTTCTGAGGAGGGACAGGGTCAAAAGAGAGAATAGAATAAATGGGGGCCGGGATAGGATGAAGGGAAATATAGTCAATTTTCCACAGCATGACTACTATGCAAGTGTTTTGCCTGACTATACAAATATAACCTGTATTGAATTGCTTGTCTTCTCAATGAGGGTGGGTGGGGAAGGAGGAAGGGAGAAAATTTGGAATCCAAAGTTTTAAAAACAAATATGAAAAAATTTTTTTTTTTCACATGCAACTGGGAAACAAGATATACAGGCATGTGTGTATAGAAATCTATCCTGCCCTACAGGAAAATAAAAGATGAAGGGATTAAGATGGGGTGGGGAGACAGAAGGGAGTGCAGGTTAGTGGAAATGGTATTTAGAATGCATGCTGTCTTGGGGCTGGGGAAGGGATGAGATAATGAGAAAATTTTGAACTCAAAATCTTGTGAAAGTGAATGTTGAAAGCCAAAAATAAATAAATTAATGCATCTTGAAAAAATAGAAAAAAGAAAGGTAAAGGAAAGAAAAGGAAAAGATAGGAAAGGCAAGGAAAGGCAAAGAAAGGCAAAGAAAGCCAAGACAAGGCAAGGCAAGGAGACAAGCTGAGTTTAGGGAATTCATATCACATGGTACCTAATTTTTTTTCTTTCTAGAAAGCTGGTGGAGACATCATTCAGTGATATTCTACTGTGACACCAATTGAAGAGGAACCACAGAGGATTTCTGAGAAAGTTTTGTTCTGTTTACTGATAGTTTTATAAGTTACAGGTACGTTTTATTATGTATTATATTAACTCTTCTTGAAATTCACTGGATATGTTTTATTTCATTTTTTCACAAATAAATTGTTCATTTACACAAACTTGTTTTACATTTTATTTTAGACTTACATACTAAAATAAATGCATAAGAAAAGAAAAAGAAATACACTATAAACTAAAATATTAAAACAAATATAAAATAACAGAAAAATAAAATTTCATGTGAACAGCAGAACATAAGAAAGGATGCAAAATATATAGCAATAAATTTCCATTTCAAGAATGCCTATATAATAAATGCTGTAGGTTGTGTTGAGAGCTATCCATGTTTTCTTTGCTTCCTTTTGTTTTCTTTTGTTCTCTGCTATACTCTGTTTCCTTTGTTCCTTTCCCCCCTGCTCCTCACCCAAGAAAGCTACAATTAAGCATAGATATAGTTATATATGGACATATACATATATACACACATGTATATACATACATGCATGCATACATACATGCATATAAACATATGCTTTCTTTAATAGATTCTGCTCCTAATCTTTGTTTTTATATTTGTGCATATCTATTATTTCCTATCCCTCCTGATTCCTCTACTTTACTTCTACCTGCTACCTTGCTTTCCTATTACTTATCACCTCTTCTCAAAAGATTCATCCCTTATCCTCCCATCCCATTAATTTAAACACCCTTCTATATCCCCCTTTAACCTATTCCCTCATCCTCCCTTCTAAAGTTCCCTCACATATCCTCTTCTCCTCTGTATCCCCTTAGTGTTTTTCTTTCTAAATTTAAAGACTTTTCTACTTTTCTAGATGTATACATATATATATATACACACATATACAGATATACACCTTTATTTACATATAAATACACATACATATATGTACATATACATGCATACAAAACACACACACACACATATATACATATAGATATATGAATCTATTCCTGAGGAAAGTAGGTTTCCAGAACTAAAAGCCTTCCTTCCCCATCTAATTCCTCTCTGTCATTTTCTTTTCCTCTTGCACCTTATTTTGTATAATATAATTGCTCTTTTTAGCTGTTTTTTAATGGTTTTACTTTTTTATGTTTTTGGGTTTGTTTTTTTTTTTTTTGGCTGGGCAATGAGGTTAAGTGACTTGCCCAGGGTCACACAGCTAGAAGGTGTTATGTGTCTGAGGCTGGATTTGACCTCAGGTCCTCCTGAATCCAGGGCTGGTGCTCTAACCACTGCACCACCTAGCTACCCCTTAATGGTTTTACTTTTCAAAGACATGTCATACTCAGGTCTACCTCAATCTTTCTTATGAACTACCCAATTACTAATAATATCTATCTTTCTGTCTTTTGATTGATTGATTGATTGATCTATCTACACATAATTTTTCCCTCCAACTACGCCAATACTGACAAAGGTCCCATGAGTTAAAAATATCATCTTTCCATGCAGGAATGTAAACAGTTCAACCTTAATAAGTCTCTTATGCTTTTTCTTTCCTGTGTACCTCTTCATGTTCCACTTCAGTCTTGTATTTGAAAGTCAAATTTTCTATTCAGCTCTGGTCTTTTCATCAAGAATTATTGAAAGTCTCCTATTTCACTGAATGACCACTTTTTCCCCTGAAGGATTATACTCAGTTTTGCTGGGTACGTGATTCTTGGTTGTAATTCTATCTCCTTTGCTCTCTGGAATATTATATTCCATGCCCTGTGGTCCCTCAATGTAGAAGCTGCTAAATCTTGTGTTATCCTGATTGTGTTTCCACAATACTTGAATTGTTTCTTTCTGGCTGCCTGCAATATTTTCTACTTGACCTGGGAATCCTGGATTTTGGCTACAATATTCCTAGGAGTTTTCCTTTGGGGATCTCTTTCAGGAGGTGATCAGTGGATTCTTTCAATTTCTATTTTACCCTCTGGTTCTAAAATATCAAGACAATTTTCTTTGATAATTTCATGAAAGATGATGTCTAGGATCTTTTTTAGATCATGGCTTTGAAATGGTCCAATAATTTTTAAATTTTAAATTTAAATTTTTAAAATTTTGAATTAAATTTTAAATTTTAAAATTAATTTCCTGGACCTATTTTTCAGGTCGGTTGTTTTTCCAATGAGATATTTCACATTGTTTTCTATTTTTTCATTCTTTTGGAGTTGTTTTACAGTGTCTTGATTTCTCATAAAGTCACTAGCTTCCAATTGCTCCATTCTAATTTTTAAGGAAGTATTTTCTTCAGTAAGCTTTTGGACTTCCTTTTCCATTTGACTAATTTTACTTTTTAAGGCAGTCTTCTCCTCTTTGGCTCTTTGGACTTCTTTTCCCATTTGGGTTAGGCTATTTTTTTAAGGTGTTATTTTCTTCAGGATTTTTTTGGTTCTCCTTTAGCAAGCTGTTGACTTGGTTTTCGTTATTTTCTTGCATCACGCTCATTTCTCTTCCCAGTTTTTCCTCTGCTTCTCTTATTCACTTCTCAAACTCTTTTTTGAGCTCTTCCATGGCCTGGGACTGAGGCATAATTTTCTTGGAGGCTTTGGATGTAGGAGCTTTCATTTTGTTGTCTTCTTCTGGTTGTATATTTTGATCTTCTTTGTTACTAAAGAAAGATCCTATGGTCTGACATTTTTTGGCCTTTGTTCATGATTACAGCCAATTACTTGAGTTTTAAACTCTTTGTTAAGGAAGGTGTCTGCTTCCCATGTGGAGGATGTAGTGGGCCAAGCTTTGGGGATTTTGTCCAGCTGTTTTCAGAGATACTTGTAGGGACCTGCAAATTTTCAGTTCTTCCAAACTGGAATAATAAGGGGTGAAGCATTTTCTTCTTTCCTTGTCTGTCCTCTGATCTATGAGTGAACACAAGTACTCTTTTCTGCCTTGGAACTGTGAAAAGGATTTCCTTTACAATACCACCACAAGCTCCACCATGCCAGCACCCCTCCTTACCCACCCAGAACAGTGACTCAGATCCAAGCACACGCAAAGGAAGAGAATCCTGCACCACCAGAAAGATACCTGCAATTCCTCTCTGTTCAGCCACTTGATTCCCCCTCAGTCTATGAGCCAGAAGCTCAGGAAGCAGTCACTTCCCTGGGGCCAAGCTTGGTGACTAGGACTAGGACAGAGCTTTTCTCTTTCATCCCAGTTGCAGACTTTTCCCACTGACCTTCTAAGTTGTCTGGCATTCATGGATTGACTAGTGTGGAAACTGCCACAGAGGCCTGCGATTCAGTCCCCAAAGGCCTGCTCCAGGTACACTGAGGCCTGTTTTTCCTGAACCATGCTCTTCTACCTGCCCTGTGCAATAGACACTTCAAATCAACCTTCCAGGCTGTCTTGAGCCAGAAATTTACTTCACTCTGTCTTTTTGTGGGTTCTGCTGCTTTAGAATTTTTTAGAACTATTTTTTACAGGTATTTGGAGGGGTTTGGGGGAAAGCTCAAAGAAATCACTGCTTTTACCTGTCATCTTGGCTCTGCCTCCAAAGTGTTTCCATTTCTAATATCTTCTATGCTATGTTGAAATCAGACTTTGTTGTTATTTCTTAGAAGTAGTTTATTATGCACACACACACACACACACACACACACACACATGCACACATGCATACCTCTTGAGAATATATCTTAAAGAAATATGTCAGTTAGAGGAAAAGTGCAGACTTATATAAATTGAAATCAGAAAAATGACTCTTTTTTTTTGTCCAAATGTGTGATTTCATCATTATCAAAATTTTCTTGTGAGAAAATTGCCTGTACCAAAACAGATCAGCAACTGCCCTTCAATTTCTATTCTTAGAATATTTCTTAGGAGCACATAAGTTATTTGACTTGCCAAGGCCACAGAATTGAACTTTTCCTAATTCTGGGAATGGATCTTTATCAATATGTCTAAATTAAGAAGAATTAGATGAAAGAGTAAAATTTTAGAATTCAATTCAGTAACCTGAACTTTCAGTAATCCATTAAGTGCTAAACTTGTGCATGGCAAAAACTTCATGATGTGCTATGTAATATGTGAAGACCTTGGTTCAAGACCACACATACTTACAGGGCTACCTTAGCCAATCACTGTTCTTTTCAGTTTTCTCAAAGTTGTACGCAGGTGAAGATCTATATAAATAGAGGTGTTTCTTCATAAGGAGTTTTCAATACCAGTGAAATAATAGAACCAGTCTAAAAAGAAAACTAAAATAAAATGTTCAATACATTCCCAGCTAGAAATTCTACATGAAAATAAAATTGTAAAGATCATTTGGATATTGTACATTACTTAACCCTATTCTATTTTGAGGCTTACATAAGGAGCCCTTTCTTTTGTAGAGGACTAATTAAAGTGCTGTTTCAGATGAGAATATATGATAGAGGGATTTCTTCACCTTTCATGAGAGGAAATCATTTAAAAATTTTTTAAACTCTCATAAGGAGGAGAAATATGATTTTAAAAATATGCTGGATCCTGATGGAAAAGACAATGTGGCTTGTTGGAAAGAGTAATGAATGTAATATCAAAGCCTTGGTTCAAATTCCAAATCTGTGATTTAATAACTCTATGACCTTAAACAAGTCAATTCAACTCTGTCAGCCTTGATAAGATCATAATTTTAGATCTAGAAAGGAACTTAGAACTCATCTTGATCAGCACCCCCATTTTATAAATGAGGAAGCTAAATCCCACAGAAGTGAAGTGCCTTGTTTGATGTTATACAGGTAGTAATACAGGATTTGAACCCAGTTCCTCTGACATCACATGTAGCTATAAAATTTGGGCATAGGGTTACATGAATTCTAAATCATATTATCCCCTGCATAGATAGTTTGCAGTAAAGAATGGCACCATATGCCAAAACACACAGCTTGTATCTTAATCTACAAAACATATTTAATATCATTTTCGCTGAATATCAAAAAACCTGGATTTTGATCTTATTTTTTTCCTTGCTGACTGTGTGACTCTAAGCAAGACAGTTATTTTCCCTCTGCCTCATTCTGTTATCTCCTTATCTGCACTATTAGAGTAATGGACTAGTTGAGAAACTCTAACTTCTTCACAGAAATAGATATTTAAAATCTACATAGGATATGAGGCCATAGAATCCAAATGCCCATTTTATAAATGAGGAAACTGAGACAGAGAAGATATGTGATTTCCCAGGGACTTTAGTAACTTCTGCTAGTTAAGGACACCATCTTTAATGTTCAGGTGTTCATGAATTTTATCTTGCTTATTTGTTCTGATGGCAGCCTACATCTCATTTCTAGCTTGCTGACTTTTTCTTGGAACTTGAAAATTCATCTGTCTTGCCTTTTCTAAAAGCCCTTTCTGCTTCTAGTTTTCAACCACTCTTTCAGTCCCTTTTTGCCTAGTCAGACTTTTATTCTTAGTGCCTCTAAGCCAGCACTACCCTGCTGCTTCTCAGTTCTAGACATGACAAATAGTTCCCAGGGTATCCCACAAAAGCCTGTGTACCAACAGCATAGTTAAAGTACTATAGATATAAAATATGAGTTGCTACAGAAAACGAAATTTGCTGTTCTATGGGAACACTTCAATGATCTTTGATTTTATTACTCTGAGTATTCCCTCTATCTAGGTTGATAATCTGCATCTTCTCTATATAATGGATTTCAAGGATAATGTATGTTATTTCCATATAATGGCCTTGCCAGTTAATTTGCTACAGGTCTTTTCCTGCTACTACAGATTTTCTGAACCATGCTTGCATGTCTTATGATATTCAGGTAGATGATCCAGTGGTTAAAATACTGGGCTTAGAGTTGAGGGTTTGCTAATAATCAGTTGTTTCAGTCATGTCCTACTCTTTGAGACCTCATTTGCAATTTTCTTGGCAAAGACACTAGCTGGAGTAGTTTGCAATTACCTTCTCAAACTCATTTTAGAAATGAAGAGCTTAGGAAAACAGGGTTAAGTTACTTGCCCAGCATCACTGCTAGGAAGTATCTAAAGCCTGATTTGAACTCAAAAAGATGAGTCTTCCTGACTTCTTACCCAGTACTCTATCCATGTGCCACCTAGCTGCTGGGAGTTGAGAGACTTGCGTTCAACTCTGGCTTCAGACAGAGAGTAGCTATGTGACATTGGACAAGTCACTCAATCTCTGTTTGCTAGAGTTTCTTCATCTGTAAAAAAAAAAAAAGAGGGGGAGGGCTTGTCCTGAGTGTCAAATTAGATAATACTTATAAAGTGTTTTTCAAACTTTAAAGTGCTATATAAATGTAGTTGCTGTTGTTATATTATGTAGAGGCCTAGATTTCTCTCCATTTCTCCCTTTATTCTATGTATAGTAAATCTAAACAATTGAAAGAATAGTAATTACTCAGTGTAGCCAAATTCAATATAATAAAGATAACAATAATACCTAAATTTGATTGACTTATTCAGTGCCATATTAATAAAATTAAAAAGAATTAATTTATAGAGCTGGAAAAATAACAAAATTAATCTGGAAGAACAAAAGTGCAAATATATAAAGGGAATATATGAAAAAAAAATGAAGGAAGGGGGCCTAGTAGTACTATCTCAAAATACACTACAAAGTGATAATCGTCAAATTAATTCAGCACTAGATAAGAAGTAGCATTTTTGATGAGATTAGATATTCCATAAAAGAAGCAAATGACCCAGTAACATAGTATTTCATAAAACCAAAGATCCTAGCTATAGAGGAAAGAACTGATAATTAAGCAAAATATGATTCTGGGAAAACTAGAAAGTAGTCTGGCAAGAACTAGGAATAGACAAATATCTTACAACTTATTAAAAAATAAGCTCAAAATATATATATTATTTACACATAAAAAGTGATATAAGCAAATTAGGGGAGCACAGAAAAAAAAACCTATCTGTTAGATCTATGAATGGTGAAGAGTAATGACCAAACAAGAGAAAAAGAGGAATAAAGGAAGTAAAATGGATAATTCTGATTACATTAAATTTAAAAAAAAGTTTTGAAGGAAAAATAACAATACAGACAAAATTAGAAAGAAAACAGAAAATATTTCTATAGCAAGTTTCCTATAATAAGTTTTCATTTTTTTTAAATAAATAAGGATTGAGTCAAATGTATAAAAATCAGACACATGCTTCAAATGGTAAGTTTTCTGAAGAGGTAGTTTTCTGAAGAAGAAATCAAAGTTATTGAGAGTCATAAGAAAAATATTCTAAATTGATAATAATTATTGAAATGCATCTTAAAACAACTTTGAGGCACCATCTTACAACAATAAGATTGACTAAGATGACACACAAGGAAGAAGATAAATGCTGGAGAGGATGGGGAAGAATAGGTACACAAATAAACTGTAGGAATAAAACTGTTCAGCCACTCTGGAGAACAATTTGAAACTAAGCCCAAAGGGATCTAAAGTTGTGCATACCCTTTGACCCAGCAATACCACTACAAAATTGATACCCTAAAGAGATAAAAAATAAAAGCATATTATATATACAAAAATGTTTACAGCCACTCTTTTTGTAGTGGCAAAGAAATTAAAACTAAGGGGATATTCATTAATTGGGGAATGACTAAACAAGATATTGTATCTGATTGTGATGGAATACTATTGTGCTGAAAGAAATGATGAGGAGGATGGTTTCAGGAAAATATAAGAAGACTTACATGAACTAATGCAAAGTGAATTGGAGTGGTTCCATGTTAACAACTTTAATTCAAAATTTTTAAAAGTATTTCATACTATTTTTCTTATAACTGGCTATGTATTAAAAGAAAAGGTAGTTGTTGAAGAGAAAAGGAAGAACGAAATAAACTATAAAATAAAATCCTAGTCAAAAATAATGAAAGAAATATCAACAAATGAAAATTACTGTGAAAACTCCAAAGTACAAACATACCCTTTTTTAACAGATTTTCCAATTCCAAACTTTATTTAAAACTGTATTTTAAGTTTACTAAACAAATCACAATAAAAAAAATAAATAAATAGAAGAGTGTGGCAAGGCTTAATTGTAGGGAGGATCCTGTTTCTGACATGTGATTTGCCTGAACAGAAAAAATGAATGTTACCTATTCTAAAAGGCAGTGGGCCAAAATCATATTAACATTTTTATACATTACAATAACTTCTGGTTACAATAATCGATCTTTCTATTGCTTATGTTGGACACACCTCAATAAAAGGATAAAAAATAGAAAATTTTACTTATACCTAGGACTTTATGGTAATGTCATTTATATGGCCCAGTTTTCAATATTCCACATTATTAAGGAAAGAACACAGAATTTCTTACTGCTTAAGGATAAAAAGGGAAATATATTACTTATCCTACTTTAATCACATTCTCAAAGTATGGGGGCACAGGGACCCCATGGATATGAGTATTCCTCTTTTAAATACATATTATGACTTTTTAGAGCAGATACTCCTTAGGTATATTATGTTACATCAACATTGTGATTAGTTTATATTCTATGAGCCCAGATCAATAAATTCTGAAGAAAGATAGCTTAGATATAGGACAGAAAAGATCAAACTAGGCCTATAAATTTGCTGTAGCTAAACCACAAGGAAATAATGGACACTTGGATATAATTCCAATGCTGTCCAAATTTTATTTCTTTTACATCTAATTTACCAGTGTTTGGTTTGGAAAGCAAGTTTACATAATCATGTTTGGATGCTTCCTTCACTAGTTTATGAATTAAAAGAATAAATCCCCTTACTGGGGACAATCAGAACACCACTGAAACAATGAATATGTTCCCTTAGTACTTAGCTTTGGATGACAAATGTAAAAAAGAAAAAAAAAAGTAAAGCTTTACAATTAAGGAAGAGCACAGGTGGAGAAGCAAGACCTCAATATCCTTACAACTCTGCTAAAGGAAATACCTAAGGGAAAGAATAGATATAAGAATGGGACTGGCCAGCCACCATGTAGCAGGAACAAGTGGAGCATCAGCACTATATAACTCTATCTATCCTATCACCAGTTCATTATCAGAATCTTCTCATCTTCCCCTACCCACGAGTGTGGAAGTATTTTGACCTGCTGCCTGACCAAGAAAGTACCTCTTCCACAAACCCCAAAACACATAGAAGCTTTATATTTAATGCCCATGTTGCTGAAAAGGTTTGGCTTGTTTTATTTGTTTTGTTTTTGTTTTAAATAAGGAAGATTAAAGATCAGAAGACTCGCCTAACAGTGTGAATCAGCCCTCTCAGCCTCGTATTTCACAGGTAGTGTTATCTATTGGAGGGAGAAGCCCAAGTTTAAATTCTAGATTTTGTTGTTCTCATTCTTGTTTAGTCATATTCATTCATGTCTGACTCTCCATGTCTCCATTTGTGATTTTCTGGACAAAGATACTGGAGTAGTTTGCCATTTGCTTCTCCAGCTGATAGGAAACTGAGGTAAATAGGGTTAAATCACTTTCCTAGTGTCACCCAACTCATACATATCTGAGGTTATATTTGAACTCAGGAAGATAAGTCTTCCTGACTCCAGGCACAGCACTCTATCCACTGTCCACCTAGCTGCCCCCCCAAAAATAATGTCCAACAATAGCTCCACATTTTGCCTCTTTCAAATTATATTAAAATTATATTTCAGACTTAGCATTTTTTAACTCTGTGACTGCTGAAGACATGTTACCTTCACCTCCATCCTCTGTCCATGGATTTAGTTTCCTTCTTTCTCAAGTGAGGGAGTAAGTCTAAATAATTTCTAAGGTCCCTTCCAGCTGCAAAATCTATGACCCTATGATTTTTCATTTATAAATTAGGTAAATAAAATAGGTTAAATAAAATAGGTTACCTTATAAAGTCTCTTTTAGGCCTAAAATAGTATGACTTTATTTAGTCTTTCCACAAAGTAATTTTATTCCTAAACATCATAATCCTCTCCAGAGCCTTCATTGACAAGTTCCTAAGCTTGTATAAAATCAACATAGTAACTAATATGTAGTTATATCCAGGGGGTCCCTGTGCCCCCATACTTTGAGAATGTGATTAAAGTAGTATAAGATATATATTTCCTTTTTTTTTTTATCATTAAGCATATAGCTCTACTTAAAAGCCTAGAACAGGAAATATGACTAGAGAAGTATCACTTCCAATTATAAAGGACAAGAAGTGTCTCATGTTCTTATTTTAATTACCATACATTTAATCTCTAATGCCTCATTTTCTATCATCTAAACACACATACACATACACAAATATATCTATGAACATTTTTGCCCCGTTGTGCTTTTTGATTTTCCTCAATTGAAAATAAGACATAAATAAAACATAAAGTACTTTTTCTTTTCCCAGCACCAATTCTCTTGCTTTATTTGAATACAACACCACTCTCTTCCTAGAGGAGAGTTTCAGGCACTCAGCTCATGTATCAGTAACAAACTGTGTGTCCTATCTCCTTGTACTCTATTTCTTCTACTCCTATTTTTTTTAATGTGCCCCCTGCCCCCCTGCTTCAAATAGGGGAACTTCACTTATGCTAACTATTGGTTACTCTTAATAGGGGATATTTTGAGAACCAATATCATCCTTTAGACCAAGTAGACTGAATCTTAATACCTATAAGAAAATGTAACTCAAATACTAGGGAATCTTCTTAATAAGAGAGTTTTATTATTACCCTTGATATTTACTTCCAAAGGCTACCTTCTCCTAAACACTGAATACCTCCCACATACCTCAAAGGAGCAATATCAGGTATTGTATTTTCTTCCTATTCCCAACATTTTTCATTTTCTCAGTGAAATAAACAAAGTACACACAACTGCAGAAAGGGTGGGAAAAATTTTAACTACTGGTCTATGCAATTATAAATTAATGGGCTTTTAAAATCCAATTTTGTTGATATATTTCCTTTTTACTTTGACAATGTCTCTCAGAATCTCTTCTATTCCTCCCTCCAGCGAGCTGTACCATATAGCAAATACCATTGTTAAAGTAAAGAAAAAGGGAAAAAATGTTAAAATTAATCAATACAAAAAATCTGAAAATAGGAAAAACTGACCTTTTCAATGTTCTAATCATGCCTCTATTTCAACGTTTCCAGGATCCTAGATTTCATTGCTAAGTGAATTTCACACACACACACACACACACACACACACACACACTGCAAGCTTGCTGAATATCATTTAGTCTTTATGAGCTGCTAGAAAAAAATAAAGTAACCGTGGAGGGGCTTTCAGGGGAAGAGCCAATATGGTGTTGGTAGAGGAATTATTCAACCAAACTCTCAAAACATTACCCTCTAATCATGATTTCAGCCAAAGCAAAAAAAAAAAATAGACTTAATTAAAAATCTTAAGCAGGGAACTACATATTGCCAAAAGTCACCATAGATGCTAATAGACTAAAAAAAAATAAAGATAGTGTCAAATCTGAGTTCCTTGTTAATACCATTAATAAGGTGATAGAGTTTTGGGGCAACATCTTAGTGTTCATGGGACACACAAGCTAACAGATCAGCTTAAAGTACAACTTACCTAGTTAGGGGAACACTTTGCAATTTGGCCATTTACAAAATAACTCTAGAAACTGACAGTGCCCTGTAAAGATAATTTACTGAAACCTACTTACTTCCCATGAGCAGATTAGTTGGACTCCCTGGTAAACTGAGAATAAAAGTGTTGCCCAATGTGCTCTAAGCAAAAGAGTCAGTAGTATAAGACTGTCTGAAATAGACAATGGCTTAGAAACAAACATTTCAGAAGAAGACTTTATATAGTATAACCTATTGACTAATTCAAGTAATAGCTAATTCAAGTAATAGGAAAGGATTGAGGTCAAAGGCGACACTTTTCCTACCTAATTCTTCACTATTAGACACCCTGTACAGAGGATTGTAATACTATTTTTCTGTGCCCTGCACCAGTTCAGGTTTAACAAAGCAAGATCAAATCTAATTCTGACAAGTAACTAGCTCAGGTTTAAAGGCAGGCTCAGCTACATTAGCAGGTCACAACAAAGATAAATCTACTACCAGATTGGTTGATAATATTATAGAGGAATCTGGAAAAAATTATTATATATGTAGCCAGATGAAAATGCTAATGTGTATTTGTGTAATGTGTGCCTGATAGGTAATTGTGTAAGTTCTTTGATCCATGTTAATTACCACATTTTTATTTGTTTCTATTTTATCATTTTGCTTTTCATGTTTGTTTCTACTAGTATCATGTATGTGTTGTAGCTAAAATAGTTTATTAACTATTTGTAATTGTTCATGTGTTTAAACTCTTCATATATAAATATATAATTTTAAAAAAAAATAAAAGTCGTCATAGGCAATGAAACCACACTAAAGATATAAGCAATAAAATGGCATAGCATCAAAATTTCTTAAGGAAAAGTTAAATGAACTTTTTAAATAAAACTATACTAGCAAGGGAACTCAATTTTTCTTCTAAGAGGAAGATAAATCTAGTCATAAATTAATAAGAAAGAAGTTAAGAAGACAAATAGAATTTTAGAAGAGTTAAATATGATATATCTCTGAGATAACTGAATGGGAATGGAAAAAACTACCTTTTTCTCAGAAGTACATAGCACTTTTATAAAAGTATACTTTTTTTATTAACTTTTTTTTAGTTTTCAACATTCATTTCCATAAGTTTCTGAGTTTTAAATCTTTTCCCTCTCCCTGCCTGTCTCCCTTCCCAAGAGAGCATGCAATCTGATATAGGTTCTACATATGCATTCATATCGAACATATTTTCACAATAGTCATGTTGGAAAGAAGAATTAGAACCAATGGAGGAACCACAAGAAAGAAGGAACAAAATAAAACAGAAGGAAAAAAAACAGCAAATATTATGCTTTGATCTGCATTCAGACTCCATAGTTCTTTCTATGGCTGTGCATAGCATTTTCAATCATGAGATTTTTGGACACATCTTAGATCCTTGCACTGCTGAGAATAGTTAATAAGTCTATCAAAGTCAGTCATGTCATACAACATGGCTGTTACTGTGTACAGTGTTCTTCTGGTTCTGCTTACTTCACTCAGCATCACTCCATACAAGTCTTTCCAGGTTTTTCTGAAGTCCACCTATTCATCATTTCTTACAGCACAATAGTATTCCATTACATTCATATACCACAACTTGTTTAGCCATTCCCCAATTGATGGGCATCCCCTCAATTTCCAACACTTGGCCACCACAAAAAGGGTTACTATAAATATTTTTTGTACATATGGGTCCTTTTACCATTTTTATGATCTCTTTGGAATACAGCCCTAGAAGTGCTCTTGCTGGGTCAAAGGGCAACCACATTTTTATAACCCTTTGGTATAGTTCCAGGTTATTCTCCAAAATGGTTGGATTATTTCACAACTCCACCAACAATGAATTAGTGTTGCAATCTTCCACATCTTCTACAATGTTTATCATTTTCCTCTTTTATCATGTTAGATAGATGTGATTTTGATTTTCATTTCTCTAATCAATGGTGATTTAGAACATTTTTTCATATGATTCTACATAGCTTTAATTTCTTCCTCTGAAAATTGCCTGTTCATATTCTTTGATCATTTATCAATTGGGAATGACTTGTATTCTTATAAATTTAACTGTTCTTTATATATTTTAGAAATTAGGCCCTTATCAGAGACACTGGTTGCAAAAATTATTTCCCAGTTTTCTGTTTAGCTCCTAATCTTGGCTGCATTGTCTTTGTGCAAAATATACTATGCTTTAAGGCATAAAAACCTATTAAATTCACCATTTTCACACCATAATGGAATAAAAATCACATTCAATGAAAGACCACGGAAAGATAAAACAAAAATGAATTAGATAATTGATCTAATATTAAATAATAAATGTGTGAAAGAATAAATAATAAAAACTATCAATAATTTCATGAAATAGAATGATAATAAGGGGACAGCATTCCAAAATTTATGGAATGCAGCCAAAGTTGTATGAAAGAGAAAATTTCCGTCTTTAGAAGTATAGATAAATAGAAGGAAAAATAAGCAAACCAATGAATTTGGCATGTGATTAAAAAAAAAAACAACTAGATTAAGATGAAATTAAAAATCCCCAGTTAGAAAGTAAAAATCTTGAATATAAAAATGAGAGATTAATAAAATGGAAAGTAAAAAAAAATCAGTTCAACCAACAAATAAAAGTAGGAGCAGGCTTTGCAGGCTTTAAGGGGAAAACTATAGAAAGGATAAACTATTATTTAATTTGATCAATGAAAGAAAGAAAACCAAATTACAAGTATAAATAAAACATGAAAAAGTTAAACCACCTATGAAGATTTAATTAAGGCAAATATTAGGAGTTATGTTGACTAATTATGTGCCAATAAAACATAATAAATTGAAATTTGAGTAAATAGATGAATATTTACAAAAATACAAATTGCCTAAATTAACAGATGAGGAAGTAGAATAATTAAATAACCTTATCTGGAAAATGAAATTGAACATGCCATCAAAGGACTCCCCACATGGATTTAGAAGATAATTCTAGGAAACATTTAAGGAACATTTAATCTCGACACTAAATAAAGTATTTGAAAAAAAAGTAAGTAAATGAGGCCTACCAAATTCATTTTATAACACAAATATGGTTGTGACAACTAAACAAGGAATAAGAGAAGCAGAGAGAAAAAACTACAGACCAATTTCCTTAACGAATATTGATGGAAATTTTTTAAATAAACTATTAACAAAGAGACTACAGCAATATACCACAAAGATCATACACTATGAAAAGGTGAGATTTATATTAAGAATGCTGGGATGGTTCAATAATGAGAAAGCTATCAGCATAATTGGTCATATAAATAAAAATGACAAAAGTTTGATTAAGTGAATAGATACAGAAAGAGCCATTGACAATATCCAACATTCATACCTATTAAAAACACTAGAAAGCCTAGGAATCTATAGAGTCTTTCTTAAAATCATAAGTAGTATCTATCTAAAACATAGAGAAAGCATTCTCTTTAATGGAGATAAACTTAAAGCCTTCCCAATAAAATCAAGGGTGAAACACGGATGTTCATTATCATGACTACTATTTAATATCATACTAGAATTTCTACTTATAGCAATAATACAAGAAGAAGAAATTGAATAAAAAAAGTCTATGAGGAAACAAAATTATTACTATTGGAAGACATGGTGATATACTTAGAGTTCCCTAGACAAACAACTAATATCAGCTGAAATAATTCGCAATTTTTGCAAAGCTGAAGGATCTAAAATAAATCCACATAAATCATCATACTTTCTATATAGTTCCAACAAAACCCAGCAGAAAATGGTAAAAAAGAGAAACTGCTTTTAAAATAACTAAAGACAATATAAAATACTTGAGAGTCTACCACCCAAGACAAACACAGGGATTTAATGAACACATTTACAAAACACTTTTCAAACAAATTAAGTCAAATCCAAACAATTGGAAAAATGTCAATTAGACAATCTGATAGGTTTGAGGTGGTACCTCAGAGATGGTTTAGTTTACATTTCTCTAATCAAAAGTTATATATAGCATTTCTTCATATGCCTATAGATAGCTTTCATTTCTTTATCTAAAAACTGCCTTTTCATATCCTTTCACTATTTATCATTTGGGGAATGGCTTGTATTCTGATACTATAAATTTGACTTCATTCCCTATATAGTTGATAAAAGGTCGTTTATTAGAGATATTTGTTTTAAAGATTATTTCCCAGCTTTCTGATTTCTTTCTAATCTTGGTTGCATTGGTTTTCTTTGTCCAAAAGATTTTTTTTAATTTGAATGTAATCAAAATTATCTATTTTACATTTCATAATGACTGTACCTCACTTAACTTCTCCTTTACGAATTTGGATGTTGCAGCACTTGGTGCATATATTCTTGTGTTTTTGTTTTTTTTATCAACATTACTTCACTGTCTATGATACCTTTTAGTAAGATGTAGTTTCCTCCTTTATGTCTTTTCATTAGATCTACTTTTGCTTTTATTTTGCCTGGGATCAGAATTGCTACCTCTGTTTTTTATTTCACCTGAACAATAATAGATTCTGTTCCAGCTTCTTACCTTTACTCTGTGTATGTCTCTCTGCTTCAGGTGTGTTTCTTGTAAACAACATATTGTAGGATTCTGATTTTGGATCTGTGCTGCTCTCTGCTTCGTTACATGGGAGAATTCATCTGATTCACATTTACAGATTCACATTTACAGTTGTGATTACTAACTGCGTATTTCCCTCCATCCTATTTTTTCTCCTATTTGTCCTCTCTCTTATTTCACCCTTTCCCTTATCATCTCTGTTTTGCTTCTATCTACCCTTGCCCCACTTCTATCAGTCCTTTCCTCCTTTGCTTTTCCTTAATCTCCTATACCACTACTTCCTGTCAGGTAAGATAGATTTCCATATTCAAATTATTGTATATTATTCCCTCTTTGAGACAGTATTGATGAAAGTAAGGTTCAAGCAATGCCCATCACCTACCCTCCCATCTTCCTCTACACTGTAATAGGTCTTTTATACCTATTCATGTGAAATAATTTACCCCTTCAAACTCTTCCTTCTTTCTGCACTGAGTATACTTCCCTTTCTCATACCTTAATTATTTTTATGTCATTATGTCAAATTCACCTTATACTCAAACTCTCTATGTATATTCTTATACTATTAGTGATACATTTTTAAAGAACTATAAGTATCATCTTCCCATGATATGAATAGATACAGAAAGAGCCATTGACAGCATCCAACACTCATACATATTAAAACACTAGAAAGCCTAGGAATCAAATTAGCTCTATTGAATCATTTATGTTTTCTTTTCACTTTTTCACCTGTTTATGCTTCTTTTGGGTCTTGATACTGGAAATCAATTTTTTTCTATAGTTCTGTTCTTCTCCTTATGAAAACTTGAAATACTTCTATTTCATTGAATAATCATTTTTTTCCCTTGAAGTATTATGCTTAATTTTGCCAGGTAAGGGATTTCTTTTTTATATGCCTAGCTCTTTTGCCTTCTAGAATATTGTATTCCATGACCTTTTATATTTTAATCTTGCAGCTGCTAAGTCTTGTGTAATCCCTGATGTTTGAACTGTTTCTTTCCTGCCACTTCTAGTGTTTTTCCTTGTAATTTGTTCTGCAATTTGACTGTAATGTTCTGTGCAGTTTTTATTTTGGTATCTCTTTCCTGAAGCGATTGATGTATTATTTCAATGCCTATTTTGACCTGTTTCCAGGATATCAGGGCAATTTTCTTTGACAATTTCCTGAAAGATAGTCCAAGTCCTCCTTTTGATTATGGTTTTCACATAGTCCAGTGATTCTGCTGTTAGTCTCTCCTGCACCTATTTTCCAAGTCAGTTGTTTTTCCCATGAAGTATTTTACATTTTCTTAATTTTTTCCACTCTTTTGAATTTGTTTGATTGATTCCTGATGTTTCATAGAATCATTAGTTTCCATTTGCTCAATTCTAATTTTTAAGATGCTATTTTCCTTGATTAAATTTTGTACTTTCTTTTCCACTTGGCCATTTGTACTTTTTAAGTTGATTTCTTTTCTCTTTTTTTTCCCATTTAGTAAGCAATTGTTTCTTTTTCCAAACTATTGGTTCTTTTATCATAATTCTCTTGCACCACTCTCATTTATTTTCCCAATTTTTCTTCTACCTTTGTCACATGATTTTAAGGTCCATTTTGAACACTTCTATGAGTTCTTTCTTGCTTTAAGACCAATTCCCATTTTTCTTTGGGGTTTTACCCATAGCTTTTCTTGATACTGCTGCCCCATTCATAGCTTTTGTCTTTATCTTCCCTCTCACTATAGGTTGAAGTATAGTATTTCATTATTCAAATATTTTTTTCCTTTTTATTTGAAGACGTATCCCCTGATGGCTTGCAGAACTTGTTTCTGAATTGAATTTTCAAAATTAACTGCCCTGTATCTTGGAATTTGGCGCCCTGTTTTTTTGTTTGTTTGTTTGTTTGTTTTTTAGGTAATCTGTAATTTCTTTCAGTAGAAATTTCATTTTCTATGTTCAGAAGTTCTCAGCAGTTCTCTTCTATTGTTTCCTTCACTAGGGTTTTAAGATTTTTGTCCTATCATATGGTTCTAGGAGACCTATAATTCTTAGGTTGTCTCTATTCATCCAGTCTTTGTGACTCATATGTTCTGTTTGCTTAGTGAGCATAGTTTCTTTTAATGTTCTTTTTTTTCTTCTCTTCTAATGTTTTTCTTTTTTTTTTTTTTACTTCTGTGTATTTGCATTCTCAAACTTTTGTTTTCTCTTTTGTTTCTTTGGTGAGGCTCACCACTACAGATTCATGTTTTTCCATTCTGAACATTGCTGCTGACATAATTTATGATCTCATTATTCTCATTCCTCTTTTAACTCACTCAGAAAAGCAACATCTTTCTGATAATCAGCACAGTTCTTAGATTAAGCATCTAAAGTGAATAACTGTAATCAGCTGTTTTAGCTCAAAGTACATGCTACTGTCTTTTCTGTTATGGCTTCTGTATTGTTTCTTCTGATCTCACAGATTCTACCCAGAGCTCCACCCATAGTCTGTTTTATGTGTTTTGACACCCATACTTACCTTCTGAACTTCCCATACATCAAATCACTAATGGCCACTTAATATATAGCGAACCATCTTTTGCTCAGATTGAAAAAACCAAATTCATATTTCAATCAGTTATGACAAAAACAGAATGTATGCTTTTTTTTGTATATACAGAACATATATCATTTTATTGATTTCTAGCTTTTCAAATATATTTTTGAAAATTCTGAAAAGCCTCATGCAAATGCTCTTATTGGGATTACAATATCTTGCAGCTATCTTTACTTCAATCATAATTCTTCATTGGGACCTCTAGATTCTTTTATATTCAAGTGAAGGTCTTTTTTCTCTCTCAGCTATTGAGAACAGTTTCAAGCTGCTTTTCTTACTTTTATATTCTTTTCCTGCCTCCTCTCAGTAGCTGTACTTTTCAAATACAACAGGGGCAGTACCAAACATACCTAAGACTACCATAGAGACTATTAGAATTTATGTAAGGTATCATTTCTGTAAGATCCTTTATATTGAATCAAAAAACACATTCTTATATAGTGACTTCAATCCAAAAATAATAATAGGGAAATGAAGTGAAATGTGTTGGAAATTAATCAAGTATTAAATGGCTTTCACAAAAACTACATGGTAATCTCAAGCCTACACATAGTGAGCATTTTCTTCAAGAAGTGAATTTGGAAGTGCTGAATTTAATTTCCTCTAAATAACATCACATAAAATGGAATTGAATAGAGTAAAAAAAAATGAGGAATATTTGTTTATCAATTTCAGAGTTATTCCTGAATTAGTTACCTTTGTTTAGGAAAATCAGGAACTTCTTAGATGAAAGATAAAAATCAACACCATTGGGAGAAAGAAAACCTAAAAATGAGAAGATAAAATTTAATGAGTGATAAATGAAAAGTCCTTAATGAATGTAATTCCAACTTGGCATGTTTAAATGAGAGATTGATGATGAAAATGGGAAATGGTAAAGAAACACAACAATAATAGCTATCACAATATACTACAGATAATATTTGTCAGATTACCAAAATGAGGAGTTTAAAAAAATTCAGAAATCTCATGAATCAACAATAAATTCATACCCTTGGCAAACAGATATGAAAAACTCTAAAACAACACTGGTTTAACTTATTTGTAAATATTTTCCTTACCTACAACTTCTGGGGCTCCATGTAATAGAAACAATCAGTGAACCAACCAACAAGAATTTGTTAAGCACCAACTATGGTTGCTAAGTTTCTGAAGCACAAAGAGGGAGAAGAAAAAGAAACAATACTTTCTCTGAAAACATAATCATTGTGAAAAAATGACTTACACATGGATATAAATGCAAAATATATGAAAAGTAAATATCAGATCAATTCAGAGGAAAGCATGTGGTGGGCATTAATATATTAAATCGATGCCAAAGCATCTTTAAAAAATCAAATGAACAGCTGGATACTTTTCTTGTATAACAATCAAATCAAATCAGAGAGGTAGAGAAAAAAATTGGGAAAGGAAATAAGACTAAAGCAAGACAAAATATGGAAAGTGAGTCAACAGCTCAGTAAAAGAAGCACAAAAGTACTTAAGAAAATAACACCTTATTAAACAAAATTGACTGAATGGCACAAGGGGCATAAAATTCTATTGTAGAGAAGAAGTCTTCAAAAAGCAGAATTAATCAAATAATAAAAAGAGATACAAAAGCTAACTGAAGAATTTGCTTCAAAATTTGAACTAGAGAATTAGAAGCTAATGACTCCAGGAGATAAAAAGAAACAATGAAAAAAAAGTTTTAAAAAATAGGAAAAAAAAGTAAACCATCTCATTAAAAAAAAACAATTGACCTAAAATATAGATCAAAGGGAAATAATTTAAAAATTGGTTAAGAGAATTCTGCTTCCAAGAGCCAAAATGGCAGAGTATGAAGGTAGTCACTCTCAACCTCCCCTATCAACCTCTGAAAACCCATAAAATATCACCCCAGAAAAAACTCTGGAACAGCTGAACCAGAAGAAAGATGAGGAGCAGCAGAGCAATAGCCCAGCCTCACTTTAGCACACCAGGAGGAGATCTTGGTGACTCGGCATTCTACAGCAAACCAGTCTTGCAGTGCCTCAGCAAAAATAAAGGAAGCAGCACTATAAAAGGCATCAGGTAGATAAGTACCCTGCAGCATTCATCTGAAAGGAGCTGAAGAAAGAAACCTACAGCCACCCTAAAGTTCCAGTCTTGCTGATTCCAGCCCAACAGCAGGTAAGCTGCCAGAATACTACAGCCTACAATTAGCAAGATAAGAGGCCCCAGAACACAAAGCCAGTAACCAAGACCTAGGCTCCCAACACAAGAAGCTTGGGTTAGTGCCATATTCTCCCCAGCAGGAGAGCTCAATCTCTTTAAAGATTAAGGAACAAAGAAACACTATAAGTAAAAAGAAATGCACCATAGATTCATATTATGACAAGAGTGAAGATCAAGACAGAAATTGTGAGGAGGACAACATTGTCAATAACCCATATCTGCAACATCAAAAGGCACTATGAATTGGTCTGAAGCCCAAAAAGTCTTCTTAGAAGAACTCAAGAAGGATTTTAAAAGTCAAATGAGAGAAGTAGAAAAGTCCTTAAAAAATACAATTGGCCAATTTGAAAAACAGTACACTGAAGAAAATTGGAGAAGGAAGTAAAAAAAAAGTAACAGAAAAAAAATCTGTTAAAAATTAGAATTGGACAAATGGAAAATAATGACACTATGAGAGAGCAAAAATCAGTCAAACAGAAATAAAAAATGAAGACATAAAATACCTCATTGGTAAGACAACTGACCTGGAAAATCTATCCAGGAGAGACAATTTTAAAATTATTGGACTATCTGAAAATCACGGTGAAAAAAAGAGTCTGGACAGTATCTTTCAGGAAATCATAAAGGAACATCCCTGAAGTCCTGGAAGAAGAACAAAATAACCAGAAAGAATCCACCACTCACAACATGAAAGAGATCCCAAATTGAAAATGCCAAGAAATAAAGTAGCTAAATTACCAAATTACCAAATGAAAGAGAAAATATGGCAAGCAGATAGGAAAAAAAAGCAATTTAAACATCATGGAACCACAGTCAGGATTACACAGGACCTTGCAGCTTCTACATTAAAAGACTATAGGTGTTGAACATGATATTCCATAAGTCAAAGGAGCTTGGATTGCAGGCAAGGATCAACTACCCAGAGAAAATGAGGATGATTTTTCAAGGAAGGAGCTGGATATTCAATGAAATAGGGGACTTCCAAACCTTCCTGATAAAAAGAACAGAGCTCAAAAAAAAATTTGATCTTCAAGTATAACAGTCAAGAGAGTCATAAAAAGGTAAATGGGACAGAAAGATACAGTATATTGTTAATAAGGGCAAACTGCCTACATCCCTACAAGGGAAGATGACACTTGCAACTCTTGAGAACTGTATTGTTATTATACCATGTTAAAGGAGTATACATAAAGGAATTAAGGGGATGGATATAAGTTGACTTTGATAAAATGATAAAAAAACAATCTAGTCAAGTGGGTTAAATGGATCCAAGTAAGTGGATTAGTCTGATCTAAGAAAATGTACTGAGAAAGGAGGAGGCAGACAAGGGTAAATTACATTACAGGAAAAGACACAAAAACCTATTTGAGAAGAGGGAGAGAAGGGAGGGGGGGAGCATCGTATGAACCTTAGTCTCATTAGAGTTGACTCAAGAAAGGAATAACATAATCAGTTAGGTACAGAAATCTAATTTGCCCTATGAGCAGTAGGAGGGAAAAGGGGAAAGAAAAGGGAGGGGTGATAAAAGGGAGGGAAGAAGCAGTAAGGGTAAAGGGGAAGAAAAGGGAAAGTGCTAATAGAAGGGAGGAGGGACTGAGGGAGGCAGTGGTCAAAAGCAAAACACTAGTGAGGAGTGGAAAGGAGAAAGAAAAGCATAAACACGGGAGGAAAAGGATGGTGGAAAACATATATATAGTAATCATAATTGTGAATGGGGTGAACTCTCCCATAAAACGGAAACAGATTGCAGAATGGATTAAAAATCATAATCCTACAATATGTTGTCTACAGGAAACACATTTGAAAAAGAGTGACACATACAGGGTAAAGGTAAAAGGCTAGAGCAGAATATATTCTGCTTCAGCTAAAGTGAAAAAAGCAGGGGTAGCAATCCTGATCTCAGACAAAGCAAAATGAAAAATACATCTTATCAAAAGAGATGAGGAAGGAAACTACATCCTGGTAAAAGGCACCATAGATAATGAAGTAATATTATTACTGAACATATATGCACCAAAGAGGATAGCATCCAAATTCTTAGAGGAGAAGTTCATGGAGTTACAGGAAGAAATAGACATCAAAATTATACTAGTGGGGGACCTCAACCTCCCCTCTCTGAACTAGATAAATCTAACCACAAAATAAACAAGAAAGAAGTTAAGGAGGTGAATAGAACATTAGAAAAGTTAGGTATGATAGACCTCTGGAGAAAAGTGAATGGGGATAGAAAGGAATATATATTTTTTCTTGATGGTGCATGGCCTATACACAAAAATTGACCATGTACTAGGGGATAAAAACCTCACAATTTGATGCAGAAAGGCAAAAATATTAAATGCATCCTTTTCAGATCATGATGCAATAAAAATTATATGTAATAAAGGGCCATGGAAAGATACACTAAAAAACAATTGGAAACTAAATAATCTAATCCTAAAAAATGATCGGGTCAAACAACAAATCATAGAAATGACCAATAATTTCATTCAAGAGAATGACAATAATGAGACAACATAAGAAAACGTATAGTATGCAGCAAAAGCAGTTCTTACGGGAAGTTTCATATCTCTAAATGCTTACATAAATAAAATAGAAAAAGAGGAGATAAATGAATTGGGCATACAACTAAAAAAACTAGAAAAAGAACAAATTAAAAATCCTCAATTAAACACCAAATTAGAAATATTGAAAACCAAAGGAAAAATTAATAAAAGTGAAATTAAGAAAAGTATTGAACTAATAAATAAAACTAAGAGTGCTGGTTTTATGGGGGAAAAACATAAAATAGATAAAACTTTAGTTAATTTAATTTTAAAAAAGAAAGAAAAAAACCAAATTACTAGCATCAAGAATGAAAAGGTGAAGCTTTCACCAAGGAAGAGGAAATTAAAACTATAATTAGGAATTATTTGCTCAACTATATGCCAACAAATTTGACAATTTTAGTGAAATGGATACATATTTACCAAAATATAAATTGCCTAGAATAACAAAAGAGGAAGTAAAATACTAAAATAACCCCTTCCCAGAAAAAGAAATTGAAGAAGCCACTGATGAACTCCCTAGGGAAAAATCTCCAGGGCTAGATGGATTTATGTGAAAATTATTAAATATTTAAAGAACAATTAATTCCAATACTATGCACATTATTTGGGAAAATAGGTGAAGAAGGAGTGCTATGAATTTTTTTTACAATACAGATATGGTGCTGATACCTAAACCAGAAAGAGTCAAAACAGAGAAAGAAAATTATAGACCAACTTCTCTAATGAATATAGATGCAAAAATTTTAAACAAAATATGAGCAAATGGATTACAGCAACTTATCCCAAGAATAATACACTATGACCAGGTAGGATTCATACCAGGAATGCAGGGCTGGTTCAATATTGGGAAAACTATCAGCATAATTGAGCATATCAACACCAAAACCAATAGAAACCACATGATCATCTCAATAGATGCAGAAAAAGCTTTTGACACAATACAACACCCATTCCTATTAAAAACACTAGAAAGCATGGGTATAAATGGAGTCTTCCTTAAAATGATAAATAGCATCTATCTAAATCCTTCAGCAAACATAATATGTAATAGGGACAAACTAGAAGCATTTCCAATAAGATAGGGGGTGATACAAGGATTTCCATTATCACCACTGCTACTCAATATTATACCGGAAACGTTAACTTTCACAATAAGAGAAGAAAAAGAAATTGATAGCATTAGAATAAGCAAAGAAGAAACAAAGCTATCACTCTTTGCAGATGACATGATGATATACTTAGAGAACCCTGGAGAATCAAGTAAAAAACTACTTGAAATAAACAATTTTAGCAAAGTTTCAGGCTATAAAATAAATCCACACAAATCATCGGCATTTCTATATATTACCAAAAACCCCAACAGCAAGAGATAGAAAGAGAAATTCCATTTAAACTTACTGTAGACATTATAAATTATTTGGGAGTCTAGCTCCTGAAACAAACCCAGGAACTGTATGAACAGAATTAGAAAACAATGTTTAGACAAATAAAGTCAGATCTAAATAATTGGAAAAACATGAGTTGCTCATGGGTAGGCTGAACTAATATAACAAAAATGTCAATTCTACCAAAGCTAATTTACTTATTTAGTGCCATACCAAACTACCAAAAAATTACTTTATAGAATTTGAAAAAATAATAACAAGATTCATTTGAAAGAAAAAAAGGTCCAGAATATCAAGGAAACTAATGAAAAGAAATGCAGGGAAAGGTAGCCTAGCAATTCCTTATCTTACATTGTATTATACAGCAGCAACCATCAAAACTGCTTGATACTGGCTGAGAAATGGAGTGGTGGATCAGTGGAATAGGTTAATATTGAAGACACAGTAATCACTCATTATAGCAATCTATTATATGATAAACCCAAAGACCCTAGCTTCTGGAATAAGTAAGTACTCTTTGAAATAACTGCTGAGAAAACTGGAAAAGACTATGGCAGAAACAAGGCATAGATCAAAATCTCATACCATCTACCGAAATAAAGTAAAAATGGTTTCATGATTTAGATATAAAGGCTGATAGTATAAGCAAACTGGGAGAGCAAGGAATAGTTTACCTATCAGATTTATGGAGAACAGAAGAATTCATGACTAAAGAAGAGATAGAGAACATTATGAAAAGCAAAATGGATAATTTTGATTACATTAAATTAAAAAGGTTTTGCATGAACAAAACCAATGCAACTAAAATTAGAAGGAAGGTAGAAAACTGGGAAAGAGTTTTTGTAACCAGTCTCTCTGATAATGGCCTCATTTCTAAAATATAGAGAATTAAGTCAAATTTGTAAGAATACAACATATTCCCCAATTGATAAAAGGTCAAAGGATACGAACAGGCAATTTTCAGATGAATAAATTAAAGCCATCTATACTCATATGCAAAAATGATCTAAATCATTATTGACTAGAGAAATGCAAATCAAAACAACTCTGAGGTACCACATTACACCTATCAGATTGGCCAACATGACAAAACAGGAGAATAATAAATGTTGGTGAAGATGTGGGAAAATTGGAACACTAGTGCATTGTTGGTGGAGTTGTGAAATTATTCAACCATTTTGGAGAACAATTTGGAGCTATGCCCAAAGGGCTATAAAAATGTATATACCCTTTGACCTAGCAATAGCACTTCTAGGGCTATATCCCAAAGAGATCATACAAATCAGAAAAGGACCCACATGTCCAGAAGTATTCATAGTAGCTCTTTTTTGTGGTGGCAAAGAATTGGGAATTGAGATGATGCCCATCAGTTGGGGAATGACTGAGCAAGTTGTGGTATACAAATGTAATGGAATACTATTGTGGTATAGGAAATGATGAACTGGCTGACTTCAGAAAAAACTGGAAATACTTGTATGGTCTGATGCTGAGTGAAATGAGCAGAACCAAGAGAACATTGTACACAGTAACAGCCATGTTGTGTGACGATTAATGTTGATAAACTTAACTCTTCCCAGCAATACAAGGATCTAAGTCATCTCCAGAAGCCTGGTGATGGAAAATGCTATCCACATCCAAAGAAAGAACTATGAAAGTTGAATTGTTATTTTTTTCACTTCTGTTGAGTTTTGTTTCCTCTTTCTGATGGTTCCTCCTATTGGTTTTAATTTTCACTTACAACACCACTAATGTGGAAATATGCTTAATAGAAATGTAAATGTATAGCTTATATCAGATTTTGTGCAGTCTTGGGGAGGGTGATGAGGAAGAAGGGGGAGAAAAATTTTAAACTCAAAAGCATATGGAAGTGATTATTAATAAATCAAAATAAATTAATGAAATTTTATAAAAATCAGTGAAGAACTTGAAAACCATTATCAAAAAAGCCTAAACATTATCTTTCAAGAAATTATCATGAAAAATTGCCCTGGTGTCCTTGAATCAGAGGTAAAACAAAACAAAATAAAAATAAAGGGAAGAATACACTGATAACCTCCTGAATGAGAACTGAAAATGAAATTTCCAAGGAATATAATAGCCAGGTTTCAGAGCTGCCAGGTCAAGGAGAAAATATTGCAAGCAGCAGAAAGAAAGAATTCAAATATTATGGAGCCATGATCTGGATCAGAAAAAATTTAGTAGATTCCTTGTTAAAGGATTAAAGTATTTAGAATATAATATTTCAGAAAACAAAGGAACTAAGATGAAGACCAAGAAGTACTAATCTAGCAAAACTGAGTAGAATTCTTTAGAAGAAATGGGTATTTAATGAAATTGAAGAGTTCCAAGCCCTTCTGATGGAAAGACCAGAACTGAATTGAAATTTGACTTTTAAAAACAAGAGTCAAGAGAAGAACAAAAAGGTAAACCTGAAAGAGAAATCGTAAGGGAAGCAATAAAATTTTAAAAAGTGAAAAGATGACAATTGTAACTTCTAAGAACTATATTATTTTTAGGGCTGTTAAAAAGGAGCATACATAGAGATCATAAATGTGGAATGATTTAAAAAATAAAGTGTGAGAAAGAAAGATGCACTGGGAGAAGAGGGAAGGAAGAGGAATAATAGGGGAAATTATCTCACATAAAAGAGGTGTGAAAGGAAGAATTTTTACAGTAGAAAGAAGTAATGGAGTGAGGATGGAGTAGAGCTCTCTGCTTAAACCTTACCCTTATCCTAACTGACTAAAACAGGAAATAACATAAACACTCAGTTGGGTATAGAAATTTGTCTTCCCCTACAAGGAAGTAGTAGAAGAGGAAAATAAAAGAGTACTGGGGATAATAGAAAGGAGGGCAGCAGAATGAGGTAGGAAAAGGGAGACAGAGAGAGAGAATAATTGTGCTAGAGAGACATACACAGTTATTAATTATAACTGTGAGTGTGAATGGGATGAACTCACCCATAAAATAAAGGCAAATAGCAAGATGAATTAAAAATCAAAGTCTAACAACATCGTTTACAAGAAACACATGAAGGCGGCAGCTAGGTGGTGCAATGGATAGAGCACTGGCCCTGAAGTCAGGAGGACCTGAGTTCAAATCCCACCTCAGACCAAACACTTGACACTTAGTAGCCGTGTGACCCTGGGCAACTCACTTACCCCAAATGCCAACAAACAAACATACAAAAAAGAAACACATGTGAAATAAAAAGATACAAAGAGTAAAAAAAATAATAACTGGCTGGAACAGAATCTAGTGTGCTTTCTGCTGAGGTTAAAAAAAAAGAGCAAGGCTAGTAAAGGCTTGATCTCAGACAAAGTAAAAGTAAAAATAGAACTCATTAACACATAAGCAGGATAAATGTATTTTGTTAAAAGGTACTGTGGTCAATCAAGTAATATCAATACAACACATGTATGTACCAAATGATATAGCATCTAAATTTTAAAAAAAGAATGTTAAAAGAATTATAGTATGAATAGACAGAAAACTATATTAGTGAGGACCTCAACTTTTCTTTCTCAGAAAGATACATGTTAACATAAAATAAGGAAATGAGTATAATTCTTTAAAAGGTAGGTTTGAAAGAACTCTGGAAAAAATGAGTTGCAATGCTCAAAAGTGTGCTTTTCCTCTAGAATTACATGGTACCTACTTAGGGCATAAAAACCCCACAGCCAAATGCAGAAAAGCAGAACTATTAAAAGTTTCCCTTTCAGACCATAATGGAACGAAAATTATATTAATAAAGAACAGTGGAAGATAGATTAATACGTAATTGGTAACTGAACAATCTAATGTCAAAGAACAAATCATAGAAATAATCACTAGTTTCATTAAAACAAATGACAAAAATGAGACAACATGCAAAAATTCATGGGATTTAGCCAAAGCCATAGTGGGGTGGGTATGTATAAATTTATATCTCTAAAATACGTTCATCAATAAAATAAATATCAGATCAATGAATTGGACACACATCTAAAAAAAAAAAGAACAAAAAAGCACCAAACTGGAAATCCTGAAAATCAAAGGAGAGATAAACAAAATTATAAGAACACCATTGAACTAATAAATAAAATTACAAGCTTGTTTTGTGGGAAAAATGAATAAAATACATAAAATATTGGTTAATTTGATTTAAAAAAGAAAGAGGAAAACTCAATTACTATCACAAAAAATGAAAAAGATAAATTTGCTACCAATGAAAAAGGAACTTAAGGCAGTTATTAGGTGCTATTTTGTTCAACTGTATGCCAATAAATCTGACTAAGTGAAAAGGATGTTTACAAACATATATCTGTGTGTATGTAAGTATGCATATATATCTCAGATTAACAGGAGAGGGAAAAGAATACTTAAATAACCCCATATTAGAAAAATAATTTGAAAAAAGCCATAAATGAGCTTCTTAAAAAAATTCCTAGAAACAAATGCATTCACAAGAAATTCTACCAAACCTTTGAAAAATAATTAATTTCAATACTATGTAAACTATTTGGTAAGATGGGCAAAGAAAGAGTCCTACCAAATTTGTTTTATCTCACAAATATGGTGCTGATACCTAAATCAAGAAGAAGAAAAAGAGAAAACTATGGGCAAATTTGATTAATGAATATTAATGCAAAATTTAAAAAATAAAATACTAGCATAGAGATTACAGCAACATATCACAAATATCATGTAGTATGATCAGGCGGGATTTATACCAGGAATACAGAGCTGGTTCAATATTAGAAAAAACTACCAACATAATTGACTGTATCAATAGCACACACACACACACACACACACACACACACACACACACACACACACACATATATATGTGTGTGTGTGTATACATACATATGTATATGTGTGTATATATATATATATATATATATGTGTGTGTATAGATATTGATATAGATGAAGAAAAAGCCAGTGACAATGTGCTACACTCATCCATATTCAAACACTAGAGAACCTAGGAATAAATGGAGCTTTCCTTTAAATGATTAATATCTATCTAAAACCCTCAGGAAGCATTATCTGTAATGGGTATAATGTCCAAGCCTTTCCAAAAAAAAAAAAACAATGGATGAAGAAATGTTCCCCATTATCAACGATGGAGTTGGGATCTGGACCCATGAAAGGAAAAATTCTGGACTTTCCCACATGACCAAATCTCTGGCATTTGCCTGAGTCTATAATCCCATCAAATGCCCTTTCATTTTGACTGCATTTAATTTCCCAATTCTTTTACTCTTAACCTAGCCTAGCTCTTTCTCTTACAACAATCTTACCTCCCTATGGCCCCTGGCTATTTCCCACCCCAAATCCTAATTAAGCTCCAGTGCAGGTCCAAGGAGTTCTGTTCACCGCCCCCACCCTTACTGGCCACTCCCATATAGATCTCCTTAGAACCCTCCTCCAGTCTCCCCAAACTACTTGGCCAGTCCTACATCCCTCCCACAGTCTTTCTTCATATAAGGTCCATCTCATCCCCATTAAAGTGATCAGATTCTTAAAATCTAGCCACAGCTCAGATTCTTATAATCTAGCCACTGTTTAGATTCTTAAAATCTAGTCAATAGCTATTAACATTCAGACTCCTTAAGAGTCTGTCCAATATGAAGGATATTATAATAAACCTTATCTTTGGCTGAAAGAAGGCTTGGGTCCAGTTTTTTGGGGCAGGACCTGTGTGTTGTGATATTGGGATTCCAGAACCCCTAAACCTCAACATAACCACTATTAATCAATATGGTTATAGAAACATGATATATAATGATTAAAAGAAAAAGAAATTTAAAAGAAGAATAGTCAATGAGGAAATGAATATCACTCTTTGCAGACTGATGCAATGTATACTTTGAGAATCCTAGAGAATCAACTAAAAACCTAGTTGAAATAATTAACTACTCTAGCAATGTTGCACAATATAAAATAAACACACATATATCCTCAGCATTACTCTATATTTACAACAAAGATCAGAAGTAAGAGATAAAAAAAAAGAAATTCCATTTAAATAACTGCAAACAGTATAAGATATTTGGGAATCTACCTGTCAAAACGATTCCAGGAACCATATGCACACAATTACAAAAATCTTTTCACACAGATTAAGATCTAAACAATTAAAGAATTATTCCTTACTCATAGGTAGGCTCATCCAATGTAATAAAAACTGATAATTCTATCTAAATTAATTCACTTATTCTGCAATTTTAAAAATCAAACTTCAAAAAAATTGTTTTGTAGAGCCTGAAAAAAGTAACAACAAAAATCCATCTAGAAGAACAGAAGGTCAAGAATATAAAGAGAATCAGTGAAAAAAAAAAGTGAAGGAAGGTGGCTTAGTAGTACTAAATCTCAAACTGTATTACAAAGTGGTAATCATTTTTAAAAAATCTGCTACTGACTAAGAAGTAGAGTGGTAGATCAGTGGATAAATTATGTATACAGTATGCTATAGTAAGGGACCATAGTAATCTAACATTTGTCAAACCCAAAGATCCAAGATTTTGAGAAAAGAAATCAGGATTTGACAAAAATTGCTTGGAAACCTGGAAAGGAGTTTGGCAGATAATAGACCACCATCTCATACCAGCTACTGATTTAAAGACAAAATGGATACATGATTGAGAAATAAAGGGTAATACCATAAAGAAATTAGGGGAATATGGAATAGTTTACCTGTCAGATTTATGGATAAGTGAAGAATTTATGACCAAATAAGAGACAGAGATCATCACAGATGTAAAATGGCTAATTTTGATTACATGAAATTTAAAATGGTTTTCCACAAACAAAAATGATGTCACCAAGATTACAAGAAAAAGCAGTAATCAGGGGGAAAATTACGGCCAGTGTCTAGTAAAGGCCTCTTTTCTCAAATCTACAGAGAACTGAGCCAAATTTATACAATACGAATCATTCCCCAATTGATAAATGGTCAAAGGATGTTAACACGTATTTTCAGAAGAAGAAATAAGAGTTATGTATAGCCACATGAAAAAATGCTAAAAATCACTATTGATAAGAGAAATGAAAATTAAAGCAATTCTGAGATACCACCTCACACCTGTTAGATTGGCTAATGTGACAGAAAAAGAAAATGACAAATGCTAGAGGGTATGAGAAAAAAATTGAGACAATAACACATTATTGGGCTTGTGAATTGATACATCTATTCTGAAGAGCAATTTAAACCATGCCCAAATGGCTATTAACTGTGCATACTTTTTAACCCAGCAATACCCCACTGCAAAATCTATACCCCAAAGAGATCAAAGGAAAAGGAAAACAACTTACATACACAAAAATATTTATAGCAGCTCTTTTTATTGTGGGGAAGAACTGAAAATTGTGGGGAGGCCCATTAAATGGGGAATGGCTAAAAAAGTTGTGTATATGATAATGATGGAATATACCAAGTGGAATGTTTTCAGGAAAAAACAAACCTGTGAAGATTTATATGAACTGATGTAAAATGAAGTAAGCAAAACCAGGACAACCTTGTACATAGTATTGTATGATGGTCAACAGCAATACAATGATCCTAGATAATGACGAAGGGCTTGTGATTAACAATTTTATGTATCTACAGAGAAAGATCTAATGAAAATTTAGTACACATCAAAACTAACTTTTTTCCTTTATCTTCAGGGGGTTTTTTTTGGCTTTTGTTTTGTTTTGTTTTAGCCAATATGGAAAGATGTTTTGTTTGACTTCATATGAATAATGTATGTGAAATTGCTTTCATTCTCCAAAAAAAAAGAAAAAAAGGAGGAGTAGGAAGGAGAGAAACAATTTGGAACTCAAATATTTTATGAAATATATTAAAAATATTGGAGGAAAATTGGTAATGATGACAGAGGAGTGTGCTCAGGACCAATGCTGTAAGTTTGATGAAATTTGCGTCTTCTCATCTTCTTTTCTTCCACTTGTTCAAAATAATTATCACCAGCTTTCATTCTTTCTTCCCTTTTAAAGCACACTTCTTGGTCACATCAACTACTGTTTAGTTTCGCTAAGAACTAATATCTCCCTTTATATACTCTCCTTCCTGTTCATGCTCCACTTTCCTTCTTGTCTCCCTATCAAATGAAATATACTATACCCAACTGTATGTGTTTATATTCCTCCTTTGACAAATTCATATAAAAGTGATGTTCAATTCTTTCTGCTCTCCCCTCCCCTTTTTCTCTATGTAGTCTTCTATTTTACATCATAATTATGTGAGAGAATTCCCAATATTCTCCTTTCCCACCCAAGTGCATTCATTTTGCCATCCATCACTTTTCTTATTTAGGGGTATAAGAATAAGAACAACACGAAATAGCGTAACAAGACATTACCTAAGTATTATGTCTTATTAGAATCCCTCTATAATTACTGAAGATTTTGAGGGATCATGTTTCATTTCCCTCTGTTAGAATGTGAATAGTTCATTCTTCTTTACACTCTTATGCTTGTTTGCTCATATTTACCTTTTGAAGGTTTCTTTCAATTTCTATGTTTATATTTCAAAGTTTCTACTCGGCTCTGTTATTTTTTTTAGGAAGTCTTTCAGGAATTATAGGAATTCTTTAATTCATATAGGAATTCTAATTAATTAAAATGCCTTTTATTCCCTCATAAGAGTATTATACTTGTTTTTCTGGATAAGTTATTTTTGGTTATAAGCCTCTATTTTTTCTCCTTCTAGAATATCAAAAGTCAGACTCACTATTTATATAGACAGATGGCTTAAATCCTTGATTTAGACTGTTATTTCTTAATACTTGCCCTCTTTCTGGCTGCTTGCATGTTTTCTTTAATCTAGGAGCTCTAGATATTGGCTATAATATTCTTGGGAAAATGTATTTTATGTTTTTTTTCAGGAGGTAAATAATGGATTATTTCTATTCTCACTTTGCCTTTTGTTTCTAAGATACTTGAACATTTTTTATTCCTTAAAAATGATTTGTAAGCTCTTTTTTTGATAACTGCTTTTAGGTAATCCAATATTTCTTAAATTATTTTTTTCTGATACATTTTACAAGTTATTTGGTTGTAAATTCTATTACCTTATCTTTTTTTTTCTTTTCACATTATTTGTCTTACAGAAGAGTAATTTCTTTTCATATATATATATATACGTATATATAATGTATATATATGTACACACACATATGTGTGTGTATACATATATACACACATATGTATGTTTTGTATGTATACACATATATACATATGTGCATAAGTATATGTATGTGTGTACACACACATACACTCTGTTGTTTGGGTAACATTTTATATGCCATATACAATGTTGTTAATTCTTCCCACACACACCCTGATTGCTCATTCTTTCTTCCATAGCTTTTATTTCTTTTCCATCTCTATTTTGCAATATTCTCATTTCTTCTTTTTTTTTTCTATAGCTTTTTCATTTCTTTTAGGAAAACATTATGTAACGTTATCTAGACAGAGATATCTAAGTCCGTTCAGATATCTACTTCTACATCTCTACATTCATATCTATTAATCTACCTTCATTTCTTTCTATTATCTATCTATCTATCTATCTACATACATTGCTTCATTCCTACTAGGAATTCTAGTTGAGCATGTGCTAAGCTATCTTTTTCTTTGAGGCTTTAATTATAAGTTTGGAGTAATTTTCTTCTTGTTTTTTTATTGAAACTTTCTGTTGTATCTTGAATTTCCTGTTAATATAACCACTTATTATGGTGGAATTCTTTTTGTTTGTTCATTCTTCTGGCCTTCCTTCCTGACTTTAAACTTTGTATTATGACCAGGCTCTATATATTTGTGGAGGGAATGTCTGATCTGTTCTCGGTCCTTTTTTGTGACTTTTTTTTCATTATACTGCTGTTTTTCAGAGTATTTAATATTGTGTTATTCAAGGATCCAAGGGACATTTCAAGATTAAAGCTTTCATGCCCTCAAAGGCTCTTTAATACAGCATAGAGGCCAAGTATTGCAAACCTGGGATTTTATTTGAGCAATTCAGCTGTAGGCTTTCTTATGATTAAAGCCCCAGTCAACTACTGCTGGACTCAGCCACTCCTCATCTAGGTGGAAAGCTCTGTAGGGTCAGAGATATAGAATTGCAAGCTCTGCCTTGATGTGGACTTACTTCTCTAAATATTATTCTAAAGCCTTCAGGATACGCTGGTAGCTTTATCTCAGACTCTACCTTTTAGGTTCAGAGCTATATAACCGCTACTTACATCCATGTTGGTGCTCCTTCAACGCACAGCTTATAGCCTGAAATCACTCTTTGTCCAGCTATACCAGTCCTAGGTAGAATTCTCCTCCATCTGTCCTGCATCTGTGACCTAGCTTTCATATAACATAACAGAGCTGTTGTTTGGCAGCTATTCTTTTTTCCTGTCCAAGGTCAGGCTCTCTGTGTGCTGAATCTGTAATCTATTCTTGCTCTGGTACATAGCTAGGGGCAGGCCCTCATTTTGACCCGGCAAAGAACATGCTGTATTCAATGTGTTTCTTATTAGAAAATGTCCCCAGTGACAACCGACTTCTCTCTTTCTCTCCATATGTTAATGAGGCCTGAAAAAGCCACTCACTGTTTTGTTTTGTTTTTGGTCTTTGACTTCTTAATCAGACTCAGGAACATTCTGTAGGTCTTTATGAAGTAGGTAAAAGAGACCTGTGTCTGAGATGTACAGCTTCCTCCTACTCTATCATCTGGATTGGTCTCTATACAGCATAACATTTAAAAGAAAGCATACAAAAATAGATAGCATCCGTCTAATTATTACAACATGCTTCACTGACATAAATCTTAGTTCCAGCAAAAGTTTGAGCTTGTCGTTGAAGTTATCATGCCATGTCATCTCCAAATGGGCATATATGCAGGATTTCCTTATTCATGAAGAATTCCTCTTCCATTTGGACTCTTCACAGGATATCCTCCACCACAGTAACAAATACCTTTGCTCAACATGTGTTTCTTTGTTTTACTACTCAAATGATATTAATGAGCAGAGTGTTAATGGAAAGAAGTTATTTTGGACATTGTTATTACAAAAAATATTTTAAAATGTCTAAGACAATGTCAGTAGCAAAGAACACACATTCCTACTTTCCCATCTCAATAAACATTGATAATAAACTGCATATTCATTGAAGGCATCCTTGCTAAAGGTACAAGTATTAAGTAAGCAAGCTTTATTTTTTTTCCATAATAGGCTATATCTTTATAGTTATTCAACTGACTGAAACATGTAGAGAATACAAGTCTTTACTATGTTTATTACTTTTCTGACCATTAAAAGTTTATTTTCTAAATTAGATTTTAGCCTGAAATACTCCTTAAAGGATGTTTGCCACTGTCAAAGAGGATGTTTAGTGTTAAGTCTAAAAGGCAAGGTGATTCTATATACAATGTGATATACAATAGATGTTCCTATTTGCAGCCTACATTGTGTAAATTGCATCCAAGCATGAAAAATTGCAGAACCTTATAAATGTAGCATGTAATCATACAAAACTAAAAAGAAAATCAGTTTAACTACCTGTACAAGAAAAAAAAAAAAACTGGTGGATGAAATATGCCAAATCCATCTACTCTCCACATTTCTTATATAGGCAGTCACAAAAGATAAATAGATCTAGAATAAGACACCTACTGAATGGATGTCCACTTGAACACTTGGAGGATGGATAGAATTGCATTATATGAAAAGGCTTGGATGATTTTCCATCTCTATTTTTCAGGGCATTTGTTCCTTCATTGATAAAATCATAGACTCATAAATGTATTAATGTGTTGACTTAGAAATCTTTGCAAAATTGAGTCAAATGTTTATTTTCATTGTTTTTTTTTTGGTTATTGTGTTTGTTGCTGTTGTGGTTGTGATGTGGTTGTTGTTGCTGTTGTGCCTTCTCAGCAAGTGCACACTGTTCATACAGTAAACCCTCTGGTTATTTCCCCAACTCTTATTAACATTGACCATATCTTCAGAGAGTGGCTCATTAGTCCCCTCAAGCTCCTAGGGATAAATTTGACAGGCTACAGTTTCTATTAGTGTAGCTCAGGATTCCCTACTAGTGAACTTCCCATTGTTTATTACATGCCATTAGCCTCAATTTGCTGAGACATTAGAGTAATAACAACAATAGTTATAAACTTCCCACCCCAGAAAAAAAAAACAGAGGTATAATTTACCCTTGCCTACTCAAGGTCCTTGGAGACTTTGGGGACTCAAACATGAAGTATAATGAAGGACATGTGTAGAGCATACACATGACAAAGGAATACTTCTTGGCTTCTGGTTACTGGAAACCCTTTTCTCCAATTAAAAACTCCATGAAAGTCCCCTTATATCAGACAGTTCCTGAACAAACATTTCTTAATATTATTCTTGATCTTTGAAAAACACTTTAGCACAATACTTGGTAGATAGTAACCATTTGCTTGTTCCTTTCACCCCATTAAGTTTCTACTCTATTCTACGAACTGGGGTTACAGACAATTCTTACTCTCAAGAATCTTCATTTAAAATTGAGGAGAAAATACAGAAGCAGTTAGGAACAAACAGGATATGTACAGTATTCATTGGAGAAAATGGAGGAATGGTATTAGCATTAAGGCAGATCAGGAAAAAATTCTTATAGAAAATGGGTTTTCAACTGGTACATGAAGGAAGTGAGGGAAGCCAGAAATGAGGAAAGAGAAAATTCTAGCTACAAGAGATAGGGAAAATGAAATATTTGGGAGATGAAGTAACTTTTATGTGGAAGAGTAAGGAGGGCAGTGTCAGTATTTCACAGAGTACATAAAAAAGGAGAGGATCTATGAAGACTAGAAAAATAGTAGGGGGCAGATTATGAAGGACTTTTTGACAGTGCAATGGGGGATGGATTGGAGAGAGAAAGATCTGAAGATGAGACATCAATCTAAAGCCTATTGCAATAGTCTAAGCATAAAGGGATGAAGTTTTGAAAAACAGTGGTGACAGTATCAGAAAAGATTGTACAAAGGTAAAATTGATAGAAATTGATTACATATTCAATATGGGGAGAGGAAGGTCCCTGAGAGTGAGAGGTGAAGAATAATGTCAACTGCCAGGCTAGATAACTGTAAGTAAGGTGGTAACCTCAATAGTAATATGTGACTTTCAAAATATTGTAGAGTTTGTGAGGAATGATAATGAATTCAGTTTTGCACACGTTGAATTTAAGATATATAAGGGACATCCAGTTTTAGATGTCCAATAGGCATTTAGCAATGTGAACCTGGAGGTCAGGAGAGAGGTTAGGGCTGGATGAACAGATTTCAGAATCATCCACAGGGAAATGAAAATTGACTTTATGGGACAAAATGAGATCAATAAGCCAAATAATGTACAGGTAGAAGAAAAGAAGGCCCAGAACAGAACATTGAGAGACATCTAGCTTTAAAAAAATTGAAAGTTACCTGAAAAGTATAAATCTCAGACCTCTAGTAAGGGAGTCATTGAGAGGAGTTTAACATTTCCCCCTCCATCCCTCCAATCAAGAGGGAAAGGAGGCTGCCTGAGTTGAGTAACAAAGATAGTTTGGTGATGAGATTTCAGCTTATTCTGATTCCATGGAGTGAAACCAAGCAGAGCTGGATAAATTGTGCATGTAAAAAAGTTTTGTCTTGGAAAGATGTCATAGCGAATAGAGAAATAGACCTTAATTTTGGAAGACCTAAGTTCAAATCTAGTCTCAGACACATATTTTACTAGTTATGTGATACTGAACAAGTAACTTAACCTCTGCTTGTCTCAGTTTTCTCATCTGTAAAATGAAGAATATAATAGTACCTGCCTTCCAGGGTTATTGTGAGAATAAAATCAGATATTTGTAAAAGCACATAACCAAACCTTATAGCACTATACAAATTATCATCATCATCATTCATGTTAGACAGAAGTAAAGGAATAAGTGGTAGAAGGTATTTGAGTCATGTGAGATGAGGAGAGGAGAAGATCTTGGCAATTGACCACTTTTTTTAGTAAAATATGAGGAAATGTTTTCAGCTGAGAGAGAGGGTCATGAGAGTTTAATGAGTGGGAAGAAAAAGTTTGGAAAAGGCTTAGTGGTGAGAGGAATAGTGAAATCAACTAGAAAGATAAAAAAGGATTGCCTTGACGTAGTGAATGCCAAGTTGAGATTATGTAACATAAATTTGTAATGGACCAATCAGCACAGTTGTGGGAATTTCTCTAGATTCATTCAGCAACACATGAGTGGAAACAAAGGCAGTGGATGATGGGAGAAATTCATGGTTGGCAACATTTTGGCCCTGTTAAGGAAGGAAGGGACTCAAAAGAAGATGACAACAAAGTTGTACTGGTACACCAAGTGACCAAGATGAGGAAGGAAAGATAAAGTAACTTTCTGCTGTGCTCAGAGGGTCTATACCTTTGTAGAATTAATAGCTGATATAGGGAAATGCTCCTCAAACCTGCTTCCTAGGTCACATGTCTGTTTGTATCTATCTGTGTGCAGATTGTCCTCACTGTGTCTGTCATTCTCTTTTCCTGGATAAATATGATACTTGCTATCAGTCTAGTCTTTCTAACAACATGGTCAAAGGTAGGGGTGCAGTGAGGGAGAAGGCAATGAGTTACATTACCTCCAGAAGTAAGCTTCTCCCTTTTTCTGTCCTCTTGTAAGAGTCTGGTTCTTCAAGGTGATTCCTGCCCTAGAGTCTTTCACTACTGGATTACATTTCAGTAAGAATGAATTCGGAGTGACTTGCTTGAGCTCTCCCCCAAACCCCTCCAAATACTCATAAAAATGGCTCTAAACAAATTCTGAAGCACCAGAACCCACAAAAAGACAGAGTGAAACAAATTTCCAGCCCAAGACAACCTGGATGATTGATCAGAAAGGTGTATAGTGCCGGGCTGGGAGTGCAGCATAGCGTGGGGGCGCAGGCCTCAGCAAACCTGGAGCAGGCCTCGGGGACTGAATCACAGGCAGCTGCAGTGTTTCCAGACTTCTCAACACACAAACACCAAAGACAACTTAGAAGGTCAGTGGGAAAAGTCTGTTTCTACAGTGAGAAAGGAACTAGGTCCCAGAGCCAGTTCCAGAGCACAGAGCACAGAGCGAGAGCACCAGGGTGGTGTCTGCTTCCTGAACTTCCAGCCCACAGACTGAGAGGGAAATGAGTGGCTGATCAAAGGGGGATTGCAGGGATCTCTTTGCCAGTGCTGAGGCAGGAGTCTCTTGCTTTGCCTGTACTTGAATCTGGGTCAAAATTCTGGGTGGTGGTCCTGGGGTGAGGAGGACTGTTGGCATGGTGGAGCTTGTAGTAGCAGTGGAGAGAACACCTTCCTCACAGTTCCAGGACAGAAAGGAGTACTTGTGGTCACTAACAGAACAGAGCACAGGCCAGGAAAGGAATAAACACCTCACCCCTTGTTATATCACCTTGCAAGATCTGAAAATTTACAGTTCCCTACAAGTGTCTCTGAAAACAGCTGTATAAACCCCCAAAGCTTGGGACAGTACATTTTCCACACTGGAAGCAGACTCTTATCTTAACAAAGAGTTTAAAACTCAAGCAATTGTCCAGGATCATGAGCAAGCAGCACAAAAAGAATCAAACTATATTATCTCACTTTGGTGACAAAGAAAATCAAAACGTACAACCATAAGTAGACAACAAAGTCAAAGCTCCTACATCCAAAGCCTCCAAGAAAAGTATGAATAAGTCCCAGGACTTGGAAGAGAACAAAATATATTTTGAGAAGCAAGTAAGAGAAGTAGAGGAAAATATGGGAGGAGAAATGAGAGTGATGCAAGAAAATCATGAAAAACAAGTCAACGGCTTGCTAAAGGGCACCCAAAAAAAATACTGAAGAAAATAAAATGTCCTAACCCAAATGGAAAAAGAGGTCCAAAAAGCCAATGAGGAAAAGAATGCCCTAAGAAGAAAAATTGGCCAAATGGAAAAGGAAGTCCAAAAGATTACTGAAGAAAATACTTCCTTAAACATTAGAATAGAGCAATTGGAAGCTAGTGACTTTATGAGAAGTCAAGACACTGTAAAACAAATCCAAACAAATGAAAAAATAGAAGACAATGTGAAATATCTCATTGGAAAAACAACTAACCTGGAAAACAGTTCCAGGAGAGAGAATTGAAAAATGATTTGACTATCTGAAAGCCATGATCACAAAAAAAAAGAGCCTAGATATCATCTTTCAAGAAATTATCAAGGCAAACTGCCCTGATATATTAGAACCAGAGGGCAAAATACAAATTGAAAGAATCCACCAATCTTCTCCTGAAAGAGATCCCCAAAGGAAAACTCCTAGGAATATTGTAGTCAAATTCCAGAATTCCCAGGTCAAGGAGAAAATATTGCAAGCAGCCAGAAATAAACAATTCAAGTATTGTGGAAATACAATCAGGATAACACAACATTTAGCAGCTTCTACATTAAAGGACCCCAGGGCATGGAATATAATATTCCAGAGGGCAGAGGAGATAGGATTACAACCAAGAGTCACCTACCTAGCAAAACTAAGTGTAATCCTTCAGAGGGAAAAATGGTCATTCAGTAAAATAAAGGACTTTCAAGCATTCTTGAAGAAAAAACCAGAGGTGAATAGAAAATTTGACTTTCAAATACAAGACTCAATTGGAACATGAAGAGGTAAAAAGGAAAGAGAAATCATAAGAGATTTATTAAGGTTGAGCTGTTTACATTCCTACATGGAAAGATGATATTTGTAACTCATGAGACCTTTGTCAGTATTACAGTAGTTGGAGGGGGAAAAAAATTTATGTATGTATGTATGTATAGTAGTTAGTTAGATAGATAGACAGATAGATAGATAGATAGATAGATAGATAGATAGATAGATAGATAGATAGATAAATGGCACAGGGTGAGTTGAAGATGAAGGGGTCATATCTGGAGAATAAAATTAAGGGATGAGAAAGGATTATACTATGAGAAGAAGAAAGAGAGAGGTAGAACAGGGTAAATTATCTCACAAAAAAAACAGAAAAGAAAAGACTCTTACAGTGGAGTAGAAATAGGGAAAGGTGAGAGGGAATGAGTGAATCTTATTCTCAAGGACTTGGCTTAAGGAGGGAATAACAAACACATTCAATTGGGCATGGAAATCTGTATTACCCTAAAGGAAAATAAGGGGGGAATGGGACAAGAGAGTAGGGGGATGATAGAGAGGAGTGCAGACTGGGAAAGGGGATAGTGAGAAGCAAATACTTCTGAGGAGGGACAGGGTCAAAAGAAAAAATAGAATAAATGGGAGGGACAGGATAAGATTAAGGGAAATAGAGCTAGTTTTTCACAACATGTCTATCATGGAAGTGTTTTCTATAACTGCACATGTATAACCTGTATTGACTTACTTGCCTTTTCAATGAGGTTGGGTGGGAATGGAGGAAGGGAGAAAATTTGGAAGCCAAAGTTTTAAAAACACAAGTTAAAAAAAATGTTTTCACATGCAACTGGGAAATAAGAAATACAAGAAATGGGTACAGAAGTCTATCCTGCCCTACAAGAAAATAGAAGGAGAAGGGGATAAGAGAAGTGTGGGGGGAGAGATATAAGAGAGGGAAGATTAGGGGAAGGAGTATTCAGAATGCATGCCATCTTGGGGTAGGGGGGACAAGATGGGGTGAAAATTTCAAACTCAAAGTCTTATGGAAGTAAATGTTGAAAACTAAGAAATAAATTTATATTAAAAAAAAGAATGAGATGGGAAAAGCATGGCTAGACAATATATTTCATGAAAAAGATTTTAGTAAATTAAAAGCTCATTATGAAACAATAGCAGAATGGTGTAGAATACCTCATGGCTTCCTCCAAAAATGATATTGGACAACATTAATAGAGGCATAGCTTTAGGAATAAGGGGGATAATTGATATGTATTCTGCCTTAGACCATATCTGCAGCATTATATTCAATTATGGTCAACACAATTCAAGCAGGATGTTGAGGTGATGCAGTGGGGAGGGTATAGCATTTGAAATTAGGAAGATTCATCTTCATAAAAACAAATCTGATCCTTTTTAGCTGTGTGACCTTGGGCAAGTCTTTTAACCCTGTTTGTCTCAGTTCCTTATAAAATGAGCTGGAGAAGGAAGCAGAAAACCATTTCAACATCTTTGCCAAGAAAATCCCAAAATGAAGTCACAAAAGATTGGACAAGGTTGAAACAACTCGACAACAACAATTATAAACTGAACCAGGATTGTCTTAAATTCATTTAAAATTACAATCAATGTAAGGAACAGGTGATGTTTAAAAGGAGGAGAAGGAGGAGGAAGAAGAAATAAAAGAAAAACAACAACAGCAATAAGGTCTGTAAATTTGTGAGTAAGAAGAAACATAGTTTTAAGGACGTGAAATGTATTAATGAACCATTTTGACAAATGAGAAGTATGGGTTATTATGGTTGATTAACTCACTTGTATGTTAATTCTTTTAAGATTTAAGTGCATAAAAATATAAAACAAGAATAAAAATGTTATAAAACCTTTTTGGAGACTGAGCAAATTAAATTAAATTGTCTGATTAAATCTTGCTATTGGTGTGAATAGGGATTTTTTGAGTTACAACCTTATAAATGAAAGATGAGTCAAATGAATACCAATAGGTTCTTATTTAAGCCATTGAGATAGACGTTGAGAGGTTGAGGGTGAAGGTAGAGTGTTCAAGAATGGAAAGTAAAGTAAGATTGAGCAGGAGGTTGAAGACTGAGAAGTTTCTGGGAAACTGAAGAAACCCACAGCAGAAGTAGCCACCTAACAAACTTTTAATTGTTATTTCATCATTAGATGAAAAGATAGTTTCTGTATAAGAAGAAAATTTTATTTCCAGCTATTTTCCATCACTGCAACCTAATGTTTGAGAGAGGTGAAACATTTTAGATGTGCCTGATACTCTTGGGTGATCTGGTATTAAAGGGAAAAGTAGAGAAAGAATGGTTCTTCATCAGCTTTGCTGTTTAAAAGTGATTTGTTGTTGTTCTTGTTCAGTCATGTCTAACTTTTCATGAGCCCATTTGGTTTTTTCTTGGAAAAGATACTGAATTGGTCTGCTATTTCCTTCTTTAGCTCACTTTACAGAAGAGAAAATTGAGGCAAACAGGGTTAAGTGTTTGCCTGTCATACAGGTGGTAAGTGTTTGAATCCAGATTCAAACTCAGTAAGATGATTCTTGAATCTAAGCCATTTGCTCTATTCATTGAGCCACCTAGCTGCTGAAGTGATGGTACTACCTAATTGAAGATACAGAATCTTGGTGAGGAAAGAATTGGTTTTTTTTTTTTTCTGGCTTGCCTTACACTGAGAAATATCCTGAACTGTTTTTTCTATGACTGTGGTTATGAATCAATGATATATCTTCTTAATGAGGGAAAAAGTAAATACTGTGTACATTAATGTCCACATATATCCACCCTGATAAGCACTGAAGGTATTTGGGTAAAAAAAGAACTGGCAAACAATTCAACAGTACCGTTTTCCCAATTCCCTTTTAAGAGTTATTAAAATTTGAAAGGAATGGAAAGTGCTACATTGGTTTGAGAATAATAGAGAAAAATATATTTTTTTTTATTTAACCAGCACACAAAAAGAGCATTTCCATATACAGAAGACAGAAAAAATAGAAATCTTTTTTTATACAGAACTTGTTCTTTCTTTTTAAAAAGAGATATTACAAATCAAAATTTCACTTTCAATGTTGTCTTGCTGATCTGTTTCTCTCTGAATAAATACATGACAATCTGCCAGTTTGAAGAGTGGTGATAAGCAATTATGAAAGGAAAAGGTTTCAAATGGTGTGGACATAACTGAGTGGAACAATAGGAAGTGATGATTTCATATCCAACCTCAATACATACTAGCTCTGTGGCCCTAGTCAAATCATTTAATCTCTGTCTGCCTGTGTTTCCTCATCTGTAAAAAGGGGATAACAATGGCACCTATTTCTCAGGATTATTATGAAGATAAAAAGAGATTATATCTATAAAACATTTTGCAAACCTTAAAGTACTATATAAATACTACTTATTAATATTATTGTTGCTATTGTTGTTATAGGAAAAGAAGGACAAGGAGGATGAGGACTGAAAACCCACAAGAATGACTTTCCTCTACATTGATGATAGAGTATCCTTTTGCTTAAGTTACATGGAAGAATTAGGTTGGTCATTGTGCTGGGGATAGTGTTTATAAAGGATAGTAGTTAGCAAATGACTCATTAAAGTTGAAATTGGTTCTTAGGAGGCAGCACCTGATGCATCAATATCATCTGACCTGATACTAGATGCATAAATCATTAACTAAGGCTAATAAAGTACCTGGAAATAATGACCTTAAACATCTGACAAACAACCTGTTACAACTGATAAAATCCCATTGATCTGTTCATAAGACTCAAACCATGAATGAATTTCTACCACGTTTAACCCACAAGAAGAAAAGTTGTGAAGGCTGAAAATATCAAGATGTTAAAAGATCTGTAAGATTCATGGGTCATGATGTATCTATATAATTGATACAAAACAGAGAATTCCTGGTAGTGCTAGACAATATGCCAGCTTTCTGGGAGAGATATTTGGACAAGATCAGAGGGGCTTTTACCTCTGCAAGTATGAAATGCTTCTGTCATAACTCAGAGGGCTCCCTCTCCAGGATCAAGAACAATGTGCTCACCTTTTCTTAGATTTTTGCTCTTATTTTAGACCTTGTTAGAAATCTTGAATTCAGAGCATAAGACAGGAGACCATAGGGCACAGAAACTTTGGAGTTCAAACAGTCATTGGATTGTTGATTTAGAGCTAAAAAAGACCTTAGAGAACATCAAGTCCTACTCCTTGTTTTATAAATGAGGAAAGTGAGGCACACAGAGATTAATATACGGCTTCAATGGCTGAAGTTGGATTTATGATGAAGTCTTTCTGATTTCAAGCCGAGTACTTTATCCATTATATTGTATATGAAACAGGTGCTGTTTTAATCCTTATTTTTACAGGTAAGAAAACTGAGGTTAGAAGAGTTTGGATGGATTGCCAAGGATCACATGACTAGAAGTGACTCAGGCAGGATTTGAATTCAGATCTTCCTGAGTGTAGGTCCAGTCTACTTACTATTCACCTAGTCACCTTTATCTGTGCTCCTTATTTTGTAGTTGATGAAACTTAATCCCAGGAAAGTTGTGACTGCTTGTACGTCCCCCAAGTTAGAAAAGTCCTAAGAATTGAACCAAGGTTTTCTGACTTCTAGATCAGTGCCCTTTCTACTTCATCTCAAGGAAGTCAGAGACATCAGGGTTTTGCAAATAGAATATCAGGGAAGTAGGCTGAACAGATTGAACATAAATTCTTTAAATATGCATATATATATATATATATATATATATATATATATATGCATATGTATACATATATTGTGTGTTTATCTATATCTGTATAATGGATAGCTAAGCAAGAGATTTACACCCCCCCCTTTTTTTAATTCTCCCTCTATTCCAATAATGCAGTGAGAATGACTAGGTATGACTGCTTTTCTCTTTTAGGCTCCCTTCCTTTAGTCACTTTAACCTTATGTCTCTAATAAAACATGCTCATTGAATTGACATTGTGTTTGAATGCTTTGTTCAATGGTATAGATTAAATTCTACCCATACCTTCTCATCCAGTGTAGTATTTTATCCTTCTGTCAGATAGTTTGTTGTGTATCAGTTACTAAGTCTGCTTTATTTTTCCCTTCAAATACTTTTACAACAATGTCCTCAATGTAAAAGTAGTTAATTCTCATAAAATGTGTATAGAGTTGGGGAAGTCAGAATATGGATCTATGGTTATTGATATAATTTTGATGATTTTTTTCAGGTGAACAATTTTTACCAATCACTCAATCATCCTGTTTGTCAGCTACCTGAGAATCAATTCCTTCTATACTTATCAGAGCCTATCTAAAACTCTCATAAGATGGAACACATTTTTCCCAAGTTTGATATAACTTTTACTTAAATCAACAGTTGCATGTTAAAACATAGAATAGTTATTTCCTCTCATCATGAGTTCTCTTTTTTAAAAAATAAAATGTTACTCAAAAGAGTCAGGAAATTTTCATGTTTATGTTTTTAGCAGAGAGAATGAATATCTGTATTACCAAATTCCTCCACTGTTGCTCTTACGAGTCTTTATTATATGCTTCTGAAATTCATCATCTATTTTGTACATCTGGTCAATTGAACTATCATACACTTTCACCATAGTGGCATTCATCTCAGTTGTTTTTAACCATGCTTCCTTAAAGCAAATTATCTACTTGATTTATATTTCTCATCCACTCCACTTTAAAAAAAATTACATTGACATATAACCAAATCTCAATAACATTGAATTTATCTCCTTACGTTATTGTAAAAGAGTTCCCCAAACCTCCATAGCTTCAAGGTGTTTTCATTTATATATGAAAGGGTAAAAATCTTCACCTCTTGGGCTTAAATTTTTTCTCTGCCTTTTCATTGTTCATGCTAATACATTGGGGAAAAGAAAAAATTCAGAGTTTTAAAACTAGGGAGTCATGGGCTCCATAGCTATTTCATATTATTGAACTATTGGATGGCCATTATCTGTCCTATACTCTAACCTTCAGAGATTGAAACTGGGGGACATTCAGAAGGGTCATAAGAAGCTAGGCAGTGATGTTAAACTCAATTGGAATTAGATCCCTGTGGGCTATATATAGACTTAGAAAACTGCAAACTAACATTACTATATTGCATTTTATTTAACTTTAATTTATCACATATTTCCCAATTACATGTTAATGTTATTGGGTTACAGGAGGGAGTAGTGCTAGCCATATGCAACTATTCAGTTGACAACTCTAAACTAGAGCATCTTCTCTGACAAATGGACCCAAGCCACTAGATCTACAAGAACACTTTGAACAAAAGATCAAATTAGCTACCTGATGAGATCCTGCTCTTTGTCCTATAGAGCGTGGATTCTCAGGGCTGAACATTCCCTCCTAGGGAATAATACAGGAAAGCATAAGAGGAAAGTTTCTGCAGGTACCCAGGTAAGAATTTCTGCATTTTGTTTTTAAAGAGCAACATCAAGCTAATGGGTTTAAAAGGATATGACATCACCCACTCTTCTCTTGAGAAAGTGATAATCAAGTAATTTAGTTTAACCATAAGTTATATAGTTTGTGCCCAGTAAATCAATATTCAGTAAAGCAGTGTCTTAACAGATGAAGTATCTCCCAATGGAAACTTTAGATCCAGTTGAATAAAGTCCATTGGAGACTACAAGACCAGGAGAAATAGATCTGATGAGAGATAACTAAAAGTCATAAGCAGCCATAAAGCAGTCAGAAGAAAGAGTAGAATTTTAAATTATTTCAAAATCATTGGGACAAATATGTAATTAGGGACTAATCTATCTTTTCCTATAAAGAGATCCTGTACAAGTACCAGAAAAAGCAGGTTATTTCTGTTCATCCCACACACCATCCTTTTGGGTCCATAATGGGTCCACACTGTGAACATGGGCTCTGTAATGACTTGTACTAACCCATTAAGCATGTTATAGTTTCTTCTTTCATAGGGGAATCAGAGAATGGAGTAGCACAAAAACTAGCCAATCAGGAGAACTTCTGATATCCAGGGATGCTTGACATACCAGTGATCCTTTGCAAAGTGAACTTTAGCTGAACTCAGAGATGTCTGCAATTGCTGAAAGAAGTCTTGACCAGCGTGCAGAGAAGAGCAAAAATCTTGCTTCCTGACTTGTCTAAAGAGCAGCTACTCCATATCAGAACTGCTTTCTGATTTATTGTGTTTACAAATATCTTCTCCCTAGACACCCACTTCTCACCTCACTTCCCAATATATTGCCTTTCTACTTTAATGCTCGTTCCCCATAAATACCTCAAAAAATGTCCTAAATACCTCAAATATGTTTGAATACCTTTTCCCCCTCCCATTTTCTCTTTTCCATTTTCCCACTCCCGTTTAAGCTTCTGAGAACTTCATCTCATTGCTCCAGCTTGCAAGTTTCTTTTCAGGCAATAAAAGCTTTTATAATCTTTGTAAACTATGATCATTCTCTGGCTCATTCCAGGTTCCCCTCTGGACCAGGGATTTCTACTATTTGAGCAGTTAACAAGGGGTTTTTATTTTAACAACAGTGACATGACCAGATCAAAGTGGTCAGTTTCATTTAGGATACTATTGTGCTTTTGTTGAGGTGTAGGGGTGTTGGGAATGCAAATATTCAAGGGCAAAAGACATGGATTCTTTCGCAAAAGAATTCAACTCAAGCCTTGTTACACTGGGAGAAAAGGTTTATTAAAACAATGGTTGGGGTTGGCGAGCTTTCTAGCAAGTCTTTGCTATTGACCAGATTTAAGGATCAGAGCATTTGTGATGCTTGTACTGACAACTGGTCCAGACACTTAAGAAATCTGAGCCTTTGTGGTGCCGGAACAACCCAGCCAGACTCTTAAGGAATCTAAAAAATTCAGTGGAGGTCAAGGAGTGACCAATAGATTGGGTGACTGGGAGGTAACAGAGAAGGACCCAGAAAGGCAGAGTTCTCCAGGCAAATGCCAGGGACCTGGGCAACATGGAAAGGGTCTAGATGGAATTAAAGGTAGGAAGTAGCTAGGGGGTGATCCAGAGGTAACAGAAAATGAAGGGCTGGACTAAGTTAGAGGTAACAGAGAATTGGAGATTGGGGCAGGGTCAAAGCCACAATGTAAAGACAATTGAAAGGATTATACTGAAGTGAGTCTCAGGTGAATGCCAGGGCCATGTGAGAGAGTTTGGGGGAGGTTGGGGAGGGTTTCCAGGGCCTATATCCTGTCATTGCCCCCTCAAACAAGTGGGACTCAAATCCTTTTTTGGGTAAAAGCAAAGGTCTCAGCTTCTGAAACTGCTTCCTGCTGACAAGGGGCATAGAGCTGAACCTGCCTTGAGGTAGTCCCAGAGAGGAGTTTAAATGGAACCATGCACAGGCTGCATACAGGGGACAATGGGAGGACATAGGCTGGTTCCCAGTGTGTGCTACCAACTGAAGGTGAATGACCTGTAGTCCAGAAGACACAAATCTGACAAGAAGGACCCAGATACAGAGAAAGTAAAAATGCTATAGCCTCATTAAAATAATTTACATTTAACCTGTAGGATTATCTAATCTTGTTACTGCCTCAAACTTCCACTCTGATTCCAAATTCCTCTGAAGAATCAAATAAAAAACTACTTGAAATAATAAACAACTTTAGCAAAGTTGAAGGCTATAAAATAAACCCACATAAATTATTTGAGGGAGAACTCAGGAAAGTCATTGACTTTCTCCAATATCTTGGCTCTATCTCTCCCTGAGTGGTAAAAATTCAATTCCCCCACTAGTATGTTTTTTTTCTATCTAATTTTCTCCTATGACTCATTTAAGTTTTCCTTTAAGGATTTAGATCTTATGCCATTTGGCAGATACATATTTGGTATTGATATTATGTCACTGAATATGTTACCTTTCGGTAAAATGTAGTTTGCTTTACTTATCTCTTTAAATTAGATCTATTTTTGTTTCATCTGAAGCATGATAGAGTTCACCCTCCACCTCTTATTTTTGCTCTGTTTGTGTCTCTCTGTTTGAAATTTGTTTCATGCAACTGCATATTTGATTTTGGATTTTAATTCATTTTGCTATCCACTTCTATTTTATGGGTGAATCATCCCATTCACTTCACAGATATGATTATTAACTGTGTATTTCCCTGGATCCTATTTCCCCCCTGTTTGTCTTTCTCCTCTCTCTCTCTCTCTCTCTCTCTCTCTCTCTCTCTCTCTCTCTCTCCCCCCTTTTTTTCTCCTCAAAAGTCTGTTTTGCTTGTGACTACTACCTCCATTAATGCACTCTCCCATCTATCAGCCCTCTTCCTTTTCTTCTGTTCCCTTCCCCTACTTCTTCTGTTTGGATCATATTGATTTCTGTAATCAACTGACAGTGTACGTTATTCTCTCTTTAAGCCAATTTGGGTTGGAGTAGGATTCAAGGATTGTCTTCTTCACCATCTTCCCATAAAAGCTCATCCTTTGTTCTATTTCATTTGAGATAGTTTACTCCCTTTTTCCCCTCCTTTCCCTCTCTTCCTAGTGTATCCTTCTTTCCCCTCTTTTAATTTTATTGTTTTTAAATCATCCCATCATAGTCATCTCACACCTGTTACCTCTGTCTATGTGTGCTCCTACTAACTACCCTAATTAAGATAAAATTCTTAGAAATTGCAATTATAATATTCCCTTATAAGTATGTAAATATTTTAACCGTCTTGATTCTCTTTTGATTTCACTCTCATGTTTACCTTTTTATGCTTCTCTTGAGCCTTGTATTTGAAGGTCAAATTTTCTATTTGGCTTTGGTCTTTTCATCAGGAATGCTTAGAAATCATCTATTTCATTAAATAGCAATCTTTTACCCTGAATGATTGCACTCAGTTTTACTAGACAGGTTATTTTGATTGTAATCCTAGCACTTTTGTCTTCTGGAATATCATATTCCCAATCCTCCATACCTTTAATGTGAAAGGACTTATGAGGAAAGAGATCAAGAGAAAGAACTGATAAATAGAACTATGTATAGTGTGGGGGCAGTACAGGGGGTGTGTAGGTGTCTGACTCTAGTGGTAGCCATCTCCAATATGGTGGGGTGGGGGAGGGTAGAAAAAAGAGAAAAAAATACATTTACATGATGATTTTGTTATATGGTTGAAAGGAATAGCAAGTTGTACAAAGCAGATTTTCAGTTTTATGTACAATCATAATTTCTATTGTATTATGGAAATGCTTGTTTTATTCCATAAATGTGGATTAATGTAGTTTTTCAAAAAAGGAAAATTTATTTTTAAAAGAGAATATTCTTATGTTTTTTTTGGGGGAAAAGAAGATATATTAACTTTTTTTCACCATTACACCCTGAGGAGTATGGGACCTGCCATCATGTTTACAGCTGAAACACTAATATATGAGCACATTTATATGTGTTCTTTCTTCCCTTATAATGTGAGCTGAGAGAAAATGTCTTGATTTTCTAGAGTAGGGAGCTAGATGGCACAGTGAAGAAAATACAGTACCTGGATTCTGGAAGACTGGAGTTCAAATGCTTCCTTTGACAATTTCTAATTGTATCACCCTGGACAAGTCACTGAAACTCTGTATGCATCAGTCTTCTCACTTGTAAATCTGAAGTAGTAATGCTGTTGTGAAAAAAAATGAAGTAGTATTTGCAAAGTAGTTTACAACCTTCAAACTTCTATAAAAATGTTAGCTATTGTTATCTGTATCTTTAGTGCTGTGGATAGAGTAAACATTTAATAAATACTTTTTATTCATACTCTTAAACTGTAGTAGAAGAATGTCAGCTCTGGAAATTCTTACAAAAAAGATAAATCACTAGTAAAGACCTTCAAATAATCTTTGCTATATTGGGACCAACAGACAGTATTATCTTAAGAAAACTAGAAATCAAATCATTACTTTTTTTTTTTGTATTTGCAGCATCTCAAAAAAATGGGAAAAAGCTACAAAAGCATAGAAGGATGTTTTGAAATTCATTCAAGGAACAAGTTTCCACATCAGTAAAACTACTTACCCTTGAACTATTGAATTCTTACATCACAGATATGAGCTTTTCTGATAAAGCAAATTTATGGTGAAAACATAACCTCTTAGACCTAATAAGAAACAAACAAAGAATGAATATATTTTTCAGGTGCAGGTCCCAAGAGTAGACATTTTCCTCCATTATAAAGAATAATGGAACCAAGCATCTTGAATTGTTAACTTTGTTCTCTGCACCAGTATATTGCCAGAGTTTTCCCAGGCTTTGCAATTAGTGGTGGATAGACTTACAGAGTTGGGGAATTTGAGGTTTGACTTAGCTAACCATGTGAGAAATTAGATATTCATTCCTTGACACTTTGAATTAGCCTGACATTTAAAGTGCTTGTCACTACAAAAAAAAAATCTCAAGCAGGTCCTGAAACTTTTACTTCTCAAATAATATAAGACTTTTCAATCCCTAGCTTGGCAATATTCTTCCGGTAATTTTTAAAAAATCATTTTCTAACCATATGGATAATTTTACAGGATTTGAAACTGGAATACCCAATCCTTGGTGTCAAATGAATGAAAGCAATCATGATTTTACATTCTTATGAGTTCTGTGCCTATTTTCTTTCTTCATAGAAAGGACTTCCATTTGAGGGACTAAATATTCTACTCTGAGGATGGATTTGTCAGCATGAAGAGGACACAATTTTTTAAAAATGATTTCTCTTTTTTTCATCATATTAATTTCTCAATATCTCCATTATCTTATCATAAATAAGCATGCATCATATAAAAAACTGAAGCAAAACTAAGCAACATATTAACAAAAGCTAATACCATAAGTGTGCTTCCTGCTTATAATCTACAAAGGAGGGAGGAAAATTCATTCTTATGTGTGCTTGAGTGGGAAAGTTTGTCATATAATTCTGAAGAATTTAACATCAAATTTTAGTTATTTTTCTTCCTATCTCCACTGTTGTAGTTATTGTGTGTATTGTTTTTCCTAGTTCTGCTTATTTTACATTGCATCAGTTGGTAAAACTCTTCATGAGGGAAAATTTACTTAGTAGTCATAATTATAAAGAGTATTGCCTACTTCAAGCAAGAGCATATTTCAGTTCTGCTTTTCAAAATTTATTACATGATGTCACCTTCCCTTACTTTCCTCCCACTTCCCCCTCAAAAAAAAATCCACTATGAAAAGCATATTTTCAAAGAATGAGAAAAATAAGTACAGGAGATACATTGAAAACTACAAATATGTGAAGTTACAGAATCATGGACCTTTTTCCTTGTGAAAGGAGTTTTTGGAATATCTCATATCCTTTATCTGGGTTAAATTAATTTTTTTTACTTTTTTTAAAATATAAATTTACTTATTTTTAGTTTTCAACATTCACTTTCACAACTTTTTGAGTTCCAAATTTTAGCCCCATCTCAACCCTCCCTCCACCCCAAGATGGCATCCGTTCTGAATATCCCTTCCCCTAGTCTGTCTTCTCTTCTATCTCTCCCCTGTTCTCTTATCCCCTTCTCCTTCTATTTTCCTGTAGGGCAGGATAGACTTCTATACCCCATCTCCTGTATTTCTTATTTCCCAGTTGCATGTGAAAACATTTTTTTAAACATATGTTTTTAAAACTTTAGGCTTCAAATTTTCTCTCTTCCTCTCTCCGCATCCACCCTCATTGAAAAGGCAAACAACTCAATATAGGTTATACATGTGCAGTTATGCAAAACACTTCCATAGTAGACATGTTGTAAAAAACTAACTCTATTTCCATTAATCCTATCCTGCCCTCCCACTTATTCTATTCTTTTTTTGACCCTATCCCTTCTCAGAAGTATTTGCTTCTGATTACCCCCTTTCCCAATCTGCCCTCCTCTCTATCATCCCCCTGCTCTCTTGTCCCCTTCTCCTCCTATTTTCCTGCAGGGTAAGATAGATTTCTATACCCAATTGAATGTGTATGTTGTTCCCTCCTTAAGCCAAATCCTATGAGAATAAGATTCATTCATTCCCTCTCACCTTTCCCTGCTTCCCCTCCACTGTAGGAGACTTTTCTTTTTTTTTGTAAGATAATTTACCCCATTCTACCTCTCCCTTTCTTCTTCTCCAAAAATAATCCTCTCTCATCCCTTAATTTTATTCTCCAGATATGACCCCTTAATCTTCAACTCACCCTGTCCCCTCTATTTATCTATCTATATATATACATACACATAATTTTTTTTTCCTTCAAATACCCTAATACTGACAAAAGTCTCATAAATATCATCTTTCCATGCAGGAATGCAAACAGTTCAATCTTAACAAGTCTCTTATGATTTCTCTTTCCTGTTTACCTCTTCATGTTCCACTTCAGTCCTGTATTTGAAAGTCAAATTTTCTATTCAGCTCTGGTCTTTTCATCAGGAGTGCTTCAAAGTCCTCTATTTCACTGAATGATTACTTTTTCCCCTAAAAGATTATACTCAGTTTTGCTGGGTAGGTGATTATTGGTTGTAGTCCTGTCTCCTTTGCCCTCTGGAATGCTATATTCCATGCCTTGAGGTCCCTTAATGTAGAAGCCACTAAATCTTGAGTTACCCTGATCGTGTTTCCACAGTCCTTGAATGGTTTCCTTCTAGCAGCTTGTATATTTTCTCCTAGACCTGGGAACTCTGGAATTTGGCTACAATATTCCTAGGAGTTTTCCTTTGGGGATCTCTTTCAGGAGGAGATCTGTGGATTCTTTCAATTTCTATTTTGCCCTCTGGTTCTAATATAGTAGGGCAGTTTTCCTTCATAATTTCTTGAAAGATGATATCTAGGCTCTTTTTTTGATCATGGCTTTCAGATAGTCCAATAATTTTTAAATTCTCTCTCCTGGATCTATTTTCCACATCAGTTGCTTTTTCCAATGAGTTATTTCATATTGTTTTCTAATTTTTCATTCTTTTGGATTTGTTTTACAGTGTCTTGGTTTCTCATAAAGTCACTAGCTTTCAATTGCTCTATCCTAATTTTTAAGGAAGTATTTTCTTCAGTAAGCATTTGGACTTCCTTTTCCATTTGGCCAATTTTTCTTTTTAGGGCATCTTTCTCCTCATTGGCTTTTTGGACCTCTTTTGCCATTTGGGTTAGGCTATTTTTTGAGGTGTTCAATTCTTCAGTATTTTTTGGGTCTCCTTTAGCAAGCTGTTGACTCATTTTTCATGATTTTCTTGCATCACTCTAGGTTTTTCCTCTACTTCCCTTACTTGCTTCTCAAGATCCCTTTTCAGCTCTTCCAAGGCCTGAGACTGATTCATATTTTTCTTGGAGGCTTTGGATGTGGGAGCTTTGACTTTGTTGTCTTCTTCTGGTTGTATATTTTGATCTTCTGTTTCACCAAAGTAAGATAATATAGTCTGACTCTCTTTGCACTGCTTGCTCATGATCCCGGCCAATTACTTGAGTTTTAAACTCTTTGTTAAGGTAAGAGTCTGCTTCCAAAGTGAAGAGTGTACTGTCCCAAGTTTCAGGGATTTGTATAGCTGTTTTCAGAGATACTTGTAGGGACCTGTAAATTTTCAGTTCTTCCCAGGTGTTATGACAAGGGGCAAGGTGTTTACTCCTTTCCTGGCCTGTGACCACAAGTACTCCTTTCTGTCCTATAACTGTGAGGAGGATTTTCTCTGCACAACCACAAGTTCCACCACACCAGTGCTCCTCCTCACCCCAGCACAGGCACCCAGAACTGTGACCCAGATCCAAACACAGGCAAAGCAAGAGATTCCTGCCTCAGCACTGGCAAATAGATCCTTGAAATCCCTGTCTGATCAGCCACTGGATTCCCCCTCAGTCTGTGAGCCAGAAGCTTGGGAAGTAGCTGCCCCAACCCTGGGCCATGCTTTTGGGGAATGGAGCTGAAATCCCTTCCTCTCTGACCACCGACAGAAACAGACTTTTCCCACTGACCTTCTAAATTGTCTTTGGCATTCATGGATTAAGGAATCTGGAAACCTCCACAGTGCCTGCAATTCAGTCCTCTGAGGCCTGGTCCAGGTTTGCTGTGGCCTGCATGCCTAAGCCATGCTGCGCTGTGCTCCCAGCCAGATGCGATACACCTTTCTGATCAATCATCCAGGTTGTCTAGGGCTGGAAGTTTGTTTCACTCTGTCTTTTTGTGGGTTCTGCTGCTTCAGAATTTGCTTAGAACCATTTTTTATGAGTAGTTGGAGGGGTTGGGGGAGAGCTCAAGCAAGTCACTGTTTTCACTCTGCCATCTTGGCTCCGCCCCCTGGTTAAATTAAATTTTAAAAGAGGCTATGGAACCTAGCACAGAACTCAATTATTCATTGACTCTGACACTCTTTGGATAAAATTGGATTCTCATCTTCTCTCCCACCACACACATACACATACACACATAGAGTTCTGGTGGCTTGTATAGGTAGCAAAAGGACAAGAATAACTACTGGAATATTATAGTACAAATAAAGGATAAGACTCAAATGGAATACACACGGATTCATTTCTTATAATTATGACGGAAAAGCATTCAGCATATAGTGTATGCAGTCAAAAAGCTTCTCCTTGAATTGTGCAAAACTCAACATTTTAAAGTTTATGTAGAATATTTCTTCTTTTTTAAAATTGAATAAGGATAGTGTGGTATTAGATAAGATAAATGAAAACAAAAAGTTGAAATAATAATCAAGGCATACAAAGTAGATTCATTGAGGATCTATGATTGTCTATGAGTTTTGGAAATATTTAGAGAAAAAATAAAATACTAAGATGTAACTGATAATAGTAAATTATACAAGTTACAGAAACATTTCCATCTCCCTTGCATCCTATAAAAAAGCACTTTTCCATATTTCAGCACAGTAGTATTCCAGCATCACATATTGCAATACACACTTTTAGAACCAAAACAAAATAAGAGGCCTAGGAACTATTACGCTTAGGTTCATAATTCCATAAAGGAGAAAGATAATTATGTTTGGTTCCATTTAGGGCTTACCAAAGTTAGTTATGCGGTAATCAACTACCATTTAATTCTTTCTCAGGAGCAGGATGTATGTAGCCTTCTGCTCCCTTTAGGTTACTATTGATTGAATGCAAGGAGAAAATATGGCAGGATGGAATTAACACTTATACTAGAGTAAAAAATCTAGATTCAAATCCCATCTCTAATGATTAGTACTTGTGTAAACTTGGAAAGTCACCTACCCTCAATAGGATTCAGTTGCTTCATTTATAAAAATGATAGAATTGGGGGGAAATGGCCCCTGTTCTGTTCTTTGGAACACAAGTAGAGGATTTTTCAAACATCTAGTCATTATGTGAATGATAACTGTTATTAGCTCTATGATTTTCAGATCTGTGTATATGTGTATACATGTATGCATATGTGTGCATGTGTGTATCTGTGCTTGCATATATATGCATGAACACCAAACACAGCATAGCAACCAAATATATAAGGAAAAAGTTTTAAAAATTGTAGGCAAAAATAGGCACTAAAACTCCAGTAACTGAAGTAAGCGCCGCTTTCAGACCTAGACAAATATAATTAAAAGATGAACAAAAAAGAAATGAAATACTTGAAAAGAATATTAGAAATTTAGATATAGTAGCTTTCTGCTGATTACTGAAAGAGAACAGCAAGAGTTTAGAAATTTCTCAGTTCTATATAATAGCATTAGAAAAGAAATGGACATGTATTAAGGAACAAAATTATCACAAACAAATGTAGAAAATTAGAAACATTGAACACATCCTTGACAATCAAAATGAAATAAAATTACATTTAATGAAGAATAATTCAGTAATGGATAAAGGAAATTTGAGTCTAAGGAATTAAAACATTTATAATTTAGGAGCAAAATAAATCATAGAAACAAAAGAAACTTTTTTTTTATTAAAGAGAATGTTAACTATACAATAACATAACAAAACCTTTGATCCACAAATAAAATAGTCCTTTGTGGAAAATTTATACTTCTAAATGTTTTAGTAAATATGAGAGTGAAAGAACAGTTTCATAAATTGAAGAACGAAACAACAAATATAAAATCCCCAACTAATGCTAAATTCAAAAATATAAAAATTGAGGAAGAGATTCATGAAGTTGAATAAAATACAAGACAAAAGTAAGTAATAAATAAAATTTGGAGCTTTTTAAAATAAAGTAACCAGGTTAAAAAGAACAAAATAGGGAGAAGAAAAATTTTCAAAAAAGAAAATGTTATTCATAAAAAATGAAATTTAAATAAAAGAAAATGTCACAACTTTGAAGAAACATGGGCAAAACAGATAAATTACATGAAATGGATGAGTATTTACAAAAATAACACATATCTATATTAACAAAATGATAAATAGATGCTAAGGAACACAATGTCATAAAAAGAAAACATTAAATATTTCTCCATTAAAAAAAAAAGGACTAAATGGATTTTCAGGTCATTTTTATCAAAAGTTGAAAGAGAAATAAATATTAAATAAAGAGTAGGAAAACGAAAAAAGGGAAATATAAAGCCCCCTCTGTAAGATAAATATGATCTATCTGTCTGTCTGTCTATCTATATATCTATCTATCTGTCTGTCTGTCTATCTATGTATCTATCTTTCTATCTATCTACCTATCTATCTATCTATCTATCTATCTATCTATCTATCTATCTATCTATCTACCTACCTACCTATCTATCTATCTATCTATCTATCTATCTATCTATCTATCTATCTATCTATCTACCTATATATACCTATCTATCAGGGGAAAATAAAGTAGAGAAAGCAAACTATAAAACACCACAAATTAATGTTGACATAAAATACTAAATAGAATATTATCAAAGAGGTTTCAACATTATATTTTTAAAAGATTGTACATTATGACCAGGTTTCTTTTTTTTTATGATAGGAATGCAGAAGTGATTCAGTATATGGAAACATATAATTATAAGATACCATGTCAATTACAAACTAACAAAATGACTGATTACATCAATACATAATGAAAAAACAGCTTTCAACAAAGTAGCACCCAATTTCTGTGTTGTTTTTAAAGAACATGTTTACGTAAAAACAATGTATATCTTTCCTTGATAGAGTACCTAGTGCTATCTAAAATCTGTTATCAATATTATGTGTAGTGGAGAAAAGCTTCTCCAATAAAATCAAGGATAAAGGAAGGATTAAATTTATCATTAAAATGATTTGATTACTGATTTTAAGAATAATATAAGAAAAAAAATAATAGCAATTCCTTAGTAAAGGGGGGGAAACTGTTGTTTTTACGACTAAAAGCTATCATTAGAGAGTCTTAGTGAATCAAATAATAATTAATTGAAACAATGAATTTGGCCAAATTGCAGTATATGAAATAAAGCTATATAAATACATTAAAATAATACACAGAAGAAAGAGATAAAATGAAAAGTTCTGTTAAAATAAATTTAAACTTTTAAATGCTTAAGAGTAAAGACACCAAGAAACAAACAGTAATTGTATAAATATAAACAAAAATAATCTAAAAATATAGATAGACCTAAGTAATTAGAGAAATGTTAATTGCTTATGGTTATATGTTATATAATGGAAAATAATAATATTAGCTACATTTATTAACTGATTGATAATCATGCCAGTAAATGTACCAAAAAATTACATTATGCAGATTGAAAAAGGATGAAATTCACTCTGTAGTAAATAAGCAAACATATAATTAGATTGATAGACAAATAAATAAACCCATAAATTATCAAGTAAATAAATAATACAATAAATGAATAAACAGGCAAGTAAATAAATAAATGGATGATTAAATGACTATGAGCTAGAGTAATTAAGTGTCTTTTGAAAGTCAAGATAATCTTTCTGGGAGTCAAGATGGCGTAGTAAGAAGTAAGTCACTCTTACCCTGCCTTACCAACCTCTGAAAGCCCAGAAAATAACACCCCAGGAAATGTCCTGGAACAGGTGAACCAGAAGAAAGATTGAGGCAGCAGGACAGTAGCCCAGGTAGCTTGAGGGATTAATGGGAAAGTCCCCTCTTGCCCTGGGACAAGGGGAGCAGTACAGAATGAGAGGCATCCCAGCAAACTAGTGAAAACCCTCATCTCAGCATAATAGGAAACCTGAAACGCAGGTGGTGGAGCAGGCAAACACCAACATCAGGAAACCTGAGTTCCTTGGTGAGGGGGATGGGGGAACTGGTAGAAATCATCTCATCAAACCACCGGGTGCCTCAGCATTCTACAGCAGTCTCCCAGTGCCTCAGCAAAACTCTGGGAAGCACTCCAAGGGTCCCCAGGCAGATAAACATACTGCAACATCCATCTGAAAGGAGTTGAAGAAAGCAAAAGGAAAGGAAAAGGAGGCAACCTATAGCTGCCAGACTACCCAATCCTACCCCTAGAGTTCCAGTGTTGCTGATTCCATCCCAACACCAGGTAAGCCAACAGCCTCCAACTGGCAACATTGGAGGCCCCAGCAGACAAAACCAGTGACCAGGACCTAGGCTCCCAACACAAGAAACTTGGGTCAGTGCCCTCTGCTCTCCAGTAGGAGAGCTCAATCTCTTTAAAGGCCAGGGAATAAAGAAACACCATGAGTAAAAAGAAACGTACCGTAGATTCATATTATGAAAACAGTAAGGAACAAGGCAGAAATTCTATAGAGGACAACATTGTCAACAAACCATATCTGGAACCTCTAAAGGGAATATGAACTGGTCTGAAGTCCAAATAACCTTATTAGAAGAGCTCAAGAAGGATTTTTAAAGTCAAATGAGAGAGGTAGAAGAGTCCTTAAAAAATACAATTGGCCAAATGGGGAAGGAGGAACAAAATCTAATAGAATAAAACAATTTGTTAAAACTTAGAATTGGGCAAATGGAAGCTAATGAATATTTGAGAAAGCAAGAATCAGTCAAACAGAAATAAAAGAATAGAAAAGAAAATAAATGAAAATGTAAAATACCTTATTGGTAAAACAACTGGCCTGGAAAATTCATCCAGGACAGGCAATTTTAAAACTATTGGTCTACCAGAAAATCACAATTTAAAAAAGAGCCTTGACAGTATCTTTAAAAAAAAAATCATCAAGGAAAACTGCTCTGAGGTCCTAGAACCAGAGGGTCAAATATCCATAGAAAGAATCCACCAATCACCTCCTGAGCTCAACAGAAAATTTGATCTTCAAATACAAGACTCAAGAGAGACAAAAAAGGTAAACAGGATAGAAAAAATCCCCAATATATTAATAATAACAGAAAACTGTTCACATCCCTACAAGGGAAGATGACACTTGTAACTCTTGAGAATTGTACTGTTATTACACCATGTTAAAAGGGTATACATAAAGGGGGTGGATATAAGTTGACTCGATGTAATGATAAAAAAAATTCTAATGGGTTAAATGGATCCAAGCAAGTGGATCAATCTGATCTAACTAAGAAAATGTACTGAGAGAAAAGGAAAGGAGGAGGCAGACAAGGGTAAATTACATTACAGGAAAAGGCACAAAAACCTATTACCCCAGAGGGAAAGAAGGGAGGGAGATGAGCATTGATTGAACCATGCTCTCATCAGATTTGGCTCAAGAAGGGAATAACATAATCACTTAGGTATAGAAATCTAACCAGTCCTATAAACAGTAGGAAATAAAAGGGGAAAGAAAAGGAGGGGGGATAGAAGGGTGGGAAGAAGTAGTAAGGGTAAAGAGGAAGAAAAGGGAAGGGGCTAATAGAAGGGAGGCAGGATTGAGGGAGGTGGTGGTCAAAAGCAAAACCCTAGTGAGGAGGGAAAAGTAGAAAGAAAATAATAAATGAGGGCAGGGGGGAGGATGGAGAGGAAGACACAGATAGTAACAATAACTGTGAATGTGAATGGGATGAACTCTCCCATAAATCCATAGCTGAATGGATTAAAAACCATATCCTACAATATGTTTTTTACAGAAAACGCATTTGAAAAAGAGCAACACACACAGGGTAAAAGTAAAAGGCTGGAACAGAATATATTATGCTTCAGATGAAGTAAAAGAAGCAGGGATACCAAGCCTGATCTCAGACAAAGCAAAAGCAATGATACATCTTATCAAAAGAGTTATGGAAGGAAACTACATCCTGTTAAAAGGCACCATAGACAATGAAGTAATATCATTACTAAATGTATATGCACCAAATGGTATAGCATCCAAATTCTTAGAGGAGATGTTCAGGGATTTACAGGAAGAAATAGACAGCAAAGCTATACTAGTGGGCGACCTCAAACTCTCCCTCTTTGTACTAGATAAATCTAACCACAAAATAAACAAGAATGAAGTTAAGGAGGGGGAATAGAACATTAGAAAATTTAGGTATGACAGACGTCTGGAGAAAACTGAGTGGGGATAGAAAGGAATATACTTTTTTTCTCAGTGGTACATGGCACATACACAAAAATTGACCACATAATAAAGTATAAAAACATCTAGTGCAGAAAGGCAGAAATATTAAATGCACCCTTTTCAGATCATGATGCAATAAAAATTATATATAATACAGGGCCATGGAAAAATATATTAAAACATAATTGGAAACTAAATAATCTAATCCTAAAAAATGATTGAGTCAAACAACAAATCATAAAATCAATCAGTAACTTCATTTAAGAGAATGACAATAATGAGAAAACATACAAAACTTATGGGATGCAGTGAAAGCAGTTCTTAGGGAAAGTTTTATGTCTTTAATTGCTTAGTTTTATGTCTCTAATTGCTTACATAAATAAAATAGAAAAACAGGAGATGAATGAATTGGGCATACAACTAAAAAAAAAGCTAGAAAAAGAACAAATTAAAAATCCTCAATTAAAAAACCAAATTAGAAATATTGAAGTCCAAAGGAAAAATTGAGAAAATTGAAATTAAGAAAACTATAGAACTAATAAATCAAATTAAGAAGCGGTTTTATGAAAAAAGCAATAAAATAGATAAAGCTGTGCTTAATTTAATTAAAAATGGAAAGACGAAAACCAAATTACCAGTATCAAGAATGAAAAGGGTGAAGCCACCACCAAGGAAGAAGAAACTAAAACAATAATTAGGAACTATTTTGCCCAACTGTATGCCAATAAATTTGAAAGTCTTAGTGAAATGAGAAATATTTACCAAAATATAAATTGCCAAAATTAACAGAAAAGGAAGTAAAATATTTAAATAATCTCATCTTAGAAAAAGAAATTGAACGAGCCATTCATGTGCTCCCTAGGGGAAAAAAAAATCTCCAGGGCCAGATGGATTTACAAGGAAATTTTATCACACATTTAAAGAACATTTAATTCCAATACCATGTAGACTATTTGGGAAAATAGGTGGAGAAGGAGCCTTATCAAATTCTTTTTACAATACAAATAGGGTGCTGATATAAAAAACAGGAAGAGTCAAAACAGAGAAAGAAAATTATAGATCAAGTTCTATAATGAATAGAGATGGAAAAAAATTTAAATAATGTATGAGCAAACAGATTACAGCAAATTATCACAAGAATAATACACTATGATCAGGTAGGATTTACACCAGGAATGCAGGGTAGGTTCAATATTAGAGAAACTATCAGCATAATTGTTCATATCAAGACCAAAACTAGCAGAAACCAAATGATCATCTCAACAGATGTAGAAAAAGCTTTTGCCAAAATACAACACCCATTCCTGTTAAAAACAGTAGAGAGCATAGGAATAAATGGAATCTTCCTTAAAATAATAAATAGCATCTACCTAAAACCTTCAGCAAGCAACATATGTAATGGGGACAAGCTAGAAGCATTTCCAATAAAATCAGGGGTGAAACAAGGATGTTCATTATCACCATTGTTGTTCAATATCATACTGGAAATGTTAGCTTTAGCGATAAGAAAAAGAAATTCAAGGTATTAGAACAGGCAAAAGAAAAAATACAAAGCTATCACTCTTTGCAGATGATATGATGATACACTTAGAGAATCCTAGAGAATCAAGTAAAAAAGTTGCAGGCTATAAAATAAACCCATGCAAATCATTGGCATTTCTGTATATCAACAACAAAACCCAACAACAACACATAGAAAGAGAAATTCTATTTAAAGTTACTGTAGACATTATAAAACATTTAGGAGTCTAACTCCTTAAACAAACTAGGAACTATATGAACACAATTAAAAAACACTTTTCATGCAAATAAAGTCAGATCTAAATAATTGGAAAAACATCAGTTGCTCATGGGTAGGTGGAGCAATTATAATAAAAATGTCAATTCCACCTAAGCTAATTTACTTATTCAGTGCCATACCAATCAAACTACCAAAACATATTTTATAAAGTTAGAAAAAATAATAACAAGATTCATTTGGAAGAACAAAAGGTTCAGAGTATCAAGGGAACTAATGAAAAGAAGTGCAGGGAAAGGTGGCAATCTTAAATTGCATTAAAAAGCAACAATCATCAAAACTGCTTTGTGCTGGCTAAGAAATAGAGTGGTGGATCAGTGGAATAGGTTAATTATGCAAGACACAGTAGTCAATTTCTATAGTAATCTATTATTTGATAAATCCAAAGACCCCAGCTTCTGGGATAAGAACTCACTCTTCGACAAAAACTGCTGGGAAAACTGGAAAAGAGTATGGCAGAAAGTAGGCATAGATCAAAATCTCACACCATATACCAAAATAAAGTCAAAATGGGTTCATGATTTATAAAGGAAGGCTGATACTGTAAGCACACTGGGAGAACAAGGAATAGTTTACCTATCAGATTTATGGAGAACAGAACAATTTATGACCAAACAGCAGATAGAGTACATTACAAAAAGCAAAATGGATAACTTTGATTACGTTAAATTGAAAAGTTTTTGCACAAGCAAAGCTAATGCAACCAAGATTAGAAGGAAAATAGAACAGTGGAAAAGGATTTTCATAACCAGTCTCTCTGATAAGGGCCTCATTTCTAAAATATATAGAGAATTAAGTCAACTTTATAAGAATACAAGCCTTCTCCAATTGATATATGGTCAAAGGATATGAGCAGACAGTTCTCAGATAAAGAAATTAAAGCCATCTATAGTCATATGAAAAAATGTTCTAAATCATTATTGATTAGAGAAATGCAAATCAAAACAACTCTGAGGTACCACATCACACCTATCAGATTGGCCAACATGACAAAACAGGAAAATGACAAATGTTGGAGAAGATGTGGGAAAATTGGAACACTAATACATTGTTGGTAGAGTTGTGAAATGATCCAACCATTTTGGAGAACAGTTTGGAACTATGCCCAAAGGACTACAAAAATGTGCATACCCTTTGATCCAGCAATGGCACTTCTAGGGTTACATCCCAAAGAGATCAAACAAATGGGAAAAGGACCCACATGTGCAAAAATATTCATAGCAGCTCTTTTTATGGCAGCAAAGAATTGGAAATTGAGAAGATGCCCATCAATAGGGGAATGGCTGAGCAAGTTGTGGTATATGAATGTAATGGAATACCATTGTGATATAAGAAATGATGAACAGGCTGACTTCAGAAAAACCTGGCAAGACTTATATGGTCTGATGCTGAGTGAAGTGAGCAGAACCAGGACACATTGTACATAGTAACAGTCACATTGTGCAATAGACTTAACCCTTCTTAGCAATACAAGGATCTAAGACATCTTGAAAGGTGTCATATTGGAAAATGCTATCCACAAAGAAGAAAGAACTATGGAGTTTCAATACAGATTGAAGCATACTATTTGGTACTTTTTTTTTTCCTTCTGTTTTGTTTTATTTCCTCTTTCTGTTAGTTCCTCCTATTCATTCTAATTCTTACTTACAACATTATTAATGTGAAAGTATGTTTAATAGGAATGTATATGTATAGCCTATATCAAATTGCACAACATCTTTGTGTGGGAGGTGGGGAGGGAGGGGGAGAAAAAATTGAAACTCAGAAACTTATGGAAGTGATCGTTGATAATTAAAAATTAATTAATTAAGAAAAAGAAAGTGAAGATATTTAATGGAAATAATGGAAGTAGAAAAATGGGAGGAAGGGAATTGCACAGTACCAGCTATTAAAATAATCCAAAAAGCAATAATCTTCAAAATACTCGTTACTGGTTAAAAATTTAAAAAGTCAATTAGTGCAGCAGGCCAGGCACACAATTTACAAATAAACATTTGAGCTTTTTCCTCTTATACAGCTCATTTCCTTTATATATAGATAATTACTTCAAATATATAAGGATAACATCTATTTTCCAACTGATACATATTCACAGGATACAAATAATTAGTCCTCAAAGAAGTTGAAGTTACAAATAATCGCATGAAAAAATACTCCAAATTAATTATAATCTTAGAATTCCAAACAAAAATGCTTCTGAGTTTCCACCTCAATTTGGCAAAGATTACAAAAAAAAATGACAATCTTTGGAGAGCCTGTAGCAAAACAAGCACATGTAAGCATTTATACTGGAAGTGTGTATTACCTCAGCCATTCTAGAAGTACATTTGGAACTATACCTGAAATGTCACCAAACTAGGTATATGATTTGACCAAATAACACCTATATTAGGCTGTTAACCTCAAGTATGGAAAGGACCCATCAGTATATAAATATTTACAAAAGCTCTTTTTTGTTGTTACAAAGAATAAGAAGCAAAAGTATTGCCTACTAATTCAGGAATGACTGAACAAGTTGTAACATATTAAGGTAAAGAAATATTTACCACTAGAAATAATGAAAGAAAACATCTTATGTTCTCAGAGAAACTTATGAAGATGTGTATGAATCAGTGGACCATGAAGTGTGTAGAAGTAGGAGAACTATTTATTGAAAATACATTAAAGAAAAATAATTTGAAATACTTTAAAATAAATAATATAGTAACAATAGTGTTAAAAATCAACAAATGAAGAACGTAAGAACTCTGATCAATTAAATAATGAACTATGATGTCACAGGACAGATAATGAAATGTTATCCATATTCGGACAGGGAAGCAATTGAGTAGAGGTGCAGAATGTGTGGTATTTTTTGGACAGAGTGTGGAAATTTATTTAACTCACCAATGAATGTTTGTCATATGGATTATTTGTTTGAATGTTACATTTTGCAGGGGAATTTTGTATTTCCAAAGGTTAATGGATTGAAAAATTAAAATGTGTATAAAGGAACCTGGACATGAATTCCAAGGTCAAACAATTTGATAATTATTTTCTAACCTGAAATTTAAAGAAAAACGATGAAGTCTTAAGCTGACCAGAATGGGGGGGGGTGTTAGGGGTGGGAAGTAAGGATTATTTCACTACTGCAGCTATTGTTAACAAATACATGTGTGCAATAATGTGGGTTAAAAAGAATATTACATGTTGAAATTACTTATAATTAAAAGGAAAAGAAAGTTTGCCATAATATTCATATTATCATGTACAATCTATTGCTGTGTTTTTGTATATGAAAGTACACATTTTCTTTGGTTCTTCTTAAATTCAGAAGATTAAAAAATATACCCTATTGAGATTGTTCATCTACTTGTTCCCTTACCCAGTAAGCAAGTTAATAATTTATATTCAAAGTACAGGATTCTGTTTTTCTAAAGATTACTGTACCTGGTACCTCCTCTTCTGCCACCAGAGATGTTTAATAATGCTTGCAGGGCAATGAGAAAGGTATACCTTTGAGAAGATGACAACATAATTTGAGTTCACTATGGAGAGAATGAGTAGAAATTGCATTCTAGAAAATAAACAGATGGGGATTTCAACTATAGAAAAATGCTTCCTGCTTAGCCAAGTGTCCTCAGAAACTTCAAAGAGCTTCTGTTAATGACATAAGTAGAGATTTCCTGAATTGCAATGTGATTACTAACCAGGTAGGTACTGTTTTGATGTTTCCTTCTTCAACATACCCAGAACACACCCAGGAGCTGTGAAACATCCTACAGAGCTTTGAACAATACTGGTTCTCTGTCACCTTCAAAATCCACCTTCAGTAAACAGGCTACTAGATTTGAGCATTCACTCACTCTTACAAGGACTAAAGATGAATCTCATATAGGTCTTGCCATGTTTTTCTGAAAGCATACTCCTTGTGATTTGTCACAGCAAAATAGTAATCCATCGAAATTGTATGCCACAATGTGTCCAGCCATTCACCAATTGATGGGCATCTCTTCAATTTATAATTCTTTGCCACCACAAAAAGAGCTGCAATAAATAGTTTTGTACATATAGTTCCTTTTCCTTTTTCTTCAATCTCTTAGATTACAGAATAATGATATTGCTGGGTCAAAGGAAGCAAACATTTGGGCATAGCTCCAAATTGTTCTCCAGAATGGTTGGACAAGTTCACAACTCCATCAGTAGTTCATTAGTGTACTTATTTTCCCTCATCCACTCCACCATTTATTAGTTTTGGTAGGCTTGAGGTAGTATTCAGAGTTGTTTTAAATTATATTTCTCTCATCAGTACTTATTTAGAGCAATTTTCATGTCTAATTGATAGCTTTGATTTCTTCTGAAAACTGCTTGTTCACATCATTTGACAATTTATCAATGGGTGAATAGCTGTAATTTTTAAAAAATTGTCTCATTTTCCTATGCACTTGAGATATGAGGCTTTTATCTGAGAGATTTACTGCACAATTTTTTGATATTACTTCATTGTCTATGGCAACTTTAAATAAAATTTTGTTTTCTTGATTATATCTTTTAATTAGGCTTATTTTTGCTTTTGCTGTGTTTAGTCTTCTAAATCATGGGCAGCTACGGTGGTTTCTAGACTTCTCAACCCACAAATGCCAAAGACAATTTAGAATATCAGTGGGAAAAGTCTATGTCTGTGGTGAGAGAAGTGTGGTCTCAGCCCGATTCCCTGAGCGTGGCCCTGGTGAGGCAGCTGCCTCCAGAGCTTCTGGCCCTTAGAGTGAGGGGGAATTGAGTGGCTTATCAGAGGGGGATTGCAGGGATCTCTCTGCTGGTACAGGATTCTCCTGCTTTGCCCATGCTTGGATCTGGGTCACAGTTCTGGGGGTGGTGCTGGGGTGAGGAAGGAAGGAAGGGAGGGGAAGGAGGGAGGAGGAAGGAAGGAAGGAAGGAAGGAAGGAAGGAAGGAAGGAAGGAAGGAAGGAAGGAAGGAAGGAAGGAAGGAAGGAAGGAAAACTGCCCTGATATTTTAGAACCAGAGGGCAAAGTAGAAATTGAAAGAATCCACTGATCACCCCCTGAAAGAGATGCCCAAAGGAATATTGTAGCCAAATTCAAGAGTTCCCAGGTTAAGGAGAAAATATTGAAAGGAGCCAGAAAGAAACAATTCAAGTATTGTGGAAATACAATCAGGATAGCACAAGATTTAGTAGTTTCTACATTAAGGAACTGCAGGACTTGGAATATAATATTCTGGAGGCAAAGGAGATAGTATTACAACCAAGAATCATCTACTCAGCATAATTGAGCATAGTCCTTCAGGTGGAAAAATGGTTATTCAGTGAAATAAAGGACTTTCAAGCATTCTTCATGAAAAGACCAAAGCTGAATGGAAAATTTGACTTTCAGATACAAGACTGAAGAGAAACATGAAGAGGTAAACAGGAAACAGAAATCGTAAGAGACTTACTAACGTTGCACTATTTACATTCCGCATGGAGAGATGATATTTATAACCCATGAGTTCTTTGTCACTTTTAGAGTTGTTGAAGGGAAAAAATATATGTATGTATCTATAGATAGAGGGCACAGGGTGAGTTGAAGATGAAGGGGTGCTATCTGGAGAATAAAATTAAGGGATGAGAGAGAATTATATGAAGAGAAGGAGAAAGGGAGAGGTAAAATGGGGTAAATTATCTCACATAAAACAGACAGGAAAAGTCTTTTGCAGTGGAGGGGAAATGGGAGAAGGTGAGATGGAATGAGTGATTCTTATTCTCATTGGATTTGACTTAAGGAGAGAATAACATACACACTGAATTGGGTACGGAAATCTATCTTACCCTACAGGAAAACAGGGGAGGAATGGGACAAGACAGCAAGAGGATGACAGAGGGAAGGAAGAATAGGGGAGGGGGTAATCAGAAACAAACACTTCTGAGGAGGGGCAGGGTCAAAAGAGAGAATAGAATAAATGGCGGGTGGGATAGGATGAAGGGAAATACACTTAGTTTTTCGAAACATGACTAGTATGAAAGTGTTTTATATGACTACACGTGTATAACCCGTATTGAGTTGCTTGCCTTCTTAGTGAGGGTGGGTGGGGAGTGAGGAAGGGAGAAAATTTGGAACCCAGTGTTTTAAAAACAAAAGTTAAAAAAAACATTGTGTTCACATGCAACTCTGAAATAAGATATATAGGAAATGGGGTATAGAAATCTATCCTGCCCTACAGGAAAATTGAAGGGGAAGGCAATAAGAGAAGGGGGAGAGATAGAAGGGAGGGCAGATTAGGAGAAGGGGTATTCGGAATTCCTGCCATCTTGGGGTGGGGTGAGGGATGACATGGGGAGAAAATTTGAAACTCTAAATATTATGTAAGTGAATGTTCAAGACTAAAAATAAATTAATTAATTTTAAAAAATAAAAAAAAATAATTTGATTTAGTTCTCTATATATATTTTAAAAACCAGGCCTTTATCAGTTGCAAAAATTGTTTTCCAACTTTCTGCTTCCCTTAGATTCTTGATTGCATTGGCTTTGTTTGTACAAAACCCTTTTAATTTAATATAATCAAAATTATCCATTTTTCATTTCATAATGTTCTCTACCTCTTGTTTAGTCACAAAGTTTTCCCTTCTCCAATAGCTAAACTATTCCTAGTTCTCTTAATTTGCTTACATTGTCACTCTTTATGTCTAAACCATGTACCCATTTTGATTGTATCTTGGTATACTGCATAAGATATTTGTCTAGTCCCAGTTTACACAGTATTCTTTTCCAGTTTTCCCATTAATTTTTGTCAAACAGTATGTTCTTATCCAAGAATTTGGAGTCTTTATGATTATAAAACAGTTGATTGCTGCAGTCATTGACTTATGTGTTTTGTGCAGCTAACCTATTCCCCTGATCCACTACTGTATGTCTTAACCAATACCAAATAGTTGTGATGCTGCCTGCTTTATGATACAGTTTTAGATCTGGTATGACTAGTCTACCTTCCCATGTATTCCTTTTAATTAATTCTCTTGACATTCTGGACCCTTTCTTTCTCCAGATGAATTTTGTTATTGTAACCCTATAAAATATTTTTTGGTAGTTTGATTGGTATGGCACTGAATAAGTGGAATGCTTTGGGAAGAATTATCATTTTTTATTTTATTAGCTCAGCTTACCCATGAGCAATTGATGTTTTTCCAATTATTACATCTGACTTTTTTTGTGTGAACAGTGTTTTGTAATTGTATTCATATAGTTCCTGGGTTTGTTTTGCCAGGTAGATTCCCAAATATTTTATAATGTGTATAATAACTTTAAATGGCATTTTTCTTTCTATCTCTTGTTGTTGGGCTTTGTTAGTACTATATGAGAATGTCAGTGATTTGTGTAGGTTTATTTAATATCTTGCAACTTTGCTAAATTTGTTTATTATTTCAAGTATTTTTTTAACTTGATTCTCTAGGATTTTCTAAGTATACCATCTGCAGAGAGTCATTTTTCTTTTATTACCTCACCCTTCCCATGAGCAACTGATATTTTTCCAATATTTATATCTGATTGTATTTGTGTGAAAAGCATATTGTAATTATGTTTATATAGTTCCTGGATTTGTCTTGGCAGGTAGATTCCCAAATATTTTATAATGTCTACAGTAATTTTAAGTGGAATTTCTCTTTATATCTCTTGCTGCTGGGCTTTGTTTGTAATATATGTCAAGTTTGGTGATTTGTGTGCGTTTATTTTATATCCTGCAACTTTGCTAAAGTCATTAATTATTTCAAGCAGTTTATATATCCAATTAACATTTTTCTTTGAAGTTTTGCTTGTAGCTGTTTTCACAGTTTTTTACTTCTGAGTTTATGTCCTCATTTTCCCTGCCTCCAAAGTAGTTTTTTATAGTGAAGTTCTTTTTTTTCTTTAATTATTGTTATTGTTGTTGTTTGCTCTTTTTTCCAGGCTATTTCTTGACTTTAAACTTTATATTCAACTTGGGCTGTGATCACCTGAGGATGAGGAGGCCCTCTCCAAAGCTTCACTTTTGTTTGTGCTGCTGTTTTCAGAGCTAGTTCTGGCAGTCTCCAAGTTTTCAGTGCTTCCAAGTTGTTGTGATCTGGGAAGAGGTGTGGTCCCTACTCTTCTGATCTACACTCTGGTCTTTACCCAGGAAGGACCCCCATTCTCCCTTTAGCTGTAAGCCATAAGACCTCATTGACTTGGAACTGTGACTAGGTCCATCGCTTTCCTGCATCCACAAGTGCTAGTGCTCTTTTCTCCCTTGGAAAAGTGAAAAGGATCCCTAGTCCTATATGACTGACCACAAGCAGTCTTCTCCACCCAGAACTGCATAAACGAAAAAGAGTTGCCAGTCAGTACCACCTGCACCCAATACCAGCTAAGGTCTCTCACAATCTCTCAAATAGTAGCTTGTGGTCCTCCAAGGATTCACAGGTATATTCCAGAGTCTCTGGATACACGTTAGGTAAGCCTGACAGACTTGTCAGTTGTTTTCTCCTAGCTTAATGCCAGTTCAATATCTTTTAAACAGAATAGTTGCAGCAGCCAATGCCTACAGGCATGAAGGCCATCTGGCAGTCTCAGAGTCTAATTTTTTTGAAAAATAAGCAACTGGCTTGGAGTCAGGTGCTGGGTTAGGATCCCCAAAGCCTGTCCTCTCCTGTTATCCACATACAGAATGAAAGATTTTTTTCTAGATTGGGTAGAGCTAATGCTGGCATGGTGGTCAATTTAGTTTTCAAAGTCACAAAAGCTTTAGCTTCATTGGGGTCCCACTCTAAGAGGAGTGAATCAGGGCCTTGAGTAGAGTTATAAAAGGGCTTAGCAATGAGAACAAAATTAGAGATCCAGAGTCTGCAAAATCCATCCACGCCTATAAAAATTTGAAGTTGTTTCTTAGTGGCTGGGACAGGGATGGGTAGGATTGTCCTTTTCCTTTCTGAGGTTAAGGAGCAAGATGTGGGAGTTAGTTTATGGCCTGAATACTTTAGAGACTAGCAGGCTATCTAGACTTTCTTCAGACACCTCATACTCTCCAATGCCCAAGAAATTAAGAGCTTCTGAAACAGCAGCCAAAGAAGCCTCCTGGGTGGAGTTACAAATATGGCAATGGGGCAACACTTTAGGATCTCAGAAGTGAACAACAGCTGGGCTGGCAAGAATAGCTCACTCACAAATTCCTTGTTCTCAAACAATTGGCTCAACTGTCTCCCACACTTCTGGGGGAACATGGGGAGGGCTGGTGAACAGAGGGAAAAGGGAAATGGGAGGATTAACTAGAGAAAATTGACTCTTCAATTTCACCATCAGGTTCCTTCCTAACAAGGGGCAGGGCAAGAGAAGAACATAAGGAGGCAGTGTTAAAAGAACAAATCCTCACACAGGCAAAGGAAGAGGTATGTCTCTCAAGATTTTTAGTTTTCCCTTCCATACCCATGACACAATGGGTTGAGGGGTGGTTAGGCGCAGATTGGTTAATTTGTTAAAACAAAGTTTTAACAAAAATAGGAATTTTGTTTTAACAAGCAAGTTCATAAAAACAACCGACAGTTAAAAAAAATATTTTCACATACAACTGAGAAGTAAGATATACAGGAAATGGGGTATAGAAATCTATCCTGCCCTACAGGAAAATTGAAGGGGAAGGGGGCAACAGAAGTGGGGAGAGACAGAAGGGAGGGCAGATTAAGAGAAGGGGTATTCAGAACGCATGACATCTTGGGGTGGAGTGGGTGGGATGAGATGGGGAGAAAATCTGGAACTCAAAATCTTATGGAAGTGAATGCTGAAAACTAAGAATATATATATATATATATATATATATATATATATAATATAATATAATATATATATATATATATATATATATGTATATATATATAATATACATATATACATATACATATATATATACATATATATATATATTATATATATATATACATATATATGTATATATATAAATACATATATATATGTATATTATATATATACATATATATGTATATATATAAATACATATATATATACATATATATATGTATATGTATATATGTATATTATATATATATACATATATACATGTATATATGTATATTATATATATATATACATGTATATATGTATATATATATATAATATACATATATACATATATATATATACATATATATATGTATATATATATATACATATATATATACATATATATATATGTATATATATATATATATACATATATACATATACACACACACACACATATATACATATATATATATATGATGAAAATAATATACATATATATATATATATATATGATGAAAATAATAAAAAATCCAAAAAAATGCCAAAAACAAAAACAAAAAATGTAACCACGATTAAGTGGGTAACCTTATCTTTGGCCTCAATTTTTGTCCAGGGCTATGTGAGAGTGATGGAGAAAGTGGGAGCGCTGGCTTCTCTATCATTCCTAGTCTTTAGAGGTCTGCAGGACAGGGTATTAGAGGGGGGCAACTTTATCACTTTTCCAACCTCAGGGACAATCCTTCCTCTAATGTCCCTCTTGGTCATCTTTTAGGCACTGTCCTGAAGGTGTCAGTTCCAATGTCTCCCTCTGGCAGAGCACCCTGGAGGGGCACACCTTGTACCAGTGACCCTCTTGGTGGTATCAAAAGCAGGTTTCCCCACTACTTGAGTTGACAGAACCACCCTTGGGTCTTTTCCTGGCCAAGGCAGCCACCAAGAATTGGGCATGTTCTCTGTCTCTAGCCCTTTCCCTTCTTTCTCTTTCTTCTGCTGCCATTAGGTCTCTGTTGTTAAAAAAAAAAAACTCTAAATGCCATCTCTAGTAATTGGGCCAGAGGTGTTTGAGGTCCCATTGTCAATTTCTGCAATTTCATCCTAATACCTGAGGCAGACTGATTAATGAAATACATGCTAAGGACTGCTGTCCCTTCTATAGAGTTGGGATCTAAATTTGTATACTTCTTAGTAGCTTTTACCAGCCAGTCTTGAAAAAGGGCAGAGTTTTCCTTTTCTCCCTGACTAATTTCCTGATTTTTTGAAAATTTATTTGCTTTCAAAATGCCACCCTTAGACCCTCTAACAAGAAAATTTCTATGTGATCTCTCTTTCTCCTATATAATCCATCCCGGGTCAGTAGTGGGAATAGTAGCTCTTCCAGGGGAATATTTTGTGGGGCCATTGGTAGCCAAATGATCCCCAAATTTTGTGGCTTGTTCGTACAACAAGTAGAGAAGAGGATATGGAAATCACTCTAAGAAAGCTCAAATTGTAGGGACAAATCCCTAAAGCCCTTAGTAAACTTAGTGGGATCATCAAAGTATCACCCCAGTTTCTCTTTAACCTAATTGAGATCTGAAATGGAGAATGGAACATGCATCTTAATTGTCTCACTAGGTGAAACAGGCACTTCCTTTAGGGAAAAATGCCAAGAAGATGCTGTGGGAATGGGGGCTTGAGAAGAGAGATAAGAAGTCCCACTTCTTGTGAGTGAGGGGCTGGGGAGGGCTGGCTGAACTGGATTGGACTGCAAGGCTGGGGAATCTGGCTAGCAAGGGCAAAGAACAGTTGACATGGGAGGAGGGGGAGGAGTCAGAGGAGATACTGCAGGGACTGCTGTAGAGGCAGGGCCTTGGGCTGGGATCTGAGTGGTCCTCCCTGCAAGGGGAGGAAGTACCAAGGCAATGCCCTTGTCTGAAGCCTGAGTCAGGGTCATCTCAAGGGTAGGGACTTGAGGAGGAGGTGCCAAAGCAAGGCCCTTGATCAAGGCCTGAATAGGGGTCACCTATGGGGCAGGGGCTTGGGGGGCAAATGCAGAGTAGGAGAAGTGGAAGGTGAAAGAGACAGGAAACAAAATGGGGTGGGCTAGAGGAAAAGGGAAGAAAACCCAAGGGAAAGAAGGGGTGGGCAAGGAGGGGATTGCATTAGTAGCAGAGGGTCCAGGGGAGAATGGGGTTGGGATGGGAGCTGGGGAGATAGTGCTAACACAGACTGGGAAGTGGGGGTTGCTATAGCCATGGGAGCCATAAGACAAGGGTCATCCAAAAGGTCTGATCCCCGAAAGGAATGATCCCCATTCCCCATTTGTGGGGTGGCTTTATGTGCAAGCATCTTACAATCTTTTCTGGGAATGGGGTCACAAGAAAGTTCTACAGAAGTCATTACGTACGGAATCTCTACCCATTTTCCTTCTTGGAGACAGTACAATTATGACTGTAAGAGAGTGTAATGTTGTAATATCTCAAAAATGTGTCATGCCTCATGATTTTTCAGGTGATACTGAGGCCAAACAGTGTTGAAACACACACACACACACACACACACACACACACACACACACACACCCAGTCTTTTCCTTTTAAGTTCTTTAGAGAATCGATTTTTTTTTTGCCAACTTTGTAAAAGACAGCTCAAAGGCAAATTTTTGGGAATTGAAGAGGATTGTCCCATTTAGGGCATGGGGGCTGGAAGTCCCTCCCTTCATAAAGGAGAATCTAGGAATAAGACTCGGTAAACAAACAAACAAAAAAGTGCCTGAAGTTTTCCTAATTCCTTAGCACTGAGAGAATTGAGAAAATTGGACATACACTTCCAGATAGGCAGTCCACCCTCTATGCTAAGGAAGGTGTGCCTAGGTCCATGGCTTCGAACAGAACCACTAGATCGAGAGCTTGAAAGCATCAGGATGAATTGAAGACAGCCTTATAACTCTCTGCCCTAATGAGTCCTAAGAGGTCAGGCCAGAAAAACACTTCCAAGCCAAGCCTTCTGAGGTGCTTGGAAATCTACCCAAACTGCAAGTCCAGAAAGTGATTATGGAGACGGGGGAAGTTTATGTACCTTCCGGTCTTGGCTGGAGAAGAGCAAGGTTAGGTAGTTTCCCTATATGGGCCACCAAAATTTTGAAGTTTAGCTAACCATATGTTGAGGATTAGGGGTTCTGGGACCATGAAATTGTGACAGCAATGGGATGTTCCAGTGAAGACTTCTCAGTGTAATTAAGGTAATGAGTTCAGAAGGTGGGATAGGGTTAAGAATAGATTTCTGTGAGTTCGTTTTTTTTAGTGACATATATCAGTAGTTAAAATTTGCTAGTGGTTAAGTCTTAACTTACTTTTTAATGTTATTCAAATGCATCTTTGCCCCTAAAGGAATCTGGCTCCAGAAAACCCTTAATAGGTTCCTTATCTACTCCCCTTGTCTCCCTTTGACAGGATCTTACTCAGATGTCTTCCATTTCCCAGCATTGTCTGTTCAATTCCTAAGACCGTCCAAAACAATTGTAAATTAGAGTCTGGTGTGTGAGATTGTGAGCCCACAGTTGGGGAAGGGAGGGGGGAATTGAGTCTTACATAAACTGATTTCTACTTCTTGAGATTTCAAATAATAATAATAATTATAGCTATAATAAATTAACTTTCTGTTTCTCCTTGGACACCTCTGTGATTTGTTTTATTTTTAATTTGAGTGGCATCCCACACATGCCTGATTGAATTCGACCCAAGCCTTCTTTCAGCCAAAGACAAGATTTATTAGAACATCGATTTGGGCTAGACAAGATTTTAGGAATCTGCCATATTGAGCAAATTCTTAAGGAATGTAATTATTTGTGTCACTAATGCAAGCAGGCCAGATTTTAAGAATCTGAACTGGGAGTAAAATTTCTTTTTTGGTTATAATTATTAATTTATTTTTAATTTTCAGCATTTATTTCCATAAGATTTTGAGTTTTAAATTTTCTCCCCGTCTCTCTCCTCTCTCCCCAAGACAGCATGCAGTCTGATAGGCTCTACTTATACATTCATATTGAACATATTTTTACATTAGTCATGATGTAAAGAACAATTAGAAGTAATGGGAGGAACCATGAGGATAAAGCAAAAAAAAAACAAAACAATGAAGGAAAAGGAGATCAAATAGTATGCTTCCATCTGCATTCAGACTCCATAGTCCTTTCTCTGGATGTGGATAGCATTTTTCATCATGAGTCTTTGGAGTTGTCTTATACTGCATTACTGAGAAGAGTCAAGTCCCTCAAAGTCAGTCATCACATACTATGGCTGTTACTGTGTACAGTGTTTCTGCTCATTTCACTCAGCATCAGCTCATATACATCTTTCCAGGTTTTTCCGAAGTCCACCTGCTCATCATTTCTTGTAGCACAATAGTATTCCATTGCATTCATATGCCACAACTTGTTCAGCCATTCTCCAAATGATGGGCATCGCCTCAATTTCCAATTCTTTGCCACCACAAAAAGAGCTGCTATAAATATTTTTCTACATGTGGGTCTTTTTCATGTTTTTATGATCTCTTGGGATACAGAATTAGAAGGGTTATTGCTGGGTCAAAAGATATGCACAATTTTGGGCATAGTTCCAAATTGCTCTACAGAATTGTTAGATCAGTTTACAATTGGGAATAAAAATTCTTAAGCTATTACTATAAGTTTGGGTGCTTAAATAGAACATTAAACTAGAAAAAAGGATTCACTAGAGGGAAAAAGACTATCTTGGTTGCTGTGGAAGCCTTTGAGATTATTGTCTTTTAAAAAATTTAGTTTTAATTTATGGACAAATCAAGCATCTCCATAACATAGTAAAAAAAAAAAGATAATTGCACATGAAACTGCAAATCTACTATTTTCTTTCTAAGAATTATTTCTCTGGAATGAAAGACTGTAATATCCACAATATATTGTGAACTTGGCCCTTGCACAAAAGCAAACTCAACATTTTTTATCCATGTTTGTGAAGGCCTAGATACAACCTATTCTGACACTCTCAGGGAAAATTTTGGGAGATATTTGGAGATTTCCTGGGAAATATAAGTGGAGAAAATAAACCTAAAATATTTAGCTGAGGATAGGGCAATTCCACCTCCCCATATACAGCTCACTAAGATTGAACTCAGACAACTTAACTTCAGATCAAGGAGTATGGGCAAATGATGCCCATGTAAGTTATACATGGTTAATAAAGTTATAGCCTGATAGACTATATTATTGCATTCTGTCTAACTAGATGTAGAAAACTATATAGCATATAGTATCCTATAATACTTGTAACTGGATTAAGTTTCTATGCCAATGCCCACAATGGACGCTGCAGCTACTACCTTCAGGGCTCAGCTGAAATGCCAATTCCTTCTAGAAGCCTTTCCTGATTCTACCAATTATTAATGCTCCCTACCCTTGCCAAATAACTAAGTATTTATTTTGTATTTATTAAGTATTTGTATAAGTACATTCAGTACTTATCTGTTAAACTCAAATTCACAGGAGAGTTCATATCATAATTTCATCACTTACCATTTTTTTAAATCAAACTATCACTCTGTTAGTGGTCAACTTACTAATCCAAAGCATTGATTTTATCTTCCTTGAATAATTGATTTGGAATGGGACCAATCTAAGGAATATAAAATCAGGGTATCATATAAATAAATACATGAATATGCATATATATATGTATTTGTTGTTTTCAGTCATTTTCAGTCGTGTCCAACTCTTCATGACTCCATTTGGGGTTTTCTTGGCAAAGATACTGAAGTAGTTTGCCTTTTCCTTCTCCAGCTGATTTTACGGAGGAGGAAACTGAGGCAGACAGGGATAAGTGACTTGCCCAGGGTCACACAGCTAACAATTGCCTGAGGCCAGATTTGAACTCAGGAAAATGAGTCTTCCTGACTCCAGGACCAGTACTTTATACACTGGGCCCCGTAAGGATGGATATATAGTTATATAGTCATATTAAGATACACATATAGAATAGCTTGATACTTATCTACCTTTGGTAGAATTGAGTCAAAAATATTGTATACATTAGGTCCTGGGAGAGTAAATCCCTTCTACTGATATAGGGTAGCCCCTTCTCTGTAACTTACAAATATAATTTAAAATAATATTAATAAAAATTAGTATTAGTAATATAAATATATTATAATGACATTGATAATAATGATACCTAATCACCTTAGTAATTAACAATTAGAAATTTTCCTGGAAAAATGAAAGAGCAAGTGATTTGCTAAGGATAACAAAGATAACATGTAACAGAATTATTTGAAATCAGATCTTCCAGGCTTCCTATCCAGTTTTCTAGTTACTACTTTTCACTATCTCTTACTGTCTATTACACATATTTAAAAACAAATAGAATTCCCTCACGTCTTCAGTATCCCACTTGGTTATTTAAATAAAACTTTGTTGCAAATTGGATGTTGAGAAGCTTTATTATTTGTTCTAGTCTAAATGCTTTGTAATTTAAAGACATCTCATTTATATCGATTTTAACTTTAGCATGAAGAGAAAACACTTACATGGCTTATAACATTATTAAGTACCACAAATAAAATTAGAAAATAAATTGTCATTGCTTTTGTAAGTTGCAAATTGGATGACTCACAGTGTGGGGAAAATGACTTCTTGATGATTGGTTGGTTTTTAATTTAAATAGTATATTTGCTCTCATCATGCTTCTTGTCACAAAATTCATGGTGTGGAATTAGATTATGTAGTCTCAAATCAAGCAAAACTGAGGAACCAAAAAGTGAGTTCATCCAGTCAATAAAATTCCACCAACAGTGGCTGGCACTCTTTTAGATTAGAGTGGTAATCAGTATGGTTGCAGCCTGTAAAAGGTCTGTCTCTACAGTGTTTAAAACCTCTTACTTGACAACTTGTCCATTACACATCAAAGAAGGCCAGATTTTCCCCTCAGTTATACACATCAAGTTCTTTGAGGCAATTGGAGTTGAGGATTCATTTGATTATGTTGGATTTGCCTATAATTTCGAATAAATAAGACCTTACACATTCATGCAAATGAACTTTTCTAAAAGCTGTAAGACCTAAAGAAAACAAGCAACCAGTTTAATAAAAATAAAAAAAATACAAGGGACTGTGGATCTTCTTATTCCCTTGAAGATAGATTTCCATTGTAATATGTTATTGTTTGTTTGTTTTGGGTAAAGTTTGAGGAGGGGATGGGAAAGAATAACAGTAAATGTGTGCCAAAAGTAGAAACTTGTACTTTTAATATCAGAGAGGACTTTTTTTTTTCACTTTCATTATGTACAAGACTGGATTAAGTGTTAAGGGTTTTGGATATTATCAGGGAAAGAGATTGGTCCTGTGATTTCAGTGCTGTAGGGAACTCCCAATGATGACAGCACTATACCAGCACAGGGGAACACCTTCTCTGCAACTTATATTCATAGAGAGTTGGTGAGAGCCTTGATAAGTTAAATGATTTTCTTAGGGCTCTCATATAGGTGATATGTTTCAGAGGTAAGACTTTAAACTAATTTATGATATTCCTTCTCTTTCTTTCGATAATGATGATGATGATGATGATGATGATGATGATGATGATGAATCATTGAGAGACAATATAGTGCACTAGATAAAGAGTTGGTCTCAGAATTAGGAAACCCAGATTCTGGCATGTATTAGTTATGTAATGCTGGGAAAGTCATTTAATTTCTAAGTGTACCACAGCAACTCTCTAAGATTATTAATTTCAGAGCAAGTGGAAATCTGGAGTTGCAGAGGGTTTTCTCACCAGAAATTCCCTATGCTAATGAAATGATAGTTCCAATGCATTATATACTAGGCAAAAAGAATTTATTACTATTATGGACATTAGTTAATATGTAATTATGATATTAATAGCTCAAATGTTTAGTGTTCAAAGTCTTCAAAGGCCTTTTATGTGTAGTATGTCATTTAATCATTATGAAAAAAACACTCTTTGAAGTTCCATTTGCATCCTTATTTCACAGATTTAGAGGGTCTTTGTCTAGGATTACATAGCCAGCAAATGTTTGAGCTGGTATTTGAACCTAAGTATTCCAAATTACAAATAAAATATTTCCTTCACTATACTGTACTGTATATATTCGGCAATATGATCTTAAAGTCTTAAAATCTCTTCTATAACAACAATTTCCTTACTTTTGTCTTTTTAAATTCTTTATTCAAAGTAATATTGTTCTTCATCCTCCTTTTGACCACATCTATTAATGTTTTTATTCTCTGAACTTGGAAGAACCTGCTGGAGATAAAATTAAGGGTAGCCCAATTATGTAAATATGCCATCAAATGGAAATACTATTAAAACTCTAGGGTTCAACAAAGAACCAGGGACTGATTGTCAAATACTTATTTGGGAGAAAATATAGGCATAGTCTGTCACCTGAACTAACTATAGACCTGTTAAGATCACATTATAATAGGAATAAGGAAAGGAAAGACTCTAAAGGGTAATGAAGAAATAACATGTTACTAAGGATAAGATTCAACACATAAAAAGTTGAAATGAACACTCTGGGATATAGAATGCTCAAATAATAGATACTGACAATGATTTTTTATTATATTCATATTCTGAAGAAACTGGTAGAGTTCTAGGAAGATATTAAAAGGGTCAGTGCCAAGATACCCCCTCATCACCTGGAAATGTCTAGAAGTTGACTAAAGAATTTAATACTGTAGATTTCAAATTCTGGGATCCAAGATGGCTGAATAAAGAGTAAACTTTCATAACTCTCTATATTCATTTTGAAACAACCATAAAATAGCACCTCTCCAAGTCCTGGAACAGCAGAACCAGTAAAAAGATGGGGTGAAACTATCCTTAATGCAAGGAACTTTGAAGGGGGAAACACAGTCCAGGATAGGAAACATCCTAGCATACCAACAGCAAGCCCCACCTCAGCAAACCAGTGGGAGATCCTGAGCCCCAGTGCAGTGGAGCAGGCAAACATCAGCACTTGGACCCCCAACATGCCTCAGCATAGTCAGAGTAACAGAGAGACTCTATCTCTGATAATGTCCAAGTACTTCAGAATAGCCCCCACGAAACAAGCAACCTCCAGCAGCCAGACCACCATGTGCTTCAATTTTGGCCTAAGGAAATGAAGAAACATTCCACCAACCTCAGAACATACCAGACACCAGTACTAGGACACAGGCTCAGCACCAGGTAAGCTGCCTGACCCCTACTGCCTGCAGTAGCAGTAGCCTCTCTCCACCTCAGGGGCATAACTCAAATTAAAAGGAAGGGAAAAGGCCAAAAAGATGAGCAAAACACAAAATAGGGGGAAAAAAAAGAATCTGATCATAGAAAGTTGTTATAGTGACAAGGAAGATCAAGACAAAAACTCAGAAGAGGACAACAATGTCAAAACACCTACAGGCAAAATCCCAAAGCAAAATGGAATGTGCTCTCAGGTCCAGAATGAACTCATGAAAGAGATCAAAAAGGAGTTTAAAAATCATGTAAGAGAAGTAGAAGAAAAATCAGGGAAAAGAAATTAATGTGCAAAACAATTGTGAAAAAAGTCAACAACTTGTAAAAAGAAAACTGTTTAAAAACTAGAATTGGCAAATCAAAAAGGAGATACAAAAATCCACTGAAGAAAATAAATCCTTAAAAAGTATAAATGGCCAAATGGAAAAGAAAAAATAGAAAAACTAACAAGAAAATACTCCTTAAAATTAAATTTCAGTGAGTGGAAGCTAATGATTCTATAAGACAACAAGTATTAATCAGATAAAAAAAAAAGAAAGAAAAAAGTAAAAGTAAATGTATGATATCTCACGGGAAAAACAACTGATCTGGAAAATAAATCCAGGAGAGACAGTTTCAGAGTTATTGGACTATCTAAAAACCATAATCAATAGGAGGACCTGGCCAACAACTTTCAAGAAAATATCAAGGAAAACTGCCCTGATGTTCTGGAACCAAAGGGCAAAATAGGAAATGAAAGAATCTACCAATCATCTCAGGAAAGAGATCACAAAATAAAGACTCCAAGGACCATTGTAGCCAAATTTCACAACCATTTGCTCTAGGGGGAAAAATGGTGCAAGTGGCCAGAAATAAACAATTCAAATATTGGGAGCCATAATGAGGATTACACAAGACTGAGAAGCTGCAACATTAAAGGATTGGAGGTCATGTAATATGGTATCCCAGAGAGCAAAGGATGTAGGTCTACAACCATAAATCACCTACTCAATAAAATTAACATGATGCTTCAAGGGAAAAATGTTAATTCAGTGAAAAAGGATATCAAGCTTTTATAAGGAGAAGACCAGAAGTGAACCAAAAAAAGTTGATCTCCAATATCAAGGCCCAAGCAAAGTATAAAAAAGGGAAAAGGAAAAAGAAAATATGAGGGATTCATTGGAGCTGAATGTTTTATATCCCTACAAGGGAAAATGATCCTTGTAATTCTTAAAAATTATACCACTAATAAGATAGCTAGAAGGAATGTGCATAGCAGAGGGCATGGGTTTAAGGTGAATTGAAGGGAATGCCATCAAATTATTAATGGATGAAAAAGAAGAGTACACTCAGTGCAGAAGGAAGGGAGGAGTAGAATGGAGTAAATTATTTCACACAAAGAGGCATAAAAAAACCCTATTACAATGGAGGGAAAGATGAGAGGGTAGGCAATGGGCATCACTTGAACTTTCCTCCTATGAATATTGGCTCAATAAGGGAATAAAATGCACAATCAGTTGAATATAGAAATCTATCTTACCTAACTGGGAAGTAGGAAAGAGGAAATTAACTAAATGTGGGGGGTGACAGAAGAGAGCACAGACCAGAGGAGGCAGTAGACAGAAGTAAAGTACTGGGGAGGATGGAAAGGGTGAAAAGAAAGAGGACAAACAAGAGGAAAAATAGGATGGAAGAAAATACACAGTATTCATAACTATGAATGTGAATGGGATGAAATCTCCCATAAAATGGAAGCTGATAGCAGAGTGGATCAGAAACCAGAATCCTACCATACGTTGTTTACAGGGAACATGCTTGAAGCAGAGAGATACATACAGAGTAAAGGTAACGGGATGGAGCAGAATCTATTATGATTCAGCTGAAGGAAAAAAAAAAACAAAACAAAGGAAAACAAAACAGGAGTAGCAATCCCGATCTCAAGCAAAGCAAAAGCAAAAATAGACCTAACTAAAAGAGATACAAAAGGAAACTAAACCTCACTTAAAGGTACCATAGACAACAAAGTAATATCAATACTAAATATATATGCACCAAGTGGTATAGCATCCAGATTCTTAGAGGAGAAGTTAAGTGTGTTACAGGAAGAAATAAAGAGCAAAATTATGCTATTGGAGAACCTCAGCCTTAGCCTTTCAGAACTTGATAAATCCAACCAAAAATAAATAAGAAATAAACTAAGGAGTAGAGTAGAATGTTAGAAAAGTTAGATATAAGAGATCTTTAAAGAGAAGTGAAAGGGAATAGAAAGCAATATACATTTTCCTCATCAGCACACAGTATCTACACAAAAATTGACCATGTATTAGGGCATAAAACCCTCAAAATCAAATGTAGAAGGTAAAATATTAAATGTATGTTTGGGTCACAATACAGTAAAATTATATTCAGTAAAGGGTGATTTAAAAAAAGATTAAAATTAATTGGAAATTAAATAATCTAACCTTAAAGAATAAGCTGTTCAAAGAACACATCATAGAAACAATAAATAATTTCATTAAAGAGAATGATGACAATGAGACAACATACCAAAATTTTGAGAGACAGCCAAAGCAGTATTTAGGGGAATTTTTAAAAAATGTAGATCAATGAATTTGGCATGCAACTAAAAAAAACATAGAAAAAAAGAACAAATTAAAATCCCCAATTGAGCACCAAATTGGAAATCCTGAAAATCAAAGGTGAAATTGATAAAATTGAATGTAAAAATAAAACTTATTGAACTTGTAAATAAAACCAGGACTTGATTTTATGGGGGGAAATGATAGATAGGCCATTGTTTAATTTGTTTAAAAAAAGAAAGAAGGAAACAAAATATCTAGTATCAGAAATGAAAAGGGTAAAATCACCACCAATGAAGAAGAAATTAAAGCAAGCATTAGGAAATACTTTGCGCAATTATATGCCAAAAAATCTGACAATCTAAGTGTAATTTATGAATATTTACAAAAAATATATAAATTACTTAGATTAACAGATCAGAAAAAAGAATCCCTAAAGAAAATCATCTTAGAAAAAGAAATTTAATCAGACATGAATGAACTCCCTAAGAAAAAATCCTCAGGGCAAGTTAGATTCACAACTGAATTCTATCAAATATTTAATGAGCAATTAATTCCAATGCTATATAAACTATTTGGAAAAACAGGTGACAAAAAGTCCTATCAAACTCCATTTATGACACAAATATGGGGCTGATACTTAAACAGGAATAGCTAAAACAGAGAAAGACAATTATAGACCAATTTCCCTAATGAATATTGATGCAAAAATTTTGAACAAAATGCTAGCAAGACAATTACAGCAATATATTACAAGGATTATACACAGTGCAGGTGGAATTTATACCAGGAATGCAGGGCTAGTTCAATATTAAGAAAACTATCAACCTAATTGACCATATCTATAACAAAACCAATAGAAATCATATGATTATCTCAATAGATGCTGAAAAAAGCTTTTGACAAAAAAGAACACTCATTACTATTAAAAACAGTAGAGAACATAGGAATAAAGGGAGCATTCTTCAAAATGATAAGCAGTAGCTACCTAAAACTATCAGCAAGCATTATATATAATGTGGATAAGATAGAAGCCTTCCCAATAAGATCAGGAGTGAAGCAAGAATGCCTGTTATCACCCCTATTATTCAATATTGTAATGTAAGTATTAGCTATAACAATGAGAAGGAAAAAAAAATGAAGAAGTAGAATAGGCAAGGAAGAAACAAAACCATCTATCTTCTCATATAATATGATGGTATATCTGAAAAATCCTAGAAAATCAGCAAAAAAAAAAGTAATTGAAATAATGAAAAAGTTTAGCAAAGTTGTAGGATAAGCAGACATAAGTCATCAGCTTTTCAATATATTACCAAAATGTCCAGCAGGAAGAGATAGAAATGGAAGTTCCATTTAAAATAGTAAACAATATAAAATATTTGGCAGTCTATGGGGCAACACAAAACCAGGAACCATATGAACACAATTACAAAACACTTTTCACACAAATAAAATCAGATCTAAATAATTAGAAGAAATATTAATTGCTCATCAGTAGGCTGAGCCAATATAACAAAAATGACAATTCTACCTAAGTTAATTTACTTATTCAGTGCCATATGAATGAAATTACAAAAAAAGATAGAGCTAAAAAAAATGACAGAGCTCATCTGGAAGAACAAGAGGTCAAGAATATCAAAATAATAATAACAAGAGAATAAATAAACAAAACCAAGGAAGATGGCCTAATAATACCAGATCCCAAATTATGTTATAAAGCAGTAATCATCAAAAGTATCTGGTACATGCTTGGTGGATCAGTGGAATAGATTAGGTACACAAGACATAGTAAATGCTCATAGTAACCTAGTGTTTGATAAAACCAAAGACTGAAGCCTTTGGGATAAGAACTCACTATTTGACAAAAACTGCTGGGAAAACTGGGGAAAAAATAGGTCATAAACTAGGCATAGACCAACATCTTACATTGTATACTGATATAAGGTCAAAATTGGTACGTGATTTAGACATAAGCAAATTAGACAAACAAGGAATAGTCTATCTGTCAGATCTATGGAGAAGGGAAGAATTCACAACAAAACAAAGATAAAGAGCATTGCAAAATATAAAATAGATAATTTTGGTTATATTAGATTAAAAAGCTTTCACACAAACAAAATCAATGCAAACAAGATTGGAAAGAAAGCAGAAAGCTGGTAAACAATTTTTATATCTAGTGTGTCTTATAAAAGTTTCATTTCTCAAACATATAGAGAAATGAGTCAAAATATAAGAATACAAGCCATTCCCAAACTGATAAATTATCAAATGAACAAGCAGTTTTCAGATGAAGAAATCAAAGCTATCTATAGGCAAGTGAAGAAGTGCTCTAAATCACTTTTGATCAGAGAAATGCAAATTAAAATTCTGAGGTACCACCTAACACCTATCATATTGACTAATATAACCAAAAAGAAAATGATAAATGTTGGAGAGGATGTGGGAAAGTTGGGATACTAATCCATTTTTGGTAGAGTTGTGAATCAGGTCAATTCTGTGCATATTTAATAACAATCAGTAGCATTTAAATATCACTTCAAGGTTTGCAAGGTAGCTTACAAATATTATTACATTTTATTCTCAAAAAAAAATCTTGAGAGGTAGTAGTTATTATTATCTCCATTTTACATAGGAATCTGAAGTTAAGAGCAGTAGAGTGACTTGCCCAGAGTTGGACAGCTAGTTGTGTCTGAGTCCAGATATTACACATTTCTTCGAAACTCCAGGTCCAGCACTATATCCATAGTTTAAGTTGTCCTGACATTAACAATATTATAAAACACATTTTAAAATGGATAGTAAAGAAATCATATATGTGGCTTTTGAAATATGCACTGTTCTCAAATTTATCAATCTTTCCAACCTCTGCTTCATTGTCTACTGTTATGTGCACCATTGTTTAGAAAATAAGCACTTCTGAATATGATTTCATGAAAATCAAACCAAATGTCAAATAGAATGGAAAGGTATTATGTACTTAGTTTCATTTATGTCATTTATTTGATTTGAGTTAGAACTGCTCAGATGTTTTAGGCCTCAGTCATTTGGGGTGGCATTTATTATTACAGTTTCGTTAAAAGAATCTCTTAGTAACAGACATCTTACAACGTTTTTCAGAGTATCATAGATTTAAAACTGGAGGGCACCTCATATGATATTTGGCACAAACCTCTAGCTTTGTAGGTGGATAAATAGAAGTCCAGGGTGGGTAAGTGACTTGCTCCGGGTTTTATAGCTACTAAATGCCTGAGGCATGATTTGAACTATTATTCTTGACTCCAAGTCCAACACTCCATCTACTATATCATTTAGACATTTTGGTATTTCAAGCTAACATAGAAATTTCTTACTATGGATTGTATTTTGTTAACTGGGCATTGTGAGATTTGTTGTAAACGGTTACACATGGAATCATAAGCCTGGATGTGAAAGAAACCTCCTAAGATATTTAACATAATCTCCTCGTTTTCTCAATTTGTGAACTGAGAGGTGAAATACAGGTTAAATAATTTGCCCAACATTGCATAAGTATTAAGAAGCAGAATCACATATTGCAGACTCAATAATGAGTTTACAGCTGCTAGCAAGAATGATAGAGGACTCAGAATCTGGCTTCCAGGAAAAAAGGAGAGTTGTGAGAATTTTATGGTGACTGTCAAAGAGTGCTTATTCTTTGTCTTCATATAACAACAAAGGAAATTCTATCAATTGTTAAAATGAAGGGTGCTCTTCCTTCTAGAAAAGAAGCAACATCCCAAGGAGTGTCTCTAGATTCTGTAGCACTCTCTATCAAGGATAATGAAGTATTCCTTAGAATAAATAAAATAGAATGGGGGCTTCAAAAATAGAGATAAAACATCAATAAAGGACTTATTATTTATCAGGCATTGTGATAAACATTAGGGATTCAAGTAAGCATGCAAGCCAACTTATGCCCTCTAAAAGTATTCATTCTAGAGGGGATAGAAATTACGTAAAAGAGGGCTGAAATGTGGAGAAGAACCATGGTGAGGAACTTGGTAAGGAAACTTGGGAAATAGCATGAGGACCTGATAAAGAAAAAAAATGTCCCATCAGAGCTGGAAGAATAGGAGAAGCCAGAAGTGGAGTTCAAGGTTCAAAGGATATGAAGAGATTGAGGGATGCACTGAAAGCAGTTCCTATTAGATTAAGAGAGACAATGGTGAAATTTTCAGTGTTGGCATTTATACCTCCAAAATTGGCAAATGATACAAATTAGGGCTAGATTTATTGTTTTATTGATTCCCTAGCTTTAAGAAAATATTAATAATGAAGATTAAATTTAAAACTTTGCCATGCATATATGCCCCCGCCCCTACCCCAGATAGCTGCTTGTTATACATGCACCAGAACAATGCGCTTGTATTCTTTCAGGAAGTTGAAGGTTAAATGTACATGACAGAGACAACAAAGAAGATGTACTAGTAAGTGCATGGATACATATAATATATCTGATGTTCTTCTCAGGTAATGGGGAAACTGAACTCTCCAGGAAAAAACAGCCAACATACTCTAAGAAAAGACAATTGTATTCTACAATTATATTCAGGAAAGAGTTAGGAAAAGTTAAAGGAATAAAAAGCAAGGTTTTCAATCTTCAAGAGACCCTTTCAAGATTTTTCAAATGCTATGATTGCTTCCTGTGTTTGCCGATTCATGTGGTTACAGATCAGAATGGCAGAAGGAATCCAGAAAGCATTTCTGGATTTTGGAAGTCCTAGAAAAGAAACTAAAGACCTTAGAGCCATATGTTGAGTTTTCATCACTATAGCCAACTGGAGACAAATTCTTTGGAAGAGAAAGGCAGATTTCTAAAGAGGACAAGTAGTTAATGAGATGATGTCTAAAGACTAGCTTTGTGTGTCTGGACCACAGTTTAATAGGGAGGAATGATGGGCTTTTGGACAGGGTTGGAGAGTACTTAAGAAGAGTGAGTAAAAATGTATTTTTCTGTGTATTGTGAATCTAATCAAAAGATTCTAAACTGAAAAGGGAAGGGAAAAAAAAAACTATCTATGCAATTCCACTAAGCTGGGTGCAATAGAGAGTATCTACAATGCAGAAATAAGACTAAAGGTAGAAATAACCAGTAATTCATAGGAGAGAAAATCCCAGAAAAGAGACAGCAATAAAATCCATGGCCTCAGGTATTTATTCATAAATATATTAAACTTGGCTAAGAAGCAAGGTTAACTACAAATTTTAATGCAGGCAGCCAAAAAGAGTTGAATAAGATGATTTTTGAACAGCAGTAAAGTCTCAGCTGAGTTTCGATTGCATTAATTTATAGCAGACCCAGATGGTATTTTTATGACTTTCTGCCACAACTTTCAGCCACTAAGAAGTAGCAGTAGAAAAATCAGATGATAAGGTTTAGCAAGGCTTTTAGGAAATAGCAAAAGATCAAGGAGGTGAGAGTTCCTAAAATAATGGTGAGTGAATCACTGATATCAATCATCTTGGAGCCTAATATTTAAAGGCAAGTGAAAAAAAAAGAATGGTTAATTATGGGATCACAGAATCTCAGAATTTCAGAAATGTGATATATCTTAGTGGTGATCTACTGCAACACTGATCTTAAAAAACAAAGAAGAAGATTCTAGATAAGGTTTATTGGAAGTGCCAGTTAATAGGGATCTAGGGTTCATGCACAGAAGGAGAATCCACTGCACATGTTAATTAGAGTCAGGATTGACTGTAGTCAAAATTGTGTCATACTCTGGAAAGCTATGGATTTGTCTTTGGAACTCCTCACTGTCCCTCTTTTCTACTTTTATTTAAAAAAATTAAACCTTCTTATCATCTGTCTCTGCCTCCTTCTAATTAGACTAACATCCCTATAGGGATCCACAATGGATAAGTCAACAATTTATCAGTGTGAATGTATTTAGGAGTTACCTTTTACAGAAGCATTTGCATTTTAAAAGAGGGAAATAGACCAAATAATTGTTATGGAGAGACTTTGAACACAAAATTGTGAAGTAGATACAATGATAGAGTAGGCTTTCCTAAAACCCATCCAATCACACTATTACATGCTTACTGGTAAAACAATTGAGAACCTGGCTGAAAATGGTGCAAGACTTAAAAGGTTAGCACCAGCTAGCTAAAAATAAATAAATAAATAAATAAATAGAATAAAACACAAATTGAAGTATGGATTGTAGGAAAAGAACAATATGTTTCTCCCTCACTACTCCAAAGCAGCAATTTTGTTACTAGCAAATGTTTCATTTGGAAGATGATGATAATGATGACAATAATGATCATAATGATGGTAATGGTAGTGGTGGTGGTGAAGATTACAACAGATGACATTTATAGGACACCTTTTGCTTTACAAAGTTATTTCATTTGAGGATCCCAACAATTTTGTGTGGTGAATGCCCCAACTAATTTTACCAATATTTTACACTTAAAAACTAGATTGTTGCTCTGACTAGGGAGTGCCTGTCTGCAGTATAACTGGACCACATTGGGTCTTGGGATCCAGGAGGGAGATGTAGTAATTTGGTGAATGGAAGAATTATCTCAGACTGGCCCAGCAACAACACAAACAAATTCCCAAGTGTTGTACAATGTAATAATAATAATTATTATTATTATTATTATTATTATTATTATTATTATTTATTTTTACTTTTGAACATTAATTTCAACAACATTGTGATTTTTAAGTTTTCTCAACCTCACTTTCTTCACTTTTCCCCAAGACAGCATGCAATCTGATATAGACTCTACTTATACATTCATATTAAACATATTTTCACATTAGTCATGAGTCATTCAGAATTGTCTAAGATCCTTGCATTGCTGAGAAGAGCTAAGTCTATCAAAGTCAGTCATTTTACAATGTGGCTGTTACTGTGTACAGTGTTCTCCTGGTTCTTCTCATTTCACTGAGCATCAGTTCATAGAAGCCTTTCTAGGTTTTTAAACAACATACTTTAGAATTATGGTTCTTAATCCACTCTGCTATCCACTTCCATTTTATGGGAGAGTTCATCCTATTAACAATTACGGAGGGAGTGGGGGGGTGCAGGTAGGTGTCACAGTGGATAGAGCACCAGCCCTGGAGTCAGGACGAGCCAAATTCAAATTTGGCCTCAGACACATAATACTCACTAGCTGTGTGACCCTGGGCAAGTCACCTAACCCTCATTGCCTAGCAAAAAAACCCAACAAAACAAACAAAAACAAAAACAAAAATATAATAGATAATATTAAAAAACATAAACAAAAACAATCAGGGTTGTGATTACTATCTATGTCTGAGCAGAACCAGGAGTCAGAATGACTAACTTTGATAGGCTTAGCTCTTCTCAGGAAGAAAAATGCTATCCACATCTAGAGAAAGAATTTTGGAATCTGAATGAAGATAGACACATACTTTTAGCTCTCTTTTTCTTTTACTGTTCTGTTTTGTTTTTTCTTTCTTGTGGTTCCTCCTATTATTTCTAATTATTCTTTATATTATAACTAATGTGAAAATATGTTTATACTGCAGACAGGTACTCCCTGTTCAGAGCAACAATCTAGTTTTTAAATCTTAAAATAGGCCACATTGCCCCTTGATCATAATAGCCCCAAGACTGAGAAGGGGGTACATGGCCTACAGGCAACAATAATTTTATTTTACTTAGAAAAATACACTTCTTCACCTTCCAGGCAAGACAGAAAACAGATTCTGAGGTAGGAGAGGCCTCTGGAGCTACTTCTGTCCATCCCTATCTTTTGATCAAGTTAAACCTAGCATCCCCTTTTATAATTCCTTTCCACACTGACCCAGGAATCCAAATTGTTAACCAACACTACCCCCAGAAGCTATGGGTCACCTTCCACAGACAGCTCTGATGATCTGTGCCTTCAAAAGCCTTCTTAGAGTTCTGCTTCCAGGAGCCAAGATGGCAGAGTAAAAAGGTAGTCCCTCTCACCCTCCCCTATAAACCTCTGACAAGCTAGAAAATATCACACCAGAAAAAAAAAAACCTCTGGAACAGCTGAACTAGAAGAAAGACGGGGAAAAGCAGTGCAGCGGCCTAGCAAAGGGGTCTCCCAGTGCCTCAGCAAAAATAAGAGAAGCAGCACTACAAAGGGCCCCAGGCAGATAAGCACCTTGCAGCATTAATCTGAAAGGAGCTGAAGAAAGCAACCTAGAGTCTTCCTAAAGGCCTAGCCTTGCTGATTCCAAGCCAACACTGGGTAAGGTGTCAGAACCCTATAGCCTCCAACTGTCAACCAGGAGGAGGTCCTGAAGCCAAGGTGGTAGAGAAGGCAACCACCAACACCTGGACCTCTGGGTGCCTCAGTGATGGCAGGGGAACCAGTAGAAACCAGATTAGAAAACCACCAGGTGCCTCAGCATTGTACTTCAAAGGAATCTCCCAGTGCATTAGCAGAAACAAGGGAGGCAGCATTGCAAGGGGCCCCAGGAAGATAAACACCCTGCAGCACCCATCTAAAAGGAGCTGAAGAAAGCTAACAGAAAGGAAAAGCAGGCAACCTAGAATTGCCTGAAAGTTCCAGCCTTCCTGATTCCAGCCCAACACAAGGTAAGCTGCCAAAACCCTACAGCCTCCAATTACCAACATAAGAGAACCCAGCACACAAAGCCAGTGACCAAGACCTGGGCTCCCAACACAAGAAGCTTGGGTCAGTGCCCTCTGTCTCCCCCAGCAGGAGAGCTCAATCTCTCTAAAGGCCAAGGAATAAAAAAACCATGAATAAAAAGAAACGTACCATAAATTCATATTATGAGAAGAGTGAAGATCAAGACAGAAATTCTGAAGAGGACAACATTGTCAACAGACCTACATCTACAACATCAAAAGGGAATATGAACTGGTCTGAAGCTAAAAAAGCCTTCTTAGAAGAGCTCAAGAAGGATTTTTAAAGTCTAATGAGAGAGGTAGAAGAGACCTTAAAAAATACAGTTGGCCAATTGGAAAAAAAGTAAACTGAAGAAAACAAGTCCCAAAAAAACACAATTGGAAAACTGGAAAAAAAAAGTACACTGAAAAAAACAAAATTCCTTAAAAATACAATTGGCCAATTGGAGAAGGAAGTAAAAAACTAATAGAAAAAAACCATCTGTTAAATACTAGAACTGGACAAATGGAAACTAATGACTCTATGAGAGAACAAAAATCAGTCAAACAGAAAGAAAAAAATGAAAAAAAGAGAAAAGCATAAAATACCTCATCAGTAAAACAACTGACCTGGAAAATAGATCCAGGAGAGACAATTTAAAAATCATTGGACTTCCTGGAAATCATGATGAAAAAAAGAGCCTGGTAAGTATCTTTCAGGAAATCATAAAGGAAAACTGCCCTGAAGTCCTAGAACCAGAAGGTAAAATAACCATAGAACGAAAACACTGCTCACCACCTGAAAGAGATCCCAAATTGACAATGCCAAGGAATATAATAGCAAAATTCCAAAATTTTCCAGATGAAAGAGAAGGTGCTGCAAGCAGCCAGAAAGAAACAATTTAAATATCATGGAACCAAAGTCAGGATTACACAGGACCTTGTAGCTTCTACATTTAAAGACTGTAGGGTATGGAACATGATATTCCATAAGGCAAAGGAGCTTGGATTACAGCCAAGGATCAACTACCCTGCAAAAATGACCACTATTTTTCAAATAAGGAGATGGATATTCAATGAAATAGGGGACTTCCAAGCCTTTCTTATAAGAAGATCAGAGCTCAACCAAAATTTTGATCTTCAAGTACAAGATTCAAGGGAAGACATAAAAAGGTAAATGGGACAGAAAGATACAATATGTTGTTAATAAGGGCAGACTGTTTACATCCCTACAAGGGAAGATGACACTTGCAACTCTTGAGAATTGTATTGTTATTATACCATGTTAAAGGAGTATACATAAAGTAAGCGGATTAGTCTGATCTTAGAAAATGTACTGAGAAAGGAGGAGGCACACAAGGGTAAATTACATTACATGAAAAGATAGAAAATCCTATTACAGCAGAGAGAAAGAAGGGAGGGGGAAGAGCATTGTTTGAACCTTGCTCTCATCAGATTTGGCTGAAGAAGAGAATAACATAATCAGTTAGGTATGGAAATCTAACTTACCCTATAGGCAGTAGGAGGGAAAATGGGAAAGAAAAGGGATGGGGGATAGAAAGGAGGGAAGAAGCAGTAAGGGTAAAGGGGAAGAAAAGGGAAATGAATAATACAAGAGAGGAGAGACTGAAGGAGGCCATGGTCAAAAGCAAAACACTAGTGAGGGGGCAAAAGGAAAGGAGAAAGAAAAGCATGAATGGGGGAAAAAAGGATGGAGAAAAAGACACAGGTAGCAATCATAACTGTGAATGTGAATGGGATGAACTCTCCCATAAAATGGAAACAGATACAGAAAATGCTATCCACATACAAAGAAAGAACTATAGAAGTGGAATCGCTATCTTTTTATTTCTCTTCTATTGAGTTTGGTTTCCTCTTTCTGATGGTTCCTCCTATTGGTTTTCATTTTTACTTACAACTTCACTAATGTGAAAATATGTTTAACAGGAATGTAAATGCATAGCCTATATCAGATTGTGTGCCGTCTTGGGGAGGGTGTTGGGTAAGAAGGGGGAGAAAAATTTTAAACTCAAAAGCATATGGAAGTGATTGTTGATAAATCAAAATAAATTAATAAAAGAAAAAAAAGAAAATGCAAAAATAAATAAATAAATAAATAAAATGGAGACAATCACCAAAAAAAAAGCCTTTCTTAGAAAGGTAGACATAGTATCTAAAAATTGGACAAGTCATCTTCTCTGTGACCCTTGGCTGGAGACCCCTTCCTGCTCTCATCCTGCCGTTGTGAGGAACTGAAGAGAAAGGGAAAAAAAAACTCACCTGGCTCCATACTTGCTCTACATCAGACGAGGTCAGGAGTGATCAGGCAAGATGGCTTCTTACCAACATCCCAAAGATGGAGAGTGGAGATTCTCTGGCCTGAGGTGGATCTCCCTTGGGGGGAAGGGTGCTGGGAAGAAAAGATCATGTTTAGACTTCTGGTGGTTTCTTTTTGGAAAGGGCAGAGGACCAAATACGTTGTGCCGGAAGGGGGTGAGATGGTGCCATGATATAGAAATGAAGAGGGTGGCCAGGTGTACACTGATTTATTGATCACATCTCACACTGTGAAGAAACTCATAGAATGAGGAGGGGAGTATCCCTTCTGCCTCCTGCGGCAGCCAAACAGATTGGGTTTCTGCTTGGGAAGGTTTACTGGAACATAATGAGAGCAGAGCAGGGAATGCTGTTTGGAAGAGCCCATTGTGGGCCTTTAGAGAAAATAGTTAAACAACAACAACAACCACAAAATAACACACACACATTGAAATGGAACAAACTGTAACAGCCACCAAACCCATGGTGACCCATGAGAAGTGAAGGAAGAGCCCAGTGTTCTGCAGCCATTGTGAGACAGAAGTCACTCTTCATGCTGGACATGGATCCTGAGATGCCCTACCAGGGAATGCCAAAGGGGAATGTTTTTTCATCCTTATTGCTCTCCAGAGAGAAAGGGGGAATTTGGACATCAAAGTGAGATCCATCTGGCCTCCCCAAGAGGAATGTGCCCCACATGTGCCCACTGGAGGCCTGCGGAGAGAAGTGGCTGCTGTACTGGAAAGCTGGCTGTTCCTTGGATAAGACAGGCTCTCTGCCCACCACCCCTGGCTTCGCACCATCTCCAATGTGCCCAACAAGCTGAATATCCTCCAGTGATCTTCCCAAAACTGTACAACATCAGTGTCCAAGTTTTCCAAATAAATGCAGGAGTGCTACCAGTAGACCTGGGAATTCTGGGCCTCCCTCATGCCCATGTAGAAGGAGATGACAGTGACATGGAAGTTCTTGGTAGATTCCTGATGCATGTCTGAAAGCTCTAGCCAGGTGTGATTCTTCTCCTGCCCAGTGTGAAGGGTCTCCCAGGCCACAAAGGGTGGAACTTTGGACTCCTCATAGAGGAGAAAACTTTCAAACAGCTCATGGTGTATGGGGACCTGTTCAGTGGATGTGTAGGGGTCAATGTCTTTTTGGCTGACATAGTACATTCCCGGTATGGCATAAAGGGCTTGACTGTTATCATGGTTGGCCAATAACATTACAGCTTCTGTCTGAGATCTCCGAGATAGGTGTGGGCAGTCCTGTGCATCAATCAGCACCTGGTAGCATGTGTGGGTTTTGCCTTTCATCTCCTTAGAGCCATGGCCAGGTGGGTTCTCTGCCTTTTTCTGGAGTGGCAGAAGCAGCATCACTGTCGTACAACCTGGTCTGGCAGGGAAACAGGACAACCCCTCAGTACTCAAATACCCTGTGAAGAAAGAGCTGGCCCATCTCGTATTTCCCATTCTGCTTTGGCACCTCAAATATGACAACTGTTTCCAACACTTTGCCCTCAGGTCAGTTTCGGGAGGAGAGGTGTCACCATGCCGTGGCAGTGGCCAAGAACGCTAGGGGAAAGATCGCGAGGGGCCACAGCGCCTTGGACCCCACTAGTGGGGCCACCAGCAGCAGCAGCGGCCGCCTACTGCCAGGGCCCAACGAAGTACACAGCCGGTCACGTCGGCGCCTGGGCCACTGCAGACCATGGACTCGTCCAAGGTTACAGATGTGGACGCTTACATGGGGCCCTGCGTGCTGGCTCCCAAAAATAAATAAATTAATTATTAAAAAACAAAGAAAAGAAAACCCCATAGACAGTATGGTCCTTTGTGGCACGAAAAGTCAGACATGAATGACTAAACAATTTATTTTCTTCAGAGTATTTAATTAATTTTTTAAATTAACAAATCAATTTTCTTTTTCTTCTTAACCTCTACCCCATGGGGGGAGGGGGATACATTTCTCATAAAACTAGGAAGCAAAAGAAATTATTTCATTGGTCCTGTCCAGAAGTATATGAATACACGCTTTGAGTGATAAAATATGCTGCATCATAAATCCTCTACAATCATGGATTGTTTTTACAATGCTTTTTAAATTATGTAAATGGTTTTCCTGGCCTTGCTTATTTCATTCTTCATCAGTTTACATATATTGAAATGCACACATTTTTTATGATATTTATGCTATAATATAAAATGCTCACAATACTCCCGATCAGGTAATACATGTCTGGAGTTCTACTGCAAAGATCTGATATGGAAAGTGCTGGTCCAGGTGATAAATAGAGCAGAAGTGGTGGCAGACAGCTGGCGACATAGTTTAGGTGAAAAGTAGGATGCGATGTGAGCAAGAAATATGTTCCACTTGTGCTTCATTTGCACTGCAAAATCTTGTTAGATGAAGTGTGGTGTATAGGTTGTAGGTATGGCCTCAAAGAAAGCAAGACCTCAATTAATGTCTCAACCAAGAAGGTGCCCATCAACATTTTCAGAGGTAGTTCTCCCAGTTGTTATTTCCCTATACCACTGAAATGCCAGGTCCTATCTGTTTCTCCTAATGTTCTGATGAAATTTTAAACTCATTATCAGCCTGTTAGTTATTATAAGCTTTAGGTGTTAATATTTTATTTTAGCCCTTACACATAACTAGATTTCTTACATTTATTTCTGAAGTTTATTTTTCTTCCTTAAAGGGATTAACCCATGGATGCCTTTATTGATCATTTTACTCTTTGTATCTTACTCCTCCAGTTTACCAAAAATCACTTTAAGTTCTGATTCTCTCTTGCAAACTCTTAGCAGCCCTCTTTCCCTAAAAAGGGTCATCTGCAGATTAAGTCGGAGCAATTTACTTTTGAAAATTTTGAATGCTTATGAACCCAGAAAAAATTCCTACCAATTATCATTTGCTATGTTCCCATCTCTTTCTTCCTCCAAACTATGCCATCACTGCTACTAAGCCAAGAATAATAATTATGATGGTAAACATCTAGCAATTGCTATTGCTGTCTCCTCAAAGGTATAATTTCCTGTAGATAGAAATCACCTTGCTCAACTCACAGGATTTGAATTAATATTGCTACTTGTTAGATTACATGTACAAATCATTTATAAAATGAGTTGAGGTATTGTACTACTTAAAGGTTTTTCCCAGTTGTCTTATAGCCTATTTTCTATTGGACCAGTGTTTAGTATTTAATATTAATAAAAACTTAATATTTTTATTAGTTTTAGTCACCTAACATGATAACATGATGCTTCTTGCTACTGAGGTTCATAGACTTTATTATTCTTTATTTTTTCGTGAAGATAAAACTTAGCTATTAGTTTTTTCAGAATATGGCAATAGCAAGTCACCCTAAATAAAGTATTTTTAAAGGAGCTACTCATTTGTTTCTTTTCTCTGGGGCCACTGACAACATAATGTTGGAGATATCAGAAATAATTAAGAGGAATGATCATTCCCTCAATCAAATGAATTTTATCTGTTTTAAATTTGACATTTCCCTTAAACTATGCATGAGTCTAATAAGAAAAAAAATCAAGTATACATTTTCTTAACTGGACTTTGAATCATAAAAGATAATAGCTCACTTTGTACTAGTTAACTGGTAGAATCATGGTGGATAGCAAATCACTCATAGGCTTGAACTTCAGATTGTTGCACCGTATTTTGAGCTTATGGCCTAATTTATTGATTATCCAAGCTCTTTTTTAAATGGAGACACTGTTCTTGATTTCACATGGCTTAAATAGTACTATTTCTTTAAAAATAAAGTGCATCCATTTGCCTAAATCTGCCCCCGCCCAATAAGTGTACTTTTTTCCTTGAACAATCACAATCATTTACTTTTGGCATCAGATCTTGTGAGACTGTCAATTTCATTACATTAGCTCTTTGAGAACAACACAGACTATATCATTCTTATATTTTGTAATTCCAGTCATGATGATACATTTGGGAAGGACTTTATGATCAATGAAGAAAATTCTTGCTCTCCTCAACTCTAAGGAAAAAAATATATACAATATATATAAATATGTATATAATATACTTAACATGTATTTATATTACATACAATGCAATAATATATTATATAAAATATACTATGTATATAACATATATATATTATATATATACACATATGTGAAAATAATATATGTGTATTTGTTTCTTCTATATTATTATCTTTTAAGGAAACATATGGTGGACAAAACCCATTCTTGGTGAAATACACTTCAATTGAAATTCACTTGAATTATGTACTTGAAAAATACTTCAATTTTAAATGTGTTTTAAGTTACACATGTAAAACCATTTATATGGAATATATTTAATTTTTATTGAAAGCCTTTCCTGAGCTTTTTACCTACTATCCCCAACACCACCAAAGACAAATGCTGACCAACTGCCATTAACAGGGCAGGCAAGCTAATCTAGCTGAAGTAATAAGTTACCTTGGAGGAGAAATAATGGGTGACATGTGGCAGAGAAGTCAAACCACAGCCAACATTTTAAAAATCCCTTCCCCTCAGATCAAACTTCACAGAATAGCATAGCTACCAGCCCTTGCCACACAGCAACCACTGAGTGAAACAAATTTTGTGTAGAATTGGCCCACCATCCCCCCCCCACTAATAATAATTGTCAAATGATCAGGAAAACCCAGGATTCCCTGTATACTAGAATACCCCTCCCTTCTTGCAGTCTAGGTCCATAGCCACTACATATAGAAGGAAACTATTGTAAATGATCTCAGCAGAATGACCAGCACCAATAACAACTACCAACCAAAAAGGATTTAAGTTAATGAGATCTAGTAATACCTTTTTTCATTCCTTGCAGCCATCATTGTAGAGATGAAATCCAGCAATTACTTCTGCAGGTGATTCATTCCTGACTCATTAGACATCCCAGTTAGTGAATACATAGAAAAAAAAAAGTTCTTACCACCAAAGTCCTTGTAATTATGAGATGGTCTGACAGGAAAAAAAAAATGTTTATATGGAGGGGGCAGCTAGGTGGCATTGTGGATAGAGCACTGGCCTTGGATTCAGAAGGACCTGAGTTCAAGTCCGACCTCAGACACAGAACACTTACTAGGTGTGTGACTCTAGGAAAGTCACTTAACCTCAATTGCCTCCCCCACCAAAAAAAAAAATTGGATAAAGCATCAGCCCTGAAGTCAGGAGGATGTGAGTTCAAATCCAGCCTCAGACCAAACACTTACTAGCTGCATGACCATGGGCAAGACACTTAACCCCAATTGCCTTAAAAAAAAAAAAGTTTAAAGCAATGGAAGCTACTCTACAGAAGATGCACTACCAAATGCTTTGTTACTAAACTCTGATAGGCGTGGAGCTTTTTTTTTAATTGGAATTACAACTAAAGTCTCTGATATGTGTTGTCACTACCTATTAGACTCAGCTCTGTGAAAGCAGGTTTTTTCCCTTTTCTATTTCTACTCCCAGAATTCAGCACATTGTTCTACACATAGGAAATACTTAATACATAATTTTTAATTAATTACTTAATAATTTCTGAAAATTTTGTCTACATAGTTTGATTTCCTTTCTTTTTTAACTTTAAAAAATAAACACTTGGGACAGCTAAGTGGCACCGTGGATAGAGAAATGGCCCTGGAGTCAGGAGGACCTGAGTTCAAATGTGGCCTCAGACACATAACATTCACTAGCTGTGTGAACCTGGGCAAATCACTTAACCCCATTGCCTATCCAAGATAGATAGATAGATAGATAGATAGATAGATAGATAGATAGAGATGGATAGATAAATAAATGAATAAGTAAACAAACAAACAAATAAATAAACACTTATCTCTTTTCTCACAAATATCCCCTCCCAATTGGACAGAAGGAGAAATAATGAAAACAAGAACAAATTAATGTAACAAATAGACATAGCAAAACAGATTCTCATATTAGCCATATGCACAAAAATCTATGTTTCATTTTGTATCTTGAATGCACCATCTCTTTATCAGGTGATGAGTAGCATGCTCCATCATTGGTCCTCCAATGATGTTTAATCATTGTATCAATCAGAGATTTTAAGTTTCAAAGCATTTTTTCCTTTAAAATGAATGATGTTTTATTATGCAAAATGTTTTCCTGCTTCTGTTTTATCACTTTGCCTATCTTCATTCAAGACTTCCCAGGTTATCCCTTCTTACTAATCAAATGTTTCATATTTCTCCTCAATTTTATCGTTAAATTCTTTTGAGGCCATCTAAATAGGTGCTTTCAATTCCTTTCTTCTCAGACTCTCCTTTACAGTCTGGGTTCAATCTCAATATTCTTTACTCTGAAAAGTTACCAATTATTTCTTAAGTGTTAAATAGCATAACTTTTTATCAGTTCTTATTTTTATTGATCTCTCTGGAGCATTATACCTTGTTGATCACCTTCTTGTTGATACTCTTTTGGTTCTTCCTTGTCCTGATTCACTTCCTATAAAGCTGACCAGTCTTTCTCACTTTCCTTAATTGGATATATGTCCATTTTTTGAGTTGCTTCATAGGCTTTATCCTGCATCCTCTTGTCTTCTGTATTTCACTCAATGATCTTATCAGCTCCCATATATTCCAATTATTATCTTTAGGCAGATGATTCAAAGATCTGTCTGTGTAGCACTAATCTGCCTCCTGACCTCCAGTTTTCTATCTCCAACTGCATCTTAAATATATTAAACATCAGAAGTTTTTGTAGATATCTTAAATTATACACACCCAAAATTGAGCACACTATGTCTCCCCTCAAATTTCCCGCCTCTTACTTCCTAATTTCCCTATTATTGTCAATGTTAATTTCATCCCAGTTATCAAGGTTTCCCAACTTAAGTTTCATCTTCATCTACTCATTTCTCTCTCACACAACTCATTGTTTCCCAGTGCCGAAGACTCTACTTTCAAAACATCTTTCATATATGTCCCCTTCTTTCCTCTGATTCTACTACCATTTTGGTATAGACCTTCCTATCCTTAAGTCTGGATTACTGCAATGACCTTCTATTGGTCTTCCTATTTCTCCCTATTTCAGAGCATTCCCCACTCAGCTGTTAAAATTATATTCTGAAAGTATGAGTCTGACCATGTTACTCCTCCTCCATTCAATAAACTATAGTAGCTCCTTGTTACCTATAGAATCACATATAAAATCCTGTATTTCATATGACTTCATAATTTGAATTTCTTCCTTTGAAAAATTACTGTTCTTGTACTTTGACCACTGATCAAATAGGAAATCTTCCTTTTTTATTCATTTCTGAAATAAACAATTTGTTGCCACAAACTTAGAAACTCATCCTCAAAACATGTTTTTCCCTCAAGTATACTACTGAAACTCAAGGTTAGTTAACATGTAAAATCACTATGTTCTATTTTGAGGAAACTAAAGAGGGAGTTATGGAAGGAAAGAGAATATGCTATATTCTATATTTAATGAGGTAAAGAAAACTTAATCTCTGCATTGATCATAAAGACTGCTCTGTGTGTGTGTGTGTGTGTGTGTGTGTGTGTGTGTACAGTATGATAGACTCCATTATTCCTAAGGACTTTAAAGATTGACATTTACAGTGTCCCTGATCTAGATTAAGAGAGCAAAATAAAAATCAGGATTACTTTAAGGATTCTGGTTTTGACCTGGACAATATGGGAGCATCAAGTAAAGGGAATTTAAAATTAGTGGCAAGAAAGAAAAGGTATTGTAATTGTAAGACTGATAAATGTCAAAGTAACCTTTGACTGAAGAAATAAGAGTCATGTTTACTATAAAATAAGAGAAACAAAGCACACCTATGTGGGGATAATAGTGGTAGCAAATTGAACTTAAGTAACATTCACGTAGTAACTGTTTTTGAGGAATAGATTAACTCCCCTGACATTCTATATGTGACCTAGGCATTCTGGGTACTTCAAAATTGATAATTATTGGCAATGCAGCACAGAAAATGGAGAGTTAATGTTGAACCCAGGAATACCTGGATTTAAATCCTGACTATCTATCTATCTATCTATCTATCTATCTATCTATCTATCTATATATCTGACTCTCTTTCTCTCCCTCTATATGTGTATATATATATATATATGTGTGTATATATAAATATAATAAACATAATATAATATAATATAATATAATAAATATATAATAAATAAATATGAATATATGTATATGTGTATATATATATGTATACATATACATATATATATCACTACACCTCTCAAAGTTCCAAGCATTAATGATGTTGATGATGATGATGAGATAACAACAATAACATATTCTTTTAAGATTTGCAAAATGCAAATCACAGAGAAAGTGCTTACCTTCAGTACCATGAGAGAGAATTTCTTTACCCTGAAATTCCCAATACAGTGAAATTTCAAGTCCAGTCCATATTCCTAACCTTGCGAGTAAACAAGTAATGCTTGCACTTAATAAAAATATGAATAGTATCTCCAAAGCATATGCTTAATATGTCATTTAAAGATAGATAGGAGCTCACATAAGAACTGTTTGGCAGGAGGCAAAATCCAAAGCAGAATTGAGGTGATGGATTGTGTTGCAAATGGAAAAAATGTTTGAAAAGAAAAAAGAATCTAGAAGTGTCTCACAGTTGGGGAATGAATAAGTTCTTAGGTCCCTTGGGGGGGAAAATCTTTTTTCTATGAAGTCAGACTGAAACGGTTTAAAAAATAAAAAAAGTCAGGGCACAGTGCACTACAGCTACTTAGAAGTAAAGTGAGTGAACAAGATGTGGCAGGAGCTATAGAAGAACAGCATTTCAGTTACTTTCCTAAAGGTTCAGAATATATGACTGTATTTAAATAGATTTATTAAATACCCTGAGGAGAATAAAAGATTGAAAGAGAGGAGAGGAATAAGATTAAGTTATAAATGAAAACTGCCAGCAGGGAAAAAAGAAACAATGGGATTAAAGACACTGGGATGAGACTAGGAAAGTGTTAAAAAGAGTCCACAAGCTTCAATTCAATTGTTAATCCAGTGGTATGGAGCAGGATATATCATCAGTCCTCATCTTTTGTTGACCTTTCTTCAGAATTTAATACTATTGATCATTTACTCCTCCTGAATAATGTCTCTTTCTTGTTTCATCTTTTTTTTTTTTGTAATAGTGCTCTCTCAGGTTTCCTCTTACTTATCCAATTACATCCTTTTCAATCTCTTTTGCTGCATCACAATACATAACCTGACCATTAAAGGTAACTATACTCCAAGACCATCTTCTCTTCACATTCTATTCTTGCCTCTTCATAAAGTTTTCCAGCTACCGTGAGTTTAATTATCATATATCTATAGATTATTCCTATATCTATAAACTAGATTTAGACTCTCTGAACTCCAGCCCCACATCACTACCAGTGGATTGGCCACTGGCATCTCAAATTCAAAATGTCCAAAACAAAACTCATATTTTCCCTGAAACCCACACTGAACGCAACTTCAGTCTTTCTGTCAAGGGTACCTTCCTCCTTCTGGTCACCTAGGTTCACACCTTTAAAGTTATCCTCAACTCCCCAGTCTCCATCATCTTATGCATCTAAGCAGTTGTCAAGGCTTCTACAGCATTGCTCATATCTGTCCTGTTTTTTCCACTCCCATGCCTTTCAACCTAATTCAAACCCTTCTCATTGTCTTCCTGTGCTATTGCAGTTGTCTTCAAATTGGTCTTCTTTTTTGACCCAGTAAATGCATTTCTAGGGCTGTATCCCAAAGAGATCATAAAAATGAGAAAAGAACCCGTATGTACAAAAATATTTATAGTAGCTCTTTCTGTGGTGGCAAAGAATTAGAAATTGAGGGGATGTCCATCAATTAGGCAATGGCTGAAGAAGTTGTGGCATGTGAATGTAATGGAACACTATTGTGGTATAAGAAATGATGAGCAAGTGGACTTCAGAAAAACCTGGAAAGACTTGTATGGACTGATACTGAGTGAAGTAGGCAGAACCAGAAGAACACTGTACACAGTAACAGACATGTTGTGTGATGAATAACTTTAATAGAGAGGCCTTCTCAGCAATGGAAGGATCTAAGACATCTCCAAAAGTCTCATGATGGAAAAGAAAATACTATCCACATCCAGAGAAAGAACTGTGGAGGTTGAAAGCAGATCAAGGCACACTATTTTCTCTTTTTTCCCTTCTGCTTTGTTTTCTTTCCTCTTTCTTGTGGTTCTTGCTGTTGTTCTAATTCTTCCTTACAGCAAGGCTAATGTAAAAATATGTTTAATAGGAATGTATATGTAGAAACTGTATCAGATTGCATGCTGTCTTGGGAATGGAGTTGGGAAGCAAAAGGGAGAAAAATTTAAAACTCAAAAGCTTATGGAAGTGATGGTTGAAAGCTAAAAATAAATTATTAAAATATTTCTAACAAAAAAAAGGTAAAAAGAAACAAATTGGTTTCCTTGATTCAGGTCTCTACCTCTGTTAGCTCTCTTGCACATAACTAACTTTAATCATAATGCTCTCTTACTCAGTAAATATCAATGCTTCCCCATTTCCTCTAGAATCAAGTATGAAATCTTCTGTTTATCTTTTAAATCCATTCACAATCTGGTTCCAATATACTTTCCTTTTATTTTTTTAAACTTAATTATTAAAATTAATTAATTTATTTTTACTTTTCAACATTCACTTACACATGATTTTAAATTCCAAATTTTCTCCCCGTCTCATCCCTTCCCCCACCCCAAGATGGCAAGCATTCTTAATACTCCTTCTCCTAATCTGCCTTCGCTTCTAACTTTCCCCCCTTCTCTTATCCCCCTTCCCTTCAATTTTCCTGTAGGGCAGGATAGTTTTCTATAATCCAATTCCAGTATATCTTCTTTCCAAGTTGCGTGTGAAAATATTTTTGTAACTTTTGTTTTTAAACTTTGGGCTCCAAATTTTTTCCCTTCCTCCCTCCCCAGCTACCCTCATTGAAAAGGCAAGCAGCTCAATACAAGTTATACATATGTAATCATGGAAAACACTTCTATAATAGACATGTTCCAAAAAACTAAGAATATTTCCCTTCATCCTATCCCACCTCCCAATTTATTCTGTTATTTCTTTTGACCCTGTCCCTCCTTAGAAGTGTTTGCTTCTGATTATCTCCTCCTCCAATCTGCCCTCCCCTCTGTCATCCTCCTGCTCTCTTGTCCCCTTCCCCCTCTATTTTCCTATAGGGTAAGATAGATTTCTGCCGGGAGCACCTGCGTCCCTGGCTGTGGTCTGATGCCAGCAGAGTGTGAAGAGAGAAAGAATCACGGGCCAAGTGAGAGCAGTGAAGAACAAACTCTGTTTGTTCTGAGGGCTCAGGCTTATATAGTACTGGATCAAGCAATAGTAACATTATTATTCATGAAAAGTACAAATCTAATTAGGTGATTTCCTTACTTCCTTGTACCTTGTCTGTTACATTCTTTCCTGCGTCCTGTCCTGTACCCCATCCATTTCCTCCCTTCCTGTATCCTGTTCTCAAGAGACGGAACGGGGAGTGGTAAGCCGACATCCTGAGTTTCACAGCTGTCAGGCTTAGTACAACCCTGCAGGTAAGGCCCAGGCTGGCCTAAGCCCTCCAACTCCCCAAAGCCGGCCCTCTACATCTCCCCCTTTCTTCTGTTCTAGCTTGAGAATGTGGGACACACATCAGGAGAAAACTCAAGAGTAACAACAATACTATCAGGGTACAAAATGCAACAGCAAACTTGAAATATTTTGGAAAGTGTTAAGTTGCTTGATATAGTACAATAACTTATAAACAATATCTTGAGGGTCAATACCATCCATGTTATATTTTTGGAATGCCAAGTGCCCTGAAGCTCATTAAATATTTGATCAGGAGTTACATTGGTAGTATTAGAAAGCAAATAGGGAGTTACACAAACAAAAGTATAGTGGTCAAGTTACAGGTTTAACCCAAGGTGGGGTAAGGCATATAAGTCCAATGTAATCATGACTCTCCGGAGCATCTGCGACAGTCATCATTGCAAAAAGGACAGTCAACATCTTATTATTGGCTCTTCATCTTCTCAGTCTCGCCTTCCTCCTCCGCTTGTCTCTCCGACCAGTTTTTCCTTTGCTGCTCAGGGTCTCTATCCCTCTGGTCAGTATGCTGACAGGTTCCTCTCAGGAACCCAGACTGGTTCTCCTGCATGTTCTGGAAAAACACAAGCATAACATCAACCCCATGTTAGTAATTTTACTGGACCATCCCAATTATCTGTATTTGGATCCTTCCACATTACTGTGACATCTGGTTGCTTCTAAAACCTGTTCTTTTGCCCTGCAAAATGTTTTTGTGCAGTAGTACGTCCCTGATCATCTAGTGTCAAAATTTTATGGTATATATTACCTGGTCCAATCTCCTTTTTAAATTTATGGTATATATTTCTGATCCAATCTCCTTCTTACCCTATTTTCTATTCCCTCTTTTTTCTGTTTATCAAGGAATTTTAATATCCTTGTTGCACCTTTCAACAATGGCTTGTCCAGTAGATTGTATGGGATGCCAGTAGAGTGAGTGATATTATAGGTGAGACAAAATCGTGCAAAATTCCTGCTAGTATAGGCAGGACCATTGTCAGTCTTGAGGTGTCTTGGATTGCTAAGAATACTAATGCAAAACAAGAAATGATATTGCTTATGTCCTTCTTAAAATATGTAACTAATCCAAAGTATCTGCTTGTCTTCATATGATTTCATCTTTCCCCCACTTTTTTTTGCATACTCTGACACATACATTGTAATTACACTTAAAAAAACATGAATCACACATTGATATGAAATAAAGGAATTTTAGAATAAGACTCTCCCTAACATTGTAATTGTTCAGTAGAAAAATAGCCAACTAAATACTATTAAGTAATGTTTAGAATAGCATAAATTTAAGTACCGAAGAAATCAGGTATGTATAGAAATGTGTTTAAGGCTATGCTTCTTGGCAGAAAACACAGAAATAACTAAGTTTCCTTTCTGTAGCTAAAAAAAGATTCCCTAATGGTTTAATTAATAAAAATTATTTTCAACTCTGAAATGTTATTTTAACTACTGACCAGGCTATGACAAATTTATGCTGGATTTATGCTGGGGAGTTAGGCAGTAGAACTCTGCAGCAAAGCAAAAGAATGTCTTTAGTTATGTACTGAATTCAAGAGGGTTTTGTTGGGCAAGGGTAAAAATCTATTTCTAAATATTCAAAGACAAATAAATGTCCCCTTTCTACTCTTGCTTGTTTAATTTGCTTGCAAATCTTCTCAAAGAACCACCAGGACAAATGAAAGCCTAAAAATATTGCTATTAATATTTTAACAAAGTCAGAATGAAGAATTTTTTAAATCAAAAAGTTCTATCAAAGATACATTAAAAAGGACTTACGAAGTTATAGCCTTTTATATACTGTAAAATATATTAAGATTTTAGCTATATTATAACTAGTACTAAGGAGCTGATTCAGAAAATTTACAAGCTACATTTTACTGGAAATTTTAGTATACATACAGTGCATTAGACTGTGTTTAACATACAAACTGCTCATGTCAAATTTCTAAAGCAGAGAGTTTATTTACTCCTACCCTTGAAATTTCCCCCATTAAGAAAACAAGTTGATTTGTTTTCTAATTATTGATATAACTTAGCTTCTTAAGTAATTTTCCTCTTTTTTGAATTCCAATGTAATTTTTAAGTTACCTAAATGGTGGTTGTAGATAAAATGATACAAGCTTTATTTTTCTAGAATTACCATAAGATAGAACTCTTGATTTACAAACTGATCTGAAATGAATGGAAGGTTGCAAAGGACATGTATCTACAAAAGCTATAAAATTAAGTAGGCTATTTTAGCTCTAACTTCAATAAAACTTTTTTTTATGTATATAAGGCAAATGTCCCATTTTCTTTGATTATGAAAAAGGATCTAAAATGAAATCCCCTTAACCACTGATTTTGGTTAGTCTGCTCATCTGCCATATCACATTTACCTTTGTTTTTTTTTGTTTAAATACTGTTTGGAAATGTGATGGCTGACAAAAAATGTTAATATACAATTTTCTTTGAGACTCTTGAAAACCACAAAAATTTCCAATATCATAACAACTACAAATTCTAACATTTAATGTAAAGTCATCATAACTCTTTGCATGCCACAACGAAACACACCTAAGGCCAACTTTTTCAAAATGTACTATAACTTGAATAAAATCAAATAGGGATACATATATAAAATGGGAAATACAATGTAGCTTCACATCACAGCTCCTGCTTGTCCATAAGGCATTATGGAGGGAGTAATAACTTCACTTACACACTGACTTTGTAAATGTGATCAGCTGCCAATGTCCTGAATATTTATGACATGGGTCTTTTTAACAAGAACAGGACAGCAGCATGGTAACTGCTTTTCTAAGTATATTTTCTGTACAAAATAATTCCAAGATATAATCATTAAGTTCTCATACAGTACTATTATTTTAAACAATAATCAATAAAATAGCAAATATGTGAAAATTGCAACACCACAAAGACTGAGCACTGCCATTTCCTAGAGTAATCAAAGTTGGTATTAGTATAGTCTTGGCCATGCAATGGTTGGACAATACAGGTATCTTATGCAGAGATTTCAGTAGCAGAATGGCACTTGGTTTGTTCTCAATAGAAACGACAAAGATGCAGTTGACAATTTAAAGAAAGACGATGTTCTTATTTGCATGCTAAAATTCTAGTTGTGTCCCCTGTATTTGAACACTTTCAAATACTATTGTCTGTCTCTCTATTCTGCCCAGGAGCTCTGCCCCATATTAGCTAACTATCTTATAGGACACTACTTAGCTGGTGCTGCTTACTTTCCCTTTAAATCAGAGAAGCTGAAAAATGGCAGTCTCGTTCTGAAGTTTACTTTTGCTTTTGGAGACGCTGAAAAGCCGCAGTCTCATGTGTCCGCCTGTGTGGTTTGCTTTCCTGCCTGTGCGGTTTGCTTTCACTTTCAATCTGAGACCCCGAAAAGTGGCAGTCTCCTTCTGATGTTCACTTTCACTTTAAGAGACCCCATAAGCGGCAGTCTAGTTTCTTTTTAATTCCTGCTTAACCTGGTGAAAATAAAAAACTGTATAGGAAAATTATCGCCCTACCTTGTTAGCGTCTTCTCTTGACAACCAAGCTCCTTTTCTAGGGCTGCTGGCCAAACAGCCCACCTTGTCCAGGGCCACTCTGCCGGGGGTAGCCTTCCTTTCACGTCCCTGTTTAGGCCAAAGGCCAGGAGCGCCTGCATCCCCAGCTGTGGTCTGACGCCAGAGGAGTGTGAAGAGAGAAAGAATCACGGGCCAGGTGAGAGCAGTGAAGAACAAACTCTGTTTATTGATCTGAGGGCTCAGGCTTATATAGTACTGGATCAAGCAATAGTCACATTATTATTCATGAAAAGTACAAATCTAATTAAGTGATTCCTTACTTCTTGTACCTTGTCTGTTACATTCTTTCCTGCGTCCTGTCCGGTACCCCATCTGTTTCCTCCCTTCCTGCATCCTGTTCTCAAGAGACGGAACAGGGGAATGGTGAGCCGACATCCTGAGTTTCACAGCTGTCAGGCTTAGTACAACCTGCAGGTAAGACCTAGGCTGACCTAAGCCCTCCAACTCCCCAAAGCCGGCCCTCTACAGATTTCTATATCCAATCGAGTATGTATGTTATTCTCTCTTTAAGTCAAACATGATGAGAATAAGATTCACTTATTCCCTCTCACCTTCCCCCATTCCCCCATCCACTGTAAAAGGCTTTTCTTTTCTGTTTTGTGTGAGATAATTTAACCTATTCTACCTCTCCCTTTTTCCTTCTATCCATATAATCCTCTCTCACCACTTAATTTTATTCTCCAGATAAACCCCTTCATCTTCAACTCACCCTGTGCCCTCTATCTATCTATCTATCTATCTATCTATCTATCTATCTATCTATCTATCTATCTATCTGTCTATCTACATATACAATTTTTCCCTCCAACTACTCTAATACTGACAAAGGATTCATGAGTTACAAATATCATCCATGTAAGAATGTAAACAGTTCAACCTTAATACGTCTCTTTTGATTTATCTTTTCTGTTCACATCTTCATGTTTCTCTTGAGTCTTATATCTGAAAGTCAAATTTTCTGTTCAACTCTTCTTTTTTCATCAAGAATGCTTGAAAGTCCTCTATTTCACTGAATGTCCATTTTTCTCCTGAAGGATTATGGTCAGTTTTGCTGGGTAGGTGATTCTTGATTGTAATTTTATCTCATTTGCTCCAAGCCCTTCAGTCCCTTAATGTAGAAGCTGCTAAATCTTGTGTTATCCTGATTGTGTTTCCACAATACTTGAACTGTTTCTTTCCGCCTGGTTGCAAAATTTTCTCTTTGACCTAGGAACTTTGAAATTTGGCTGTAGTATTCCTAGGAGTATTCCTTTGGGGATCTCTTTCAGGAGGTGACTGGTGGATTGTTTCAATTTCTATTTTGCCCTCTGGTTCTAGAATATCAGGGCAGTTTTCCTTGATAATTTCTTAAAAGATGATGCCTAACTTCTTTTTTTGATCATCGCTTTCAGATAGTCCAATAATTTTTAAATTCTCTCTCCTAGATCTATTATCAGATTAGTTACTTTTCCAATGAGATATTTTACCTTGCTTTCTATTTTTTCATTCTTTTGAATTTTTTTTAAAGTGTCTTGATTTAAAAGTAGAATTGACCAAATGGAAAAGGAGATTCAAAAATCTCCTGAAGAAAACAAATCCTTAAAAAGTACAATTGTCTGAATGGCAAAAAAAATGCAAAACCTAATTGAGGAAAACAACTAGTTAAAAGTTAGAATTGTCCAAATGGAAGATAATGATTCTATGAGATGTCAAGAATGAATGAAAAAATGCAAAATAATGAAAAATAGAACAAAATGCAAAATACCTCATTGGAAAATCAAATGACATAGAAAATAGATCCAGGAGAGAGAAGGTCTGAATTATTGGACTACCTGAAAGCCATAATCTAAAGGAGGCCCTAGACAGCATCCTTTAATTTTTTTTTTAATTTTTTTTAACTTTTCATATAAATTTATTTATTTTAGTTTTCAATATTCACTTCCAAAAGTTTTTGAGTTCCAAATTTCTCCCCCTCCCCCCACCCCAAGATGGCATGCATTCTGAATATCCCTTCCCCTGGTCTGCCTTCTCTTCTATCTCTCCCCCCTCCCTTCTCTTATCCCCTTCCCCTTCTATTTTCCTGTAGAGCGGGATAGACTTCTGTACCCCATTTCCTGTATTTCTTATTTCCCAGTTGCATGTGAAAACATTTTTTTAAAACATGTGTTTTTAAAACTTTGAGTTCCAAATTTTCTCCCTTCTTCCCTTCCCCACCCACCCTCATTGAAAAGGCAAGCAACTCAATATAGGTTGTACATGTGCAGTTATGCAAAACACTTCCTTAGTAGACATGTTGTGAAAAACTAACTCTATTTCCCTTAATCCTATCCTGCCCTCCCATTTATTTTATTCTTTCTTTTGACCCTGTCCCTCCTCAGAAGTATTTGCTTCTGATTACCCTCTTTCCCAATCTGCCCTCCTCTCTATCATCCCCTCTGCTCTCTTGTCCCCTTCTCCCCCTATTTTCCTGTAGGGTAAGACAGATTTCCATACCCAATTGAATGTGTATGTTATTCTCTCCTTAAGCCAAAGCCTAGGAGAATAAGATTCCCTCATTCCCTCTCACCTTCCCCTGTCTCCCCTCCACTGTGAGAGATTTTCTTTTCTGTTTTTTTTCTTTTGTGTGGTAATTTATCCCATTTAGAAAGCATCCTTTAAGGAATTACCAAGGAAAACTGCCCTGATATCCTGGAAGCAGAGGGCAAAATAGGAATTGAAAGAATCCACTAATCACTCAGGAAAAAAAGATCCCAAAATAAAGACTCCAAGGAACATTAGAGTCAAATGTCAGAACTGTAAAGTCAAGGTAAAAATACTACAAATGGCCAGAAAGAAACAATTGAAATATTGGGGAGCCACAATGAGGATTACATATGACTGAGCAGCTGTGCCATTGAAATATCAGAAGTCATGGAAAATGATAATCTGGAAGGGAAAGGAGCTAGGGCTGCAACCAAGAATTCCCTGCCCAGCTAAATTAAGCACACTACATTAGGTAGAAAGTAGTCATTAAATGAAACAGGATTCCAAGGTTTCATAAGGAGAAGACCAGGACTGAACAAAAAATTTTATTCACAATGTAAAGAACAAAGAGAAGCATAAACAGGCAAAAAGGTCAACGAAAACAAAAGGGATTCAATAGAGCTAAACTATTTGCAGCCCTACGTGGTAAGATGATACTTGTAATTCTTAAAAATTGTACCACTAATAGGACAGTTAGAAGGAGTATACATAGACAGCAGGTTTGAGTATAAGGTGAATTTGAGCGAATGACATAAAACAATTAAGGAATGAGAAGGAGTACACTGGTTGCAGGAGGAAATGAGAGGTAGAAAGGGGTAATTTTTTTATTCACATGATGAGGTACAAAAGATCTACTGCAGTGGAGGAGAAGATAGGAGGTTGGGCAATGGGTATTTTTTGAACTTTACTCTTATTAGTATTGGCTCAAAGAAGGAATAATACACGCAATCAGTTGAATATAAAAATCTATCTTACCCAGCAGGGAAGTAGGAGAGAAAGAGATTAAGTAAAGTCCATGTGAGAGGGAAAATGAGAGGGAAATAGGAGAGGATTTCTTGATTTTCATAGCAAGAGAATCCAGAGAAGAAATTAAGATAAGCAGGATCTAGTTTATGACATATTGAGTTTACTTTTAAAAAAATAGCCCTTTTTTCTTTTTTTTTAAAAGCAATATAGTTTAATAGAAAGAGTACTCACATTGGCATCAGAAGACTTAGATTCAAATCTTGACACTTAAAATACTTGTACAACATGCATGTATATGTGTATTTATTTTAGCCATAGTGATTCATAAAGACTTTTTAGTAAGAAATAGGTCTAGAACGGAAAAAGGAATTAGATGTAATTAGTCTAACTCTTCCATTATAGAGATGAGAAACCTGAAGCCCAAAGAAGTTAAATGATTTATGTGAGAACAAAGAAGTAATTAACAAAGAATGAATTTGAATACAGGTCTTTTCACTCCAGTTCATTTACTCTCAGTCCAATTTTTTTCATTTCAGAATGAAAGTAACAGTGAAGGTATAGGCTGTCTCTACTTAAAAAGAGTACTCACAACAAAGAAATCACATTTTCTTGAAATACTGAAGTATTTTCTTTGAAAGCTCAATGAAACTTTGAGGATATAAATGTGAAATATGCTATTGATGGAAAACAGGGACTAGGATCCCTAAAGGGGTCAATGGGGTTCATCTGAGGGCTCTGGAGTTCATGTATCAAATAAACATGTACAAAGAATGAAAGAAATGGCATTGCATTAAAGATGAACCACAAATACTTGCCTGTGCTATTAAGAAACATGTTGGGAAAACTGAGGCTAACAAAAAAGATATTTTTTGTATGTTAAGATAACAAAGAAGGGAAATATTTTCTCTTTGGGTTACCTTAGTTGACATCAGATTATAGAAAGTAACCAAGGAAGCAAGCACAGGCACTCAACTACTATTTTGACTATTTTCTCTCAGGAAAGATGATTTTCAGATGGAAAAGAATAGAGCACTAGGAACAAACAAACAAAAAAGAAAGAGAACAACAACAAACAAAGGTTTCATAAGAAGAACTTAAAGATATGTGAGGACACAGTGAATATCTACCAGGATTAAAGGAGTTTATAAAATGGCCTAGGCCAATAACATCTGAGAATGCTAAAATAACTTGTAGGAATGTTATTCACAATGATACTAATGATTTCTCAGCCCCTAATGCATAACAGAAAAATCAGAGCATCATATTTGATCAGAGAACCTGAAACTTGGAAACAATGATTTGGGACAAGTCAGTTCACCTTTCTAGACTTTGGTGTCCTCATCTATATGAGGACACCTCTAAGTCTAAGATTTGCTGAACAAAATATATTTCTGGAATCAAGGGGAGTCAAAAACTTATTAAGTGCTTACTATGTGCCAAGCACTATTCTAAATGGTAGGAGTATAAAAATAGAAATGAAATATTCCTTGTAACCAAGAAGCTAAAATTTGAACAGTCGAGACAACACATGAATACAAAACTTACATGTATAGATTACTGTTTGTGTACATGTGTGTGTATGTGTGTGTGTGTGTGTGTGTGTGTAGACCCCAAATAGTTTTAAAAGAAATAAAGTAGCATGGGAGAACTATGGAAAGGGCCACTTCAGAAGGTAACCCTCAAACTGAGTTTTGATGGAAATCAGGAATTTCAATAGGCAGAAAAGGGGAAAGAGAGCATTCCAGGAATGAGAGATATCTATTAAAAAGGCTCTAAGGTGAGAGATGAAGCACTATGCTTGAGAAGAAGCAGTAGGCCAATATGGCTAGACTTTAAAACATTTAAAGGGTTATAATACCTAAAAATATAGGAAAAAAAAGGAACGAATCATTGTGTTAGGAGTGTTGAATGAGAGAGGAACTTATATTTTATTGTAAAGGAAATAGATGTTGGAGTTCAATATAATGGCAGAGACATGGTCAAAATCACACTTGAAAAAATCAGGTTTGCATCTGGGTTGAATATGAATTTGAGGGATAGAGACAAGAGTGAAAGAGACTTAAGCAGTTTTTGTGACAACCAAGCTGGAGGGTTACTGTATTTTCTGAAAGAAGGGAATATATTTGAGAATTACTGTGGAGATAAAAACGACACATTTGGGTAACGTATCTTAGATATTTATGGTAAGAATGAAGACTAGCAGTTGACACAAAAGGTGTGAACTTTGGTGAATGGAATGCTACTAGTGCCCTTAAGAACCCTCCAAAATTAAGGAGTTTTAAAGATATATGTGTTTTTGGGGAAAGATAATAAATTTTGACTTAGATATATTGTTTTTGAGTTGCCTACTGGCATCCAGTAAAAAACACCAAACAGATAGTTGGTAATGTGAAAATGGAGCTCAAGAGAAAGCCTGGGGTCAGAGACACATAGATACAAACATCTGTATATTAATATGTGTGTATACACATACACATATATGTTATACACATGTGTAATTTATGTATACATATATAAGTATAATGTGCATGACATTTAGATATTACATGCATACATACATATATTTATATTTACATATCTTGCTGTTAATTGTATAGTAAAGATAATTGAAGTCATGGGATAAAATGAAATCCCTTAATTAGAGAATATAGACAGAAAAGATAAGTTGATTCAGGAAAGAGACTTGGATTATCCTAACAGGTAGTGGCTATGGCATGGATAAAAACCCCAGGGGGGCAAGGAATGAGGAATATTCAGGGTAATGGAGGGTGGATAGTCAACAATTTTATATGCTGCAGTGAGGTCAAAAAGGATGAACAGTGAGAAAAAGCCATTGCATTTGTGAATTAAGAGGTTACTGACAACTCAGAAGACAACAGTTTCAGTTGAATGATTACATGGGAAGTCAAATTACAGAGGGTGTAGGAGAATGAGAGAAGTGTCAATACTGTTCAAAATACAGAACTAGATAAGTACCAGATGATTGATTTTTCCAAAACAGAAGATCAGTTTAACAAATTCAAAAACAAGGGTGAACCTGATGCCAATCCCAGAGGGAAAAGTAAAAGTTATCATTATAAAAATGACTTAAGATTGCTCTTAAATGAATATGCTATTAGACTGTATTGATTCATGAAGAACAAACTAGCTAAGCTTGAATTCTTCCTTTTAAAAAAAATAGGGTTACTATACCAATAGATCTGTGTAATGACATAGGCATATTATACATGGATTTTAACCACCTTTTGACAAATATTATTATGGTGCTCATAATTCATAGAGTTTAGAGTTGGAAGAGCCATTTCATCGTTTTATAGATGGGAAAATTATGGCACCAAGAGTTAAAGTGACTTGCCTAAGGTCAAATGGGTAATAAGTATCAGAGGTTTGATTTATGTCTTTGTCAGAATACATATAAAGTATTGCATGTAGTTTAGGTGCCATGTTTTAAGAAGGATATTGGCAAGCTTGAGCAATACCAGAGGTGATCAACCACAACAGTGAGATTAGAAACTATTCTAGATAATGATTGATGTAAGTAACTGGGAAATTTTAGCCTAGTAAAGACAAGGCTAAGGAGAGAAATGGTATCTGTTGTTTTTAAATGGCCATCTTATGTAAGAGAGACTTTACATTCTCTGTTTGATCCTAGATAGCAGAATTAGTTTTAAGATGCAAAAATTAAAGGAAGCAAATAATAAATAAGATATAAAGAACTTCATTAGAACTAAAGTTCTTTATGATATTGTTAGTGTCTCAAGAATCAGAATTGGAGGTGACCAAAATGTCATTGTACATATTAATGATGGGCAAAATTAAGCTACAGTATATTTCAAACAATGACCTACATGTAACAAATAAGTGATATAAGGAAATGCATGACCAGAAAATTAGGTAAGCCATTCGTCTATCAAAAAGGAGATAATAGACAAATAACCAATGTACCACACTGGTATAAATATAATATTAAAAGACTGAGGAAATCTTTCAGTATATTGGGGAAAGTGTCTTCTGTAAAGGTATTATATAATAATGATGATAAATAACAATTTATATAGTACTTTAATTCTTAATGATCACTTAAATATAATTTCATCTTCAAAATAACATAGAAAAATAGGCTTTATTATTATTAGTCTCATTTTACAGATGAGAAAATAGAGGAAGATATACTAAATTGTGTGTCCAGGGTCACCCAGATTCCAAATACCTGAGTCAAGATTCAACCTTCTTCCTGCCTCCAGGCCCAACACTCTATACACTACACCACCTAGTTGCCTATGACAACATTTTAGAAAATTAAATTAGATATGAAATCATACATGGCTTACAATATGGTGGAGGGAATGCTCATACCACTGAGATTATGCATTCTATGAAATACTTCATATTTTATCTTTTGGCCATAGCAATCATAGATGGTCCAAAATAAGACACAGATTGCCTCAAGAAGTAGTGATTTCCCAACCAGTGAATATGTTCAAAATGAGGTTTAATGACCACTTATTGCAAATGCTATGGGATATCTACTTGAGTCTGTTCTGTTGAGCCAATTGAGATCCCTTACAATTCTAAGATTTTAGGATTCCAAGTGAAGAGAAATAGTTTATAAAAATTCCTGCACTTTTTGTCAGTAGCTCAAAGTGTTATTGTTTTACTACTAAGTGAAATTCTAAACTGCTGTTAAATTTGTGAAAAATTCACATTCACAAAATTGATTTTCCATATAGCAGAGAGGTAAAATATAAATCTTTTCACAAGAGTTTATTTTTAACATGGAGCACAGTCATATTATTATAATTATTACTTAGGAAAACCATATTATGGGCAGCTAGGTGGCACAGTGGATAGAGCACCGGCCCTGAATTCAGGAGGACCTGAGTTCAAATCCAGCCTCAGACACATAACATTTACTAGCTGTGTGACCTTGGGCAAGTCACTTAACTCCATTGCCTAGCCAAAAAACCAAAAAAAAAAAAACAACCCACCATATTATGTCATGATACCAGCTTTTTATTTAATACAGAATTTCCTTTGTAATTCTCTATTCAAAGGTATCTGAACCAAAGTGCCTTTGGTTAATATAGTTGATAATAAAGGCAGGGCAATATTATGAATAATACTCTGAAGTTTGTCTTAGAGTATTTGTGTTTACATTTTGGTTTTAGTACATACCTATTCTAATGACTTAATCAAATCTTAACTTTTTTGTACCTGCTTTTTCATTAAAAAATATGGATGCAGGTAGAGTGAAAAAGTCAGAGGTGCTAGGAAGTCCTGAGTTTAAGTCTTGTCTCTGACAAATACTATTTGACCCTCATGTTGTGCTCAAGGCAAATTTAGAAAACCTTAAATTGCAGATGTACTGGTAATCTGAATTAATTAAATACATTTCTAATAAAATCGCAAATTTTGCTCCCCAAATAGAAATGTTACAATGTTACCTATTTGATATTTTTGTATTAGAAAATGTGTTTAAACAATATATTTTATAAATATATTCTAAAAACTACTGTTGCTGTTGTTGCAAATTCTTTGCCATTACAGAGATGATCAGACCAGCAGCCATATGAGGTTTCATCACTATATGTTCTTGAATCAATCAATGAGCATTGATTACAAACAATTATGTTCCAGGGATTGCGCTAAGGTCTGAGGACATAACAAATGTGAAGTAGCTCATGTCCCCAAGGATCTTACATTCTAGTGGGGAGATCACAAATACAATTTAAAAAAATGTATATATAAAATGAATATGTTTTCAAAAGGAATGCACTAACACATGGGGGAGGGATTAATAAGTGTTACATGGAGTACATGGTACTCAAGGAGAAAATAGAAGGAAATTGATTATTCTAAGAGATATGGTATAGAAGAAAGTGCATTCTAAACATGTGATATAGCCAGAACAAAAGCCAATACAAAGAGAAGGGAAATGGAGTATCATGTGTGTAAGGAATAGTATTAGGACAATATAACTGAATTGTAGGATTCATGGAGGGGAATAATGCATCAGTAGACATGGTAGGTAGGAAGGGTCCTAATTATAAAGAAATTTGCTAAGAGGTTACAAGGATCAAGCATAAAATATGGAGGTTATAATTCATTGTAGAAGTGGTATGACCCTATTTGAGTTTATTGAATAAGGGATTACAAGGATCAAGCATAAAATATGGAGGTTATAATTCATTGTAGAAGTGGTATGACCCTATTTGAGTTTATTGAATAAGGGACATATGATAAGACCTGTGCTTCAAGAAAATCTTTCTGGTGGATATAGAGTAGATGAATTACTATGGGGAGAGACTTTCTTTAGTGAGGAAGTTTGAGTTACATTTTTCCTTACCCTAAATGTTAAATAGACCAAGGTCATTGACTTCTCTTCTAAAAAGGAGCCACAGTAGAATAACAGAGACAGACTTTGAATTAATATTTCCTTAACATTCTGCATATTGATCCTGTTCACAGCAGCCACTCTTAGTACCTGTTCCTGTGACCATCAGTTCCTAGAATTTGTGTTCATTTCCAGTTGTGCCCAGTGTCAGTGCTTGGACATAGTTCTCTGCTGCATCACGAGGTAAGTGGCTTTTATGGGGATCAACTCTCATAGCTGATCTCATAGTAGTTACTGTTCTTTTAGGGCATTTACCATCTCAACTACAATAACTAGTTCCTCAAAACTTAGTCAGACATGAGTTTCTGCACCACAGCTAAAGGACAGCTCATAATACTTTCATTTCTGACTCTTTCCCCACTGCTAACTCCAATGGCAGGTCAGAGATAATAAAGCCTTTTCTAGAACTTGTCAAAAAACCCCCCCTCAGAACTCTCTTTGGAAAACAAGTTTGTTTTATTACTATATAAGTTCATATTCTTTGATAGCTTCTCAACATTATTTAAGCTGCTCCACAAAATACGAAATAGGGTCCTTTCTCTGCTTTGGGTGAGGATGTATTCTTCTGATCAGCAAAAGTTGTCTCCTAAGATTTTGTGGTGGAAAGTCCATTTCTGGTAACATCTGAACTCTCCTCTTTTGCACCAGTACATATTCCTCACATCAACACCTCACAAGGCACAGATCAGAACTTGGGAATAATTTGTATCCTTAAAAAATACACACACATGTGTATGTCACATATATAGGCATATATATATATATATATGTATATATATGCCTATATATGTATATGTATATATAGAGAGACACACACACAGAGAAATGTGTGTGTTTATGCATGAATGTATATGTATGTATACATGCATGCATGCACATATATGAACTAACTCTCTAATAGGCAAAACATGGTGAGGCAGAAAAAATGAAAACAAAACAAAACACAACAATGCAAGATCAGGAGACCTGAGTTTAAACCCAATCTCTGACATTTACTAGCTTTGGGATCATAAGGAACCCATTTAACAGTGTAAGTTGTAAGTAATCATATTGACACCACTTCTCTCACAAGTTGGTAGACAAGAATGTACTTTGTAAAATCTAATGCAACACATAAATGACACTTTGAGTTTTGATCATTGGATATGTCTGTATTATCCTTGAACTACTCTTCATGATTATTATTACTCTGAACACGTCAAAATTTTGTCCTTCCTCCTTCTAATTTACAAGAAGTCTTGCAACTCACTAAAGAATACTTACTATAAAACACCAGATACATTCAGATTAAGCACATATCTATCACCTAAACATCCTTGTTATTATCTGTAGAAAGTTCTGATATGTGTAAGTATATTGCAGTCCTCTGACTTAGTGCAGAGACCCAGGCTCTCACTCATGGACAACTTGGAATGATCATATATGTGTGTAAGCATGTATGTACATATATGCTGTTTGTCATGGGGGTGAGTGTTGTTATGCTTGGGGAGTGGTTATTTTACACTAAAAATCAAAACACCTCTTGATATGGTTCATTGAAAAGACCAGCTCAATGGTTAGAACACCTAAGGTTCAAATACAACTTCTGCTACTCACTCTCTTGAGCAAGTCATGTAACCTTCTTCAGTGTCAGTTCCCTCAGCTATAAAATCAGGAACTTGTACTAGATCAAATCTATGGTCCTTTCTAGCTCTAAATCAATAATAATGATTTTTGCAAAGTCACATTTACACTGTCTTTTAAAGTTTTCAAAGAACTGTCGTCAAAAATTTGTGAGGTAGTTAATAAAATCACCACCTCTATTTTAATCATGGAGAAATATAGGTTGAGATGTCAAGTGACTTTGCTCGAGGTCATAGAGTCAGTAAATACTATATTCTGGATAAACACCCATGCACTGACTCAGTCCACATCACCTTTCATTTCATTGTTCTGCCATCTTCTACAGAACCAAGTTATTTTTTTTTGGCAAAAACTTGTGTTTTATTCCCCCCTCCCCACAACAATGAGATTGGAAGAGAAAAAAATGCTTCTAGACTTGGGTTGGAAAGTTTTGTATCTGACTGCCCTTTTTATGTGGGTATACATCACAGAATTTCTCTTAGGGTAGCACTTCACACCAGAATATACTTATCCCTCAGTGGGATACTCTGGCTATCTATAACCTTTTGTTCAGAATTGCCAGTGTTTTATAAATTTCAGGGAAACAGAAGTTTGAAGTCAGAAAATTTCGAGCTTTTCTGTCCATATTTTGTCCTTATTTTGAGTCATTATACCCCAATGGTTTACTCTCTTATTTTCTTTTAGATCATAGAATTTAATTAAACAGACTTCATATCTTCAAACTGCTTTGTACAAATTCTTCATTCAAACAGTGAGATGCTGCCAACTATAGCCTACCAGGAGAGAATGGATATAGAGAAAAAGGTGTATTTGTGCTCTACTTGAAATTGAAGTGCAGAGGGAAGTAAAGGTTGGTATTCTTTCAACCTACAACCTAGCTTTCAATGTTTTTTTTTAATATGGTCAAATATTAAGTTGTGATTCACCATTTAAAAAAGGCTGTAAATGCTAGTCAACTGACAGGACAGGAATGATGAAAAGAGGAGTTGCAAACAATTACACAAGAAAATGAAACAGGAGTTAGTCTTATTTTGTTTTTCTTCACCCAAGCCTGAATTTATGACTTTTCCTTAGAAAAGACATTAAATTCTTCCCCACTTTATACATATTTATCATCATTTGATTTATTTTTCTAAAGAATATTATAACATTGGTCAACACAGAAACACTGAGTTGCCATTCATTATGAGTTCTTTCTTTAGAAAGTGGATCAGGTAAGGATTTCCATCTTCAACTCATTTTCCTAAATGTCATGAAGGAATATTTAACATAAATAGAGATTCAAGCCAAATCCCTATCTAATAAAAATTATTTAACTGATGATTCTTGACAGTAGCAATTCTACGGCCATAACTTTAAAAAGGTCTTTTAAATATGGAATATCTATTTAACTACTCTGCTTTTGTCCATCTGCCCCATCAAATTACTAGCCAATTACATCAACTAACTATTCAATTAAGAATTTTTTATGATAAATTGGATAGTTATATGATTGAATTTGTCAGCTGTATATGTATGGTGTAATAATACATAGTATTATTATTGTGTTATCTGGCTTTATTTAAACTAAATTTGAAGGGCTTGTGGAAATCTGAACCTTTCTATGACCGTACAAAATGAAGGGGAAAACAGTCTTCTTTTCTAGTGAATGAAAAGCATGAGCCAAATGGAAAAGGAGGTACAAAATCTAACAGAAGGAAATAATTTGCTAAAAATTAGAATTGGAAAAATTGAAGCTAAGGACTCTATGAGATATCAAGAAAAGATAGAAGAAAGCACAAAATATCTAATTTGTAAAACAATTGACCTGGAAAATAAATCTAGAAGACACAATTTTAAAATTATTGGTCTATCTGAAAACCATGATGAAAAGAAATTAAAAAAAAAAACCTAGACAGCATCTTTTTGGAAATCACCAAGGCAAACCATCCTGAGGTCCTAGGACCAGAAAACAAAATAGTCATCTAAAGAATCCACCAAGGGAGCAGAGTCAAGATGGTGGAGTGAAAGCAGTGACTTCCTTGAGCTCTCCCCCAAACCCCTCCAAATACCTATAAAAACGGCTCTAAAAAATTCTAAAGCAGCAGAACCCACAAAAAGGCAGAATCAAACAAATTTCCAGCCCAAGACAACCTGGATGTTTGACTAGAAAGGTATATTGCTCCTGGCTGGGAGATGAGCATTCTTCAGCATGGGCGCACAGGTCGCAGAGAACCTGAAGCCAGCCTCAGAAGACTGAATCCCAGGCAGTTGTATCACTTTCCTGTCATCTCATGAACTACAAAGACAACTCAGAAGGTCAATGGGAAAAGTCAGGTCTCAGGCCCAGTTCTTGAGTGTAGCCCCAGGGCAGCAGCTACTTCCTGAGCTTCTGGCCCACAGACTGAGGGGGAATGCAGTGGCTGATCAGAGGAGGATTGCAGGGATCTCTTTGCTGGTACTGAGGCAGGAATGTCTTGCTTTGTCCATGCTGGGTTCTGGGTCACAGTTCTATTGGACAGTTGAGGGGCAAGGAGGAGCACTGGCATGGTGGAGCTTCTAGTGGCATGGAAGATAAAATCCTCCTCACAGTTTCAAGACAGAAAAGAGTGCTTGTAGTCACTCATAGACCAGAGCACAGGCCAGGAAAAGAGTAACACCTTGCTCCTTATCATACCACCTTGGAAGAACTGAAATTTTACAGGTCCCTAGAATTATCTCTGAAAACACCTGTACAAACCCCCGAACTTGGGACAGTACATTCCCCACACAGAAAGCAGACTCTTACCTGAACAAAGAGTTTAAAACTCAAGTAATTGGCCAGGATCATGAGTAAACCTCACAAAAAGAGCCAGACTATATTATCTTACTTTGGTGACAAAGAAAATCAAAACATACAACCAGAAGAAGACAACAAAGTCAAAGCTTCTACATCCAAAGCCTCCAAGAAAAATATGAATCAGTCCCAGGCCTTGGAGGAGCTCAAAAAGGATTTTGAGAAGCAAGTAAGAGAAGTAGAGGAAAAAACTGGGAAGAGAAATGAGAGTGATGCAAGAAAATCATTAAAAACAAGTCAACAGCTTCCTAAAAGAGACCCAGAAAAATACTGAAGAAAATAACACCTTAAAAAATAGCCTAACCAAAATGGCAAAAGAGGTCCAAAAAGCCAATGAGGAGAAGAATGCCCTAAAGAGCAAAATTGGCCAGATGGAAAAGGAGGTCCAAAAGCTTACTGAAAAAAGAAATATCTCCTTAAAAATTAGAATAGAGCAATTGGAAGCTAGTGACTTAGGAGAAATCAAGACAAGTCCAAAAGAATGAAAAATTAGAAAACAATGTGAAATATCTCATTGGAAAAACAACTGACCTGGAAAAGTAGATCCAGGAGAGAGAATTTAAAAATTATTGGACTAAATGAAAGCCATGATCAAAAAAAGAGCCTAGACATCATCTCTCAAGAAATTATCAAGGAAAACTGCCCTGATATTTTAGAACCAGAGAGCAAAATAGAAATTGAAAGAATCCACCAATCTCCTCCTGAAAGATATCCACAAAGGAAAACTCCTAAGAATATTGTAGTCAAATTCCAGAGTTCCGAGTTCAAGGAGAAAATATTACAAGCATCCAGAAAGAAACATTTAAGGTATTGTGGAAACACAATCAGGAGAACACAAGATTTAGCAGCTTCTACATTAAGGGACCAGAGGGCATGGAATATAATATTCCGGAGACCAAGGAGAAACGATTACAGCCAAGAATCACCTACCTAGCAAACCTGAGTATAATCCTTTAGGGGGAAAAATGATCATTCATTGAAATAGAAGACTTTCAACCATTCTTGATGGAAAGACCAGAGATAAGTAGAAAATTTGACTTTCAAAAATAAATAATTAAAAATTTGACTTTCAAATATAAGACTCAAGTGGAACATGAAGAACTAAACAGGAAAGAGAAATCATAAGAGACTTATTAAGGTTGAACTGTTTATATTCCTACATGGAAAGATAATATTTAAAACTTATAAGACCTTTGTCAGTATTAGGGTAGTTGAAGGGAAAAACATTATATGTATGTATAGATATAGATATAGATATAGATATAGATATAGATATAGATATAGATATAGATATAGATATAGATATAGATATAGATATAGATGTAGATATAGATATAGATGTAGATATAGATATAGATGTAGATATAGATGTAGATGTAGATATAGATGTAGATGTAGATGTAGACGTAGATGTAGATGTAGACGTAGATATGGATGTAGACATGGATATGGATATAGACATGGATATAGACATAGACATAGACATAGACATAGACATAGACATAGACATAGACATAGACATAGACATAGACATAGACATAGACATAGACATAGACATAGATATAGATATAGATATAGATATAGATATAGATATAGATATAGATATAGATATAGATATAGATATAGATATAGATATAGATATAGATAGATAGCAGGCATGGGATGAGTTGAAGATGAAGGGGTCATATCTGGAGAATAAAATTAAGGGATGAGAGAGGATTATACTGGGAGAAGGAGAAAGGGAGAGGTAGAAAGGGGCAAATTATCTCACAAAAAGCAGAAAAGGTTCTTACAGTGGAGGGAAAACAGGGGAAGGTGAGAGGGAATGAGTGAATCTTATTCTCATAGGATTTGGCTTAAGGAGGGAATAATATACACACTCAACTAGGTATGGAAATCTGTCTTACCCTACAGGAAAATAGGGGCAGAAGAGAATGAGAGAGCAGGTGAATGATAAAGAGGAGGGCAGATGGGGTAAGGGGTAATCAGAAGCAAACATTTCTGAGGAGGGACAGGGTCTAAAGAAAGAATGGAATAAGTGGAGGGGCAGGATAGGATTAAGGAAAATAGAGTTAGTTTTTCACAACATGTCTACTATGGAAGTGTTTTACATAACTGCACATGTATAACCTATAGTGAATTGTTTGCCTTTTCAATGAGGGGGGGTGGGGAGGGAGGAAGGGAGAAAATTTGGAACCCAAAGTTTTAAAAACTCATGTTTAAAAAAAATGTTTTGACATGCGACTGGGAAGTAAGAAATACAGGAAATGGGGTACAGGAATCTATCCTGCCCTACAGGAAAACAGAAGGGGAAGGAGATAAGAGAAAGTAGGGAGATCTATAAAGGAGGCAGACTAGGGAAAGGGATATTCAGAAGGCATGCCATCTTGAAGTGGGGAGAGGGGTGAGATGGGGTGAAAATTTGGAACTCAAAATCTTGTGGAAGTAAATGTTGAAAACTAACAATAAATAAAACAAAGGGGGGGAAAATCCACCAATTGCCTCCTGAAAGAGATTCTAAATTAAAACATCAAGGAATATTTTAGCCACATTCCAAAAGTACTAGGTCAAAGCAAAATATTGCAAGCAGTGGGAAAGACACAAGTTTAATATTGTGGAAGCATAATTAGGATTACATAGGAACTTGCAGCTTCCACATTAAAAGTTCAGAGAGCATGGAATATGATATTCCATAACACAAAGAATTTGGATGATAATGAAGGATCAACTACCCAATGAAATAAAATATAATATTTCAGGGGAGGAGATGGACATGCAACAAAATAGGAGCCTTCCAAATCTTCCTGATGAAAGGAAATTTGATCTTCAAATACATGATGAAGAGAGGTATATAAAGGAAAACAGGGGAAAAAAATAACAACATGGTATTAATAAGGACAAACTATTTACATCCTTACAAGGGAAGACGACACTTGTAACTTTTGAGAACTATATTGTTATTACATTTAAAAAAGGTATACATAGAGAGAAGGCATGGGTATACAAGTTTACTTTGATGTGATGATTAAAATTCTTACTAAGTGGTGAAAAGTGATTGCTCTGGGACAAGAGGAAAGAGGAGGCAGACAAGGGTAAAGAGACAGAAAGACCTAGTACAGTAGAAGAAAAGAAGAGAGGGAAATGATCATTGTCTGAAAATTACTGTCATCAGATTTGGCTCAAAGAGGGAATAACAATCCTTTAGGTATAGAAATGTAACTTATTCTATTGGAAATAGGAGGGAAAAGGAGAAAGAAAAGGGAGGGGTGGATAGAAGGAAAGGTGGACTGAGTGAGGCAGTGGTTAAGGGAGAAAGGAGAGAGAAAAGCTTAAACAGAAAGGAAAATAGGATGGCAAGAAAGACACAGGTAGTAATTATAACTGTGGATGTGAATGTGAATGTGACGAACTCTCTTGTAAAATGAAAATGGATAACAGAGTAGATTAACAACCATAATTCTACAATATATTGTTCAAAAACCTGGAAAGAGTTATCCAAATTGATGCTGAGTGAAATGAGCAGAAGCTGGAGAACACTGTACACAGCAGCAGCCACATTGTGTGATAACTGACTTTAATAGACTTAGCTCTTCTCAGAAATGCAAGGATCTTAGACAACTCCAAAAGACTCGTGATGGAAAATGCTATGCACATCCAGAGAAAGAACTTTGGAGTCTGAATGCGGATGGAAACATACTATATGATCTCGTTTAATTTTGTTGTTTTGTTTTGTTTCTTCCATATTGTGGTTCCTCCCATTATTTCTAATTCTTCTTTATATCATTACTACTGTGAAAACACATTTAATATGAATGTGTAAGTAGAGCCTATATTACATTGTACACCATCTTGGGGAGGGAGTAGGTAAGGGAAGGGGCAAAAATTTAAAACTCAAAATCTTACAGAAGTGAATATTGAAAATTTAAAATGAATAAATTAATTATTTAAAAAAGAAAAAGATAATGTCAAGTACATATAGAAAACATATTTGCCTATTTTCAGCAATTAGTTTGGCTCAAAAAGCTATGTTCTATTAACTCACACACTTGTACACATTTGTAACTTTTTGTTTCCTCTTCTTAGTTGAGCATGGATTGAGAGGTGAAGTAATAACCTACCTAGTATGCAACACATTGCAGGCACAATGTGAAATACTATATAGTATTACCTGAAATGTACATATACTACTGGGTGTTTCTATTTATATGAAAACAATTGAAAAGAACAATCTCCCAATTCATTTGCTAGAAAATAATCAAACCTCCACCACATTTATTACTCACCTCATTCTTTAAATTTTATAGGATAAGTAGAAGTTCTAAGCAACTTCTGGAGTTGAAAACAAGTTTGAAATATTTTGTGTCAATGAATCTGAATAAATATGAAGAATGCAAGCAATATTTGTTTTAAGTTAAGAAGTAGGCTAAAACAGAGTAGTTCAGTCAATTAGAAACTGTAGTGGACAGAATTATTCTTATTTTTTGCCTTTTTTTTTGATGAGGTAGTTGAAGTTAAGTGACTTGCACAGGAGCACACAGGTAGTAAGTGTCAAGCATCTGTGGCTGCATTTGAACTCAGTCCTCATAACTCTACAGCCAGCATTCTATTTACTGCACCACCTAGATGCCTCTGGATAGATTTTTTATAAAAATGATGCTGGAAAACTTACATCATCCTATGACTTCAGTTTCCTTCTAAAATGAGATGGTTGTACTAAATGATATTCAAGTTTCCTTCTAGTTCTAAATGTATGATCCTATAAATCTATTGCTTCTGACATCATATTTTATCCCAGCAATCATTAAATTGATTATCATTTCTTACCTTCAATGAGACATACAATTAAATCAATAAATACACTTTTATTAGTCTCCTACCAATGTGCAAGACCCTGTGCTAAGCTTTGGGAATGCAAAAAGAGGCAAAAGATAGTCCCTGCCTTCAAAGAGTTTATAATATAGTAAGGGAGACAAACATACAAACATATTTACAAAATAATCTGTAAAAAGGACAATTAGGAACAAATTAGCAGAGAGAAGGAACTAGAATTAAGAAGGGTTGGGCAAAGCTTTCTGTAGAGGGTAGAATTGTAGTTTAGGCCTCAAAGCAAGCCAAGAAGTTCAGTATTTCGGCAGAGGAAGAAAATCATTCCAGGCATGGGGAACAGGCAGATAAAATGCCGCATATGGAGCTATGCCTCTGCCACTGGACTAATGAACAATCAGGGGCTGCATATACCATTCAAGAGTACAGGAATGGATTTTGACCAAAACAGAAGCCCTAAACCTAGAAATTAATACTGGAAATGTGAACAAATAGAAGAAAACTCCAAAAACAGTGGGGAAAAAAAAAACCTAGACTGAGGGAAACCCAAGGAGTAAGCCCAGAGGAAGAAAGTAACTTCATTAAAAAAGTTAAGTAGACCATCAGAGCACAAAGTATCATGTCCAAAAGGAATACAAAGCACCTGGGACCAATTAGATGGAGATATGAAATGGAGAGATAAAATGGCAAGAATAAAGAAAACAAACTAGTGAGGAGAATTAATACATTAAAACAGAGTGGTAAACTTTAGGAAGAATTGAACATCCAAATACTTAAAATGGGCCAACTCCATGAAAAAAAACATGAAATACTACAACAAAGTGATAATGTAAAAATATAAATGTAAAGTATATATTATAATAAACAACTGATCTAGAAATCACATTGAGAAAGAATTTAATAATCATAAGATAATCTGAAAATCATAATTAAAACACTAATGTGTTATATTAATGCTAACAACAATTATTAAGAAGGAAAAATTCTGAATAAGGCATTTTTTATGTTCTTTTGGCCTCCTAGTTTTATTTGATAAGATTAAAGTCTTATCTTACACACATGTCTTATGTTTTCTTATTTTTAATATTTCATCTAGGTTTTTAAAAAATACTTATGTTGGTCTTTGCTCTATTGAATCAGTGGACTGACTTTACATTAAGCTCATTAAGGAAAAGAAAAACTTCTGCTCTAATAACTAGTCAATTCATAGTATTATTTATAATATTCCTAAAGTAATGGTTTGACAATATTTCCCCTCTACTCAATAAATTGCAATGGCTTCCTATTGCCTTCAGGATCATTAGAAAATGCTGCGTTTGACATTCAAAGGCATTCAAAACCTAGTACCTTACGATCTTTCCACTATTCTTACAACTTCCTCTGAGAAATGTACACTTTGATATAGTGACATTGGCCTGCTATCTAACAGGAACAAGATGCTCCATTGCTTCACTCCAAACATTTTTTTTTTCTGGCTTCCCTCATCCCTGGAATGCTCTCTTCTCTCCTCCCTCCCTCTATTTCTCCCTGGTTTCCTTTAAGTTCCAACTAAAATCCAGTCATTTATTGGAGACTTTCCCCAACCCCTCTTAATTCTAGTGGCTTCCCTATGTTAATTATTTCTTCTCTATCTGTAAATAACTCGCTTTAGATGTGTTTGCATGTTGTCTTCCCCTTATGCTCTGAACTCCTTGAGAGCAGAAACTGTCTTTTGTTTCTTTTCCTAGAGCTAGCACTTAGGTAAGTGCCAGGAGTATAATAGGTGATTAATGAATGTTTTCTTTTGATTTACTGAATATTTGCTACTCCCCATAAGTCTCTAAACTTTTTTTTACATTGTTGAATAGCCATGACAGTCTTAGCAAATTTTCTACCAATTTCTCACCATCACTGAAAATACAGAAAAAAGTCTCAAAGTATTGAAGGTCAGATTGTAATTTTATTCATTTCATGGGTATCCATGGCCAAATAGCTTATTACCAAGTAGCCATAAGGCTGGTGTTGATCCTCTCTGTATTTGGCAGCTAAGGTTAGGTACCATGCAATAGCCATAATAAAAGCCTTTTCAAAATGGTAGAAATTTACAAAGTTTATTGCATATAATTTATCATGTGACTGGAGAACCCAAGATCACCTCCACACTACAAGGAGGCATGGAAGTTGAACATTCAGAGGAACACACAACACAAACACTCATAGACACACAGGAAAAATCAATTGAGTTAACCATACTCCATAGAGCTTCATTCATTCATTAAAAAAATCCCATCTGAATCTCTTCTTGGAAACTTGATGAGTTATGAAGCTACATTATAGGTATCAGAAAGGGTTCTAGAAATGTGAGTCCCAAAATCTACCAGCCATGTCACTTTGCATATGTCTTAATCTCTGATATTCCATTTCCCAATATGTAAAATATAGGTAATGATTCTTATAATTCCAACCTTATAATTTATAATATATCTTAAACAGAGCAATGTAAATAAACTCTGCTTGTGTTTGTTTAAAACACTATACAAATGCCTATTATTATTATTATTATTTATTATTATTATTATTATTATATTATTATTGGAGTTATTGAACTCTTACTTTTTGCTTCCAATAAGAGTATACTCAGTGGCTAGATATAGATATAGATATAGATATAATCATTTAAGATCAATTGAGCCCCAATACAGGCCAAAAACCTGAATTAATCTTTTTTGAGTGAACTAAAAATTCCCCTTCCTATGTAAGCAACTACAGGACCAGATGAAACTGATAAGCATTCTTCCTGTTTGTGATCACTAAGGACAGGATATCTAGAACTAGACATTCTCTTGAATAGTGAGACTTTTCTTATCTTGGTATCCTATGGACATATGTTATGTAGGGAAAACACAGACATCTTGGATTTATAATTTCAATTGACACTTTTACATTTTCCTATGTATTTTATTTACAAACTATTTAACTAAGAAACTCCCTTTCCATACTATATGTTTATTAAACATATGGAGGACATTTTTTTTCAGTAACACAGACAGCCTGAGTCAGGGTTTAAATGCCCTCCTAAAATTGCTTGAGTCAGTCAGAGTTAAAGCTCTGTGTCCATGTCCATGTTGTTAACTTAAGGGAATAAACAACATGAATTTACTTATCACCTAGTTTGTTGCCTCTTTATTCAAATTTTAGGTCAACAATGTATACTACTTTTATTATTGAACCCACCCTTTGGAAGACATAAGAGTGAAGCAGCGTGTTTCAGGGATAATGGCATAGAGATATCTCATGCAAACCAGAAACAAATACCAAAGACTTTATACTTCTGCATCTCCAGAGAGAAAGAATTGGTGCACCAGAAAGATAATTTACACCTTGGGAAAACCTAGACCTTTCCCTTTATTTATACTCCGAATCATATGAATTACAGAACTCTTGAGAGAAGGTGCTACCCATTAAAGTAGAGAGTGGCCTGGTGACTCTTAAAAGGGAAAAACAATTTTTTTAATTGTTGAGAAGCTTGGGAATGAACATGCCCTGTCTTAGAGGACTTATAGGAGCTAGAGGGGAAATAAGGCTTTTTTTTTTAGAGAGAAGGAAGCCCTGGAAAATGACACAACCAAACATTATACCTGGAGTCATTTCATCAGAGGTCAGGTCCTGAGTGTTATATGGTTCACGAGGTAATGATAGATCCTTTGAATAGGTAATGAATGCACATTGAGTAGGCTTTCATTCAACCTTAAAAAGGGTGATTTACTTTTAAACCACAGTAAAACCTGAAATCATCTTGCATCCACTTAGTAAGAAGAAGTATCCTGCTTACTACCAATAATGTGAAGGAAATACAGAATAAAAAAAAAAAAACAGGAAGTTTAATTGATGGATTAAGACAATGAAAAGAGAGTTAACAGAGGATGTGGACAAGTTAGCTTTCTTTAAAATGAATATATCTAAATCTACAGTATTGCTGTAAGTAGAATTTATGCTATTAATTATTTTCCTTAATTTATTCACAAGTTTCTAGCAATTCAAGACTAACAATAAATCTTTTGGAGTTTTCCAAATTCAAGCTTTACTTCTTTAGCTCCACAGGGTGAGGGAAGACCAGTATAGATGTATCTTTTTAAAAATATATATTAATATGTTATCTATGGTAAAACATTAAAATTCTTCAGAAAAAAAGTTTGATTTCTTTATAATTGTATTTAATTTGAAACTTGAAGAGAATAATTAAAGACAAAAAATGGAGATGAGGAGGAAGAATTCCAGGCATCGAGGGCAGTCAATAAAAAAACCTAAAAACAGGATATGGAGTCTTTTCTTAAGGAATAGCACGAAGGCCAGAATCACTTAATGGAAGTATACATGAAGGGGAGTAAAGTGTAAGAAAACTGGAAAGATATGAAGGTGTTGGGTTATAAAGATCATGGAAAGTCAAACAGATTATTTATTTCAGATATTACAATATTTCAGATGAGAAATTATGTACAACTAAACCAGGATTCTAGCAATATGAGTAAGGAGAATGGAGAGCTGTGAGAAATATTCTAAAAGGAGAGTTAATAAGACTTGACAACTGATTGAATTGAGTTAGATCAAGAAGTTGACAATGAATTCCAGTTTGTGAAACTTGGTGACTTCAAGTATCTTCATGATTGCCCAACACATATTTTTTTAAATTTTTTTTTTGCATTCATTTAAAAAAAATTAGGTTCCAAATTAACAACAACAACAAAAACAACAATAGATCCACGTTTATATGACTTAAACTGTACCAGGCACTGTGCTAAGCACTTTATAATTATTATTTCATTTGTTCTTCACAACAACCATGGGAGGTTTGTGCTATCATTATCAATATTTAACAGATAAGGAAACAGATGTGAGTTGGGGTTAGGTGACTTTCCCAGAGACATATAGCTAGTAAATGTCTGAGACTATATTTGAACTCAAATCTTCTTAACTCCAGGCCTGGTCATCTATCCACTGTGTCATCTAAGTGACTATTCTGTCAATAGGCACTCTTTTATGTGGGGATAAACCTAGAACCCAAAGTTTCTTAAATATTTTCTATAATTTGCATTCCCCATCTGTAGTTCAATATTTACAGATGGAATTTCCCATTAGTTTCATTTATCTGAAGTAGTTTCATCTACTTAATTTTAAGATCCCGTGTAAGTACACCATTCTCTATGATGCTTTTCTTGGTTCTTCGATTTGAAAGTAATCAACTTTGCCTTGTGCTCCCAGTTTTCTTTTTTTTAATTTATTGGTTGGTTGTTGTCCTTCATTCTCAGAGGACCAAAATGGCATTACTGTGTTGAGCTCAAGGTATAGTGTGTTTGACTGCAGTTAATTAGAAAAATACAAACTCAGAAGGCTCTATCATGGGTCAGACACAAATAGTTTATATGAACATTAGGAATGGAGACATCTCTAAATTTGCACATCTCACATTTCTTTTGAGCTACTGCAATTCTGCTTTGAGTATGACACCTTTTTTGATGCAGTATGATAGATAGTCTTGTGCCAGTGTCTCCCATGTCTCACAATTGATTCCAAAGTTCTTTAGAGAGACCTTGAGTCCTTGTATTGTTTTTTTGGACCTCCATGTGAGTGCTTTCCTTATGTGAGTTCACCATAAAACAGACTTTTAGGCAAAAATACTTTTGGCATTCAAATAATATGGCCAGCCTATCAGAGGTGCACTCTCTGCAATAAAGTTTGAGTGCTTAGCAATTCAGCTCAAGAAGAAAAAAAAATAGTATCTGCTACCCTATCACGTTAAGTGATCTTTAGAATTTTCCTAAGACAATGCAAATGGAAGTAATTCAGTTTGCTGGCATGGCACTTGTAGACTGTCCAGATTTCACAGGTATACAATAATGAGGTCACCAGAACATCTTTGTTGACCTTCATTTTGGTAGGCAGTTTCATTTTTTTCTCTCCTTCAATTTCCTTGGAGTCTCCCAAACACTGAACTAGCTTTGGCAATGTGTGCATCAATCTCATCTCCCACACACACATCCTTGCAAAATATATTGCCAATGTAAGTGAACTTATCCATAGCATTCAATTTTTTTTTCCATTTGTTGTAACCAATCATTCCACTATGGATGGTGTGGTGCTGGCTAGTGGAGAAACTTTTTTAGTACTTAATCACAACACATTCTACTACATAGAGTAGTTACTTATGGATATGAATAATCTTCCTTACTGGACCTCAAATAAGACAGGGACTGTTTGAGTTACTAGAGATTATTCTATACATATTGAATGAATTGAATTGAATTGAATTCCATGTGTGACAATAGCATAGAGACTTGGTGATTTTGAAGATTTATGTTTTGGTATTAAAGAATAGGAATAAATATGCTCCTGAATTGTGGATTAAAAATCTATATCTGCCATTTTGGGCACAGTGACACTTCACTGGTTATCGAATAGAAAATTGCCCTATGAAAACTAGAGAATTCTATTAATCATTTGTGTATCTTTAATGTTTAACACACTTATTAAACCAAATCTTTCTATGTTCTTGTCACTAGGGGAGATCCAATGTTTAGATAAGACATTTTTTGTTGCCCTCAAATAGCTTAGAATCTAAACACAGGAGAAACAAACACAGACAGCTATAATATCCAGCATTACGTGATAAATATATTAGCCAAGTGAAGAACAACATGTTATGTGAGGTTCAAAAGGAAAGACTGTTGCCCAGAGTTATCCTCTCTAGGTATATTTAAAATATCTCACTAATTAAAGTATTTTTTTTTCAAATTTCATTGAGACAACATATAAAAGGAATCACCATCACTTTCTTACTCAAAGTAAGTGACTTTGGATATTTCAAATATATCCCCCTAAAAGATATATGGGTATTGATCAATCAGAACACAAGATTGGTTTTAGAGCTTAGAGGAACAATCCCTTGACAATTCTATGGCTTTGCCTTTGTTGAAATACTTTTGTGTCTGAAGAGTCTGAATGACTTGTTTGGCAAGCTACAAGAAGAATTGGGGTGGTGGGGATGCTGGACCTGCAGACAAGAGAGATTTGTGCTCATATCCTGCCTCAAATAATAAACAGTTCTGAGAAGCTCTGAGAAGGCCACTTAACCCCTTTGAAACTCAGTTTTATCATCTGTAGAAGAGGAGTAACAACGTCATTCTGACATGAAAAACTATCATGTGGATCAAATGAAATGCAATATATAAAGTTCTTTTCAAAACTTAAAGAATTACTTAAATGTCAGCTATCACTACTTTTCAACCTATTGTTAAACATTTGCTAGTAACAACAAATATAAATGAACAGGTTTGTGAACTTTATGCATCATGAAGAACCTCCATGACCTATCAGGGCTCCGAAAAATCAAATGTTTAATAATCAATTAGGTACTTCCCCTTTTGGTACCTCAGTTTCTTCATCTGTAAAATGGAAGAGTGGTCTAGATCAATATTTTTCAAACTCTGGTATAGTCATGCTTAGAGATTTCAGAAATATTTTCAGGAGGTCCTCAAGTTCAAGACTGGTTCCACAAAAATAAAAAAGAAGTATTGATTTCTAAGACAGAAAAAATCAATACATAGCTGTCATTAATGTTTAAGAGTACAAAGTGGTCTTAAAAATAAAAAGTTTTATAACTATTGGGGTAGATAATTGTAAAGGTCCCTTACAATGTGACATTTATGATTCTATTTGCCTTTATGTCCTCTACAGTGTTTTCTATGTATGAAGTATTCCACGATTATGTTTTTATGAAGGAAAGAATAACTTTCAGTGAACCTCTATGTGAATTAAAGCAAATTAGAGTTATGTGATATTAAATAATCAATAACTGAAATAATATACCAAAATGATAAGAAGAATCATGATAATATAATATTTAGCATTATAATGGGTGGATCTGAATGCATATGAGTCTCACTTTTTTGAATAAACTAAAACAAGCTTAGAGGCATAAAGAATTGGCATATTTCTGTAGTTCATGTTGTTCTAAAATATGTTTCAGCTGTTTGAGTTCCTGAATAACAGGTGTTGATTAATAACTGTAGTCTATACAGAGAAAAACTGTTAAGTTTGTCTCAAATAAGATAAATTTTTTCTCAAATTATATATAATTTGAATTGGTCTTTGTATAATAGAAGGAAGAAAATTAAACTCCTTATCTGTACCTATTTTTATCAATCTATAGAATGTGTGAATACCTTTCTAGACAATTAATTGGTTCCAGGTGAATATATTAGTATAAGACAGATTCTAGACACTGTGTAGGAATTGGAAGAGGGCTAAAATTTGTATGGTTATATTTCTGTAAGTTATTTCAATGGCAATTATCTCTCACAGACCAGTAATGCATTGTTTCCTCAGTGGTATTTGGTTGAACTTAAACAAAAGTATATAGTAGGCTTTGTACAAAAAAGAAGTTTGAAAAAACTAATTAGTTGAGACTCACATGTATAATGGATAAAAGGGCTAGGGGGCATTCTCCCTTCAGCCTCTCAATTTAATGCAATTCAGTTCAAATCAGCTGAACTCAACAAGCATGTATCAAGAAACGTATTCATCATGTAGTGCTAAACCCTGGGACATGTGGGGAATTTAAATAACACCTCTGTTGTCATGGAGCTTAAAGAATAGTAGTTGGATATGATATTTGCACATCTTATAGATGCAAGTAATCTTTCCCTTGGGTCACTCCTCCCTCTGTTTGTTAATTCTGAACCCAACTCATTGTAACTTAAGAATATTTATTCATTATATATTTTTTAATGGATGGGCTCTCTAAGTGGTTAATCCAACTGAATATCATAGTTTGGAAAACAGGAATTATTAAAAATATTATTCCTATGTTATGAACTTAAATATTAACAAACATGAACATTTCAATATACAAAGAAAACAAAAATGGGCTTAATTGTGAATTTTTATTAGCTTACTGTGGGCTTTCAATGTATATTAAATTCATCCTGGTAGCAACATGATTGCCCTGTTTTTATCTGTCCTCTTCTGAACATTCTTCTGCTTTATTCTATATGGTTGGTACTTTGTTGACATTCTTTTCTTTTCTTTTCATTTTGAGGGTGTGTGTGGAGGAGAAGTCATTATTTGGGAGAGCATTTCTACTCAAGGCACTGGACTGAACATTCATGAAAGAAATGAAGTTGCTAAGTCAGATATTTAACAGCAAAAATCACAGGCAGTGAGTGATAGAATATTGAGCCCTCAGCTTCCAGCTACCAAGATTATGCTGTAGAAAAAAGGGGATGATGATGTGCTGCCACCACCACCACACTTGGGTAACACTAAACTCTTGGAAATATTTGAGCATGGGGATTTTCAAGAAAACAGGAATGTAAGGGGAAACCAAATGTAAAAACAAAGAAATGTCTTCATGTTTATTTACATGTGTAGTTGCTGTATAAGTTCTGTGGCGGAAGAATATTCTTCATTTTTACCTAGTGACTCTAACAAAAAAAATTCTGGGTCATTTTCACATGATTTATATTAAATAAATCTTCATTCAATTTAATCAAAATTCCACATTGTTGAAGGACTCATATGATTTGGAAATACGAATTATGAATATATTTGTTTACAGAATATTGAAGATGATAGTTTCTGTACCAAATAATTTTTTAATTAGACAAATATTAAGAAAGGAGAATAATACACTCTACATGTTTTAATCAGTTATGTGACTACAAAGATATTCTGTTATAGTACATCATTTACAAAAGTCTACCTCCTCTTTTTTGAAAAAAAGCTGTTTTTAAAAATTATTTTGAGGGATCAAAAAATAGGTACATAATTTGTTAGTCATTATTATTGTATCAGTTACTTTTTTGTTAATGAAATATGAGATTTTTCCTAGTAATTTTTATCCATCCTTATTTTAGCTATCTTAATATCAGTCAATCCCTCAAAGCTGTTAAAATGTCGTTATCACCAGTACAGATATCATGGATTATCTCTTACCTTCTGTCTCCAATTTCTTTCAAATAATATTTATATCATTAGTAGGGAATCAATAATTGTAATGCTGCTACAGAAGTGTTTTTGTTATATTATCATTGATGGAGCAAAGATGGCTAAATCTTTACAGATAATTTTCCTTAATTTTATTTTTTTTTAATTTGTTCATTTTCCCCTTTTCAGTTTCATTTTTAAATGAAGTAAGGATAATTTTTGACATGAGGTCCTGCCAAAATTTTTGGTACATGTGTATTTATTTCCTCATTTTCCTACTGCTTTATGAGGTTATATTGCACATGCTCATTCGCCATCCTCCTCTAGAAGATTTTGAAAACAACTTTAAAAATGTAGCAGAGAGATGATTTGTCATCTCTATGTTTGTCAATGGATGCAATATCTATTCCCTTGAGCATTTTATGGGCTCTTTAGTTTTTCTTATGGTAATGTTGTGAATTTCTACATGTTTTACATATTTATGTGTGTGTATTTGTGTGTGTAGAAAATGACAATGATATGTGTTGATACCTAACTTTCTAAAAATTTATTCATCCCCTTAACTTCTTAATAATTCATTTTGTGGTTAGATTTATGCAGCTCTTAAAGGGGAACACTGAGGACTCTCATTTGTATAATTTTATTATTTCCTATTTTAATACATTTACATTTTCTTTGAAGAGTATGAATGCTGGGCAGAGCCAAGATGGCAGAGTAAAAGGAGTGACTTGCTTGAACTCTCCCCCAAATCACTCCAAATGCCTGTAAAAATAGCTCCAAACAAATTCTGGAGTGGCAGAAACCACAAAAAGACAGAATGAAACAAATTTCCAGCCCAAGGCAACCTGGATGGTTGATTAGAAAGCTCTATTGTGTCAGGCTGGGAGAGAAACAGAGTTCAGCTTGGGTGTGGAAATCTAGATTAGGCCCCAGACAACTGAATCACAGGGAGCGGTAGTGGTTTCCAGACTCTCAAATGCACAAATGCCAAAGACAGCTTAAAAGGTCAGAAGGAAAAGTCTGTGACCATGGTGAGAGAGAAGCTCAGTCCCAGCCCGAGTCCTGGCACACCCTAGGGTGACAGGTGCTTCCAGAGCTTCTGGCCCACAGACTGAGGGGGAATCAAGTGGCTGATCAGAAAAGGATTGCAGGGATCTCTTTGCTGGTGCCGAGGCAATAATTATTTTGCTTTGACTGTGCTTGGATCTGGATCACAGTTCTGGGAGGCCGTCCTGGGGCCAGGAGGAGTGCTGGTGAGGTGGAGTTTGTAGTGGCAGTGGAGAATGAATCCTCCCCACAGTTCCAAGGAAGAAAAGAGTCCTTGTGCTCAATCATGGACCACATCCCAGACAAGGAAAGGAGTAAACACCTTGCCCTTGATCATACTACCTTGGACGAATGGAAAAGTTACAGGTCCCAGAAATATCTCTGAAAATAGCTGGATATAGGAATAAATGGAGTCCTCCTTAAAATAATAAATAGCATCTACCTAAAACCTTCAGCAAATATCATATGTAATGGTGACAAGCTAGAAACATTTCCAATAAGATCAGGAGTGAAACAAGGATGTCCATTTTCACCACTGTTGTTCAATATCATAGTGGAAACGTTAGCTTGAACAGTAAGAGAAGAAAAAGAAATTGAAAGTAATAGAATACGCAAAGAAGAAACAAAGCTTTCACTCTTTGCAGATGACATAATGGTATATTTTAAGAATCCTACAGAATCAAGTAAGAAACTACGTGGAATTATAAACAACTTTAGCAAAGTTGCAGGCTATAAAATAAACCCACATAAACCATTGGCATTTCTATATATTACCAACAAATCACAACAGAAAGAGATAGAAAGAAATTCCATTTAAAATCACCGTAGACATAAAATATTTAAGAGCCTACTTCCCAAAAAAAGCCAGGAACTATATGAACACAAGTACAAAACACTTTTCATACAAATAAAGTCAGATCTAAAACTGGAAAAATATCAGTTGCTCATAGGTAGGACAAGCTAATATAATACAAATGACAATTCTACCTAAGCTAATTTATTTATTCAGTGCCGTACCAATCAAAATACCAAAAAAAATATTTTGTAGAGTTAGAAAAAATAATAACAAGATTCATTTGGAAGAACAAAAGGTCAAGAATATCAAGGGAACTAATGAAAAAAAATACAGGAGAAGGTGGCCCAGCCATTCCAGATCTTAAATTGTATTAAAAAGCAGCAATCATCAAAACTGCTTGGTACTAGCTAAGAAATGGAGTGGTGGATCAGTGGAATACGTTAAGTATGTAAGACACAGTAGTCAATAACTGTAATAATCTATCATTTGATAAATGCAAAGACCCCAGCTTATGGGATAAGAACTCACTCTTTGACAAAAACTGTTGGGAAAACTGGAAAAGAGTATGGCAACTAGGCATAGATCAAAATCTCACACCAAATACCAAAATAAAGTCAAAATGGGTTCATGATTTAGATATAAAGGCTGATACTATAAGCAAACTGGGAGAGCAAGGAATAGTTTACCTACCATATGTATATATATGGAGAACAGAAGAACTCATGATCTAACAGGAGATGGAGAACATTACAAGAAGTAAAATGGATAACTCTGATTACATTAAATTGAAAATTTTCTACACAAAGCCAACACAACCAAGATTAGAAGGAAAGTAGAAAGCTGGGAACGAATTTTTACAACCATTCTCTCTGATAAGGGCCTCATTTTAAAATATATAGAGAATTAAGTCAAATTTATAAGAATACAAGCCATTCCCCAATTGATACATGGTCAAAGGTTATGAACAAGGAGTTCTCAGATGAAGAAATTAAAGCCATCTGTGGTCATATGAAAAAAATGCTCTAAATCACTTTGATTAGAGAAATGCAAATCCAAACAACTCTGAGGTACCACATCACACCTATCAGATTGGCCAATGTGACAAAACAGGAAAATGAAAAATGTTGGAGAAGATGTGGCAAAATCGGAACAGTAATGCATTGCTGGTGGAGTTGTGAAAGGATCCAACCATTTTGGAGAGCAATTTGGAACTATGCCCAAAGAACTATAAAAATGTACATACCCTTTGACCCAGCAATACCACTTCTAGGGCTATATTCTAGAAAGATCATAAAAATGGGAAGAGGACCCACATGTCCAAAAATATTTATAACATCTCTTTTTGTGGTGGTAAAGAATTGGAAATTGAGAGGATATCAATCAATTAAGGAATGGCTGAATAAGTTGTGGTATATGAATATAACGTGCTATAAGAAATGGTTAACAGGCTGACTTCAGAAAAACCTGGAAAGATCTGTATTGTCTGATGCTGAGTGAAGTGAGCAGGAGAATATTGTACACAATAACAGCTGTTGTGATGACTAATATTGATAAACTTTACCCTTCTCAGCAATATAAAGATCTAAGACATCTCCAAGGTCCTCGTGATGAAAAATGCTATCCACAAAAAAGAAAGAATTATGAACTTTGAATGCAGATCGAAGCATACTATTTCCTATTTTTTTTTCTTCTGTTGTGTTTTCTTTTCCTCTTTCTTGTGGTTCCTCCTATCGGTTCTAATCCTTACTTACAACATCACTAATGTGAAAATATGTTTAATAGGAATATATATGTGTAGCCTATATCAGATTGTGCATTGTCTTGGGGAGGGAGATGGGGAATGAGGGAGAGAAAAATTTAAAACTCGAAAGCTTATGTAATTGTGATTGTTGATAATTCAAAATAAATTAATAAAAAAATAAAATAGAGGAAAAAAAGAACACATCTGCACCAAACCCCTGAAGCTTGGCACAGTACATTCTTCACACTGGAACCAGATCACTACCTTAACAAAGACTTTAAACCTCAAGTAATTAGCCAGGAACATGAGTAAACTGTGCAAAAATGTCAGACCATAGAATCTTTCTTTGGTGGCAAAGAAGATTAAAACATACACCCAGAAGAAGAAAACAAAGTCAAAGCTCTTACGTTTAAAGCCCTTAAGAAAAATATGAATTAATCCCAGGCCATGGAAGTAGTCAAAAAGGATTTTGAGAAACAAGTAAGAGAAGTAGATGAAAAAACTTGAAGAGAAATGAGAGTGATGCAAGAAAATCATGAAAAGCAGTTCAACAGCTTGCTAAAGGAGACCCAAAAAATACTGAAGAAAATAACACCTTAAGATACAATCTAACCCAAATGGCAAAAGAGGTCCAAAAAGCCAATGAGGAGAAGAATGCCTTTAAAAGCAGAATTGGCCAAATGGAAAAGGAAGTTTAAAATATCATTGAAGGAAATGCTTCCTAAAAAATTAGAATGGAGCAAATGGAAGTTGGTGACTTTATGAGAAATCAAGACATTGTGAAAACAAAACCAAAAGAATAAAAAAATATAAAAATGTGAAATATCTCATTGGAAGAAAAAAACTGACCTGGAAAAGAGATGCAGGAGAAATAATTTAAAAATTATTGGACTATCTGAAAGCCATGATCAAAAAAAAAGCCTAGACATCATCTTTCAAGAAATTATTAAGGAAAATTGCCTTGATATTCTAGAACCACAGGGCAAAATAGAAATTGAAAGAATCCACCAATTACCCACTGAAAGAGATCCCCAAATGAAAACCCTTAGGAATATTATAGCCAAATTACAGAGTTCCCAGGTAAAGAAGAAAATGTTGTAAGCATCCAGAAAGAAATAATTCAAGTCTGTGGAAACACGATCAGGATAACACAAGATTTAGCAGCTTCTACATTAAGGGATGAGAGGGCTTGGAATATGATATTCTGGAGGGCAAAAGAGATAAGATTATAGCCAAGAATCACCTACCCAGCAAAACTCAGCATAATTCTTCAGGGGGGTAAATGGCCATTCAGTGAAATAGAGGACTTGAAAGCATTTTTGATGGAAAGACTAGAGCTGAATGAAAAATTTGACTTTCAAATAAAAGACTGAAGAGAAGCATGAAGAGGAGAACAGGAAAGAGAAATCATAAGGGATTTATTAGGGTTGAACTACTTACATTCATACATGGAAAGACAATATTTATAACTCATGAGACCTGTGTCAGTATTAGGGTAGTTGGAGGGAAAACAATTATGTGTATGTATAGATAGTAGATAGATAGATAGATAGATAGATAGATAGATAGATAGATAGATAGAGGGCACAGGGTGAGTTGAAGATCAAGGGGTGATAGCTGGAGGATAAAATCAAGGGGTGAGAGAGGATTATATTGGGAGAAGGAGAAAGGGAGAGGTAGATGGGGTAAATTATCTCACATAAAACAGACAAGAAAAGGCTTTTACAGTGGAGGGAAGTGGGGGAAGGTGAGAGGGAATGAATGAATCATATTCTCATTGAATTTGGGTTAAGGAGGGAATAACATACACACTCAATTGGGTATGGAAATCTATCTTACCCTATAGGAAAATATGGGGAAGGTGATAAGAGAGTGAAGGGATGATAGAGGGGAAGGCAATTTGGGGGAGGGAGTAATTAGAAGCAAATGCTTCTGAGGAAGGTCAGGGTTAAAAGAGAGAACAGAATAAATGTGGAGAAGGATAGGGTGAAGGGAAACATACTTAGTTTTCCACTACATGACTGCTATGGAATTATTTTGCATGACTACACAAGTATAACCTGTATTGAGTTGCTTGCCTTCTCAATGAGGGTGGGTGGGGAGGGAGGAAGGTAGAAAATTTGGAACCCAAAGTTTTAAAAACAATTGTTAAAAAATTGTTTTCACATGCAACTGTGAAATAAGATATATAGGCAATAAGGTATAGAACTCTATCTTACCCTACGGGAAAATGAAGAAGGGGATGACAGAAGAAGGGGCTATAGAAGGGAGGGGAGATTAGGGGAAAGGGTGTTCAGAACACATGCGTGTGGGGTAAGGGGGATGGTCAAGATGGGGAGAAAATTTGGAACTCAAAGTCTTATGGAAGCGAATGTTGAAAACGAAAAATATGTAAATTAATGAATCTTTAAAAATAAATAAAAATAATATGAATGCTATGTATTTGATGCATATATGTTTTGTATGGATGTCACTTCAATGTCTTTGATGCCTTTTAGTAAGCTGTAGTTTGCCTGCTCATCTCCTTTGATTGGTTCTATTTTTGCTTTTATTTTATCTTAGATAATGATTGCTCTTCCTGTCTTTTTTACATCAGCTGATTGACTCTGTTCCATTCCCTTAGTTTAACTCTATGGATGTCTCTCAGTTTCAAGTATATTTCTTGTAAACAACATACTGCTGGATTACAGTTTCAAATCCATTCTGATCTGCTAGCATGTTATTAGTTAATTTATCCCATTCACATCTACAGTTTTGATTAATAACTGTGAATTTCTCTCCATTCAATTTTCTTTGGTTTATCCTTTGCTCTTTCTTTATATCCTGCCTGTCCTCTAAAGTTTGCTTTGATTCTGACAATTGCCTTCCTTTATCTGCCCTTTTTGTATCAACCTCCACTTTCAAGTACTCACTTACCTTCCACCTTCCCTGTGGTCAAGTTAAATTTCTCTACCAAATTGAAAGTGTATCTATACTTTGCTCTTCAATCAATTTAGATGAGAGTGAAGTTCAAGTGTTGGCCAATCCCCCACCATTTTCCCCTCTAGTATACAAGCTCTTTCTTATACACATCCTTTATATGAGATTATTTTCTTCCTCTTCCTCCTTTTCCCAGGACATCTCTTTCTCATCCATCCATTTTTACATTATTCCAATACAGCTGATTCACTCCTATGCCCTCTGTGTAGAATCTAACTGCCCTAATATGGATCAAGTTCTTAGAAGTTATTCATATCATTTTCCCATATAGAATTGTAGACTATTTAACCTTACTACATCTGTTATGATTTCTCTTTCATGCTTACATGTACATACTTGAATTTTGTGTTTGGATATCAAATTTCCTCTTCACTTCTATACCTTTTATCAGAAAATCCTCTTTTCCATTAAATATTAATTTTTCCTTTGAATTATTATACTTAGTTTTGCAGAGTAGATTATTCTTGGTTGTAGTCCCACCTCTTTTGCCTCTGGAATACAATATTCTAAGCATTCCAGTCCTTCAATGTTTATTGTTGTTGGTCGTTTCAGTTGTATTCAATTCTTTATGACCCCATTTTAGAGTTTTATTGGCAAAGCTACTGGAGTGGTTTGCCTTTTTTTTTCTCCAGCCCATTTAATAGATGAGGAAACTAAGGTAAATAGGGTAAGTGACTTGCACAGAATAAGACAGCTACCAGGTGTGTTAAGCTGGATTTGAACTCAGGAATACGAGTTTTCCTAATTCCAAGTCCACTGTTCTATCCATTGTGTCATCTAGCTGTCCTTTAATATGGAAGCTGCTAAATCCTGTATGATCCTGAGTGTGGCTCCACTATATTTGAATAGTTTCTTTCTGGCTGTTTGAAGTAATTTTTCTTTAACTTTGGACATCTGGAATTCAGATGAAATATTCGTGGAAATTTTCATTTTGGGACCTCTTTCAGGTGCTGATTGCTGTATACTTTTAATTTGTGTTTTGCCCTGTGGCTTTAGGATATCAGGAAAGTTTTCCTTGAAAATTTCTTGAAATATGTACTCTGTGATCCTTTGGTCATAGCTTTCAGGTAGTTCAATAATTTTTCTGGCAATTTAAAAAAAAATCTCTCTTTGATCTATTTTTCAGTGTTTTTCCAATGGGATATTTCACATTTTCTTATTTTTTATTCTTCTTTTGACTTTGTTTTATTGTTTCTTGATGTCTCATGATGTCCTTACCTTCCACTTTTTAAGTTACGTGTGAAGAATTATGTTTACTGAGCATTTGCACAGCTTTTTCCATTTCGCCAATGCTGCTTTCCAATGAGTTATTTCTGTCAGTTAACTTTTGTACCTATTTTTCCCATTTGGTCTTTTCTGTTTTTAGGGTGTTCGTCAGTACTTTTGTGTATCTTTTACCAAACTCTTCATTATATTTTTAAAATTTTCTTCCCTTACTCTCATTACTTTGCCTAATTTTTCTACTACTCTTTATTTGATTATTAAAATCATTTTAGATCTTATAGGAATTATTGTTTGGCTTTTGTCCAATTCATATCTTTCTCTTTTAAGGCTTTGCTTATACCTGTTTAGACTTCATTGTCATCTGCATTTGTATCTTGATCTTCCCTGACACTATAATAACCTTTCTTTGGAGGGATTCTTTTTGCTCATTTATTTGTTCATTTTCCCACAGTATTTCTTGATTTTGAACTTTATGTTAAAGTTGGACTCTGCTCCCATTATGGATGTGTGTGTGTGTGTGTGTGTGTGTATGTATATGCTGATGTTTTCAGAGCTAGTTCTGGGGTATGGAAGTTTTCAGTGCTTCCAAGGTGGTGTGATCTGGAGAAAGGTGTGGTCACTGCTCTTCTGCTCTATATTTTGGTACTCAGGAAGGGACCCTGATCCCTTAGGATTGTAGTTGATACTGTTACTCAGAGACCCACTCCCTTCAGAATATTAGAGATACTACTCCTTGAGTTCCAAGCTCTCTCTCTGTGTTTTTAAGATTATTTAATTTTCAACTTATGAAATAAAACAATCATTTCCATAACACTGCACACTAAAAAAGATGATTGCCCATGAAACTGAATATCTACCATGTACAACTGGTTATTTCCTCCAAATACACAACAAAGTTATCATGGAAATTTCTTTTTCTTTCTTTCTTTCCTTCCCTCCTCCCCCATCCTAGAGAGGTCTATTATTTGACACAAATACACACACACACAAACACATATACATACACATATATACACACATACATACGTACGTACACATGCATGTATAAAATACCTGATTCTATTAATCAGTCCTTTCTCTGGATGCATATAACATCTTTCTTCATATGTTCTTTATTTTTAATTTGTGTATTATAATAGTCAAAATGATTTAGTTACTCAAAGTAATTCTTAAAATAATAATATTGCTATTGTATACAATGTTCCCTTGTTTTTGCTCACTTCACTCTTTATCATTTCATGCAAATCTTTCCATGCCTTTCTAAGATGATTAAGCTCATCATTTCTTACAGCACAGTAGTATTCCATCAAATACATGATAACTTGTTCAGCCACTCCCCAATTGATGAGAACCCCTGCAATTGTCATTTCTTTACCACCACAAAAATAGTTACTATAAACATTCTATTCATATTCAATTTTATAATTACTACCTGTGAACTTCCCTCCATCTTATTTTTATTGACCATTTTCTTTGTCAGACTCTCTTTTTACCCTATCCTTATTATCTTTTCCCCCACCTTCTACCTCCCCACTTCATCCACCTCCTCTAACTCCCCCAATATCAATCCACACACTTCTCCAAATGTCCCCCTGATCCTCTTCTCCCAACCTTCCAAATCCCAACTCACACACCCCTCTAAAAATCCCTCCCCCTACCTGTTACCTAGCTTTCTTACCTCTCTACATACTCAGAAGACTTCTATAACCTTTCAGATGTATATGTTGTTTCCTCTTCAACCCAGATGACAGTAATGTTCCAACATTATCAGCCCGCCACCATCAGGCGTTTCCTTTGTATTAGTTTTTTCTTTAATACCCCATTTTATAATACAATTGCTTTTTTACCTTTTCTTTCCAATTTTGTTTTTTAGAAAAACCCCGTAATACACAACTTATCCTCATATCTCTTTTTAACTACCTTAGTGATGACAGTTTTAAAAATACTGATAACATTTCATAACACACATGTTGTATGTATGTATGTGTGTATATATGTGTGTGTGTATGATAAGTAAAACGCTTGACATTAATGAGTGACTTGTAATTAGTCTTTAATGTTTTCATTATATTTCTCCTGGATCTTTTATATCAATTTTTCCATTGAGTTCTTCTCTTTTTGGTACAAATAACTGAAATTCTTTCAGTTTGTCAAATGTCCATTTTTTTCCATTCATGATTATACTCAACTTTGATGGAGAAGCTATTCTTAAATGCAATCACAGTTTTTTTTTGTTCTTCAAAATGTCATGTTCCAAGACCTCTAAACCACTCTCTTTAGTGAAAGTTCTCCTCTCTGTCCTTGAACTTTGACCCAGAAGTGGGTATAGGCAATCAAATTGTCAAACAGCACCTGGTCCTGCATCCAGTGATAGCACAAAAGTCTCCTATAATCTCTTTCTCATCACTTGGCAGGTCCCCTTACTATCTCTGGCTCAATAACTACTGAAGGTGTTACTGCTTTTGCCATCACCGTCAAGTCCCATGACTGGTGTTGCTTCCAAATTGTCTCCAGGCTACCTCTGTGTCACAGAGTTCTCCTTCTGCCCTCTTAAATTGTCTAGAACTGGTAGAATATCTCACCTTAATCTTTTCTTGGCTCTAATGCTCTAGATTTTAATTTGAAGCATTATTTTAAGTTACTTGGAGGGGAATGTTGGGAGGGCTTGGCTGAGTTCTTCCTATGCTCCACCATCTTAGTTCCACCCCCCTAGAAATTAATGTAATATTTAAATGCATTAATAAATCATAGATTCTAGCAAGACTCACTTATTATTATCATTGGAATCTCCTATGTTCAGACAATATAAGTAAAATTGCATAAAATTATTAGGACTACATTTTAGGAAGGATATTGAAGAATTGAAGTAGATCCAGAGAAGGGCAAGTAGATCCAGAGGTCAGGTGATCAAGCCTTAAAATCTTTAAAACTTCTTTTGTATCTTGTCCACCTTTGGCATTCTGGTGAAGCAATATTCTAAATGTTTTTAAATGCCTAAAATAAAATACGTAGTATTATAAAGGAAATTATTTTTATTGAAATATAGGTATGAAAATATATATTTAAAACACATTCACAGATATCAGGTTAAAAACCTTTAAGAAGAAATAATTGAAAGAAATGATAATGGAGTAAAAATAGACCATGGAGAAATGACAATTTTCCTCAAATATTTGAAAGTTTTCCATAGGAAGAACCATAGAAGTAGAATTGAAGGAGCCCTTTCCATATATCTAGTCCAACCCAATCATTTGGCATTTGAAGAAATGTATGCCCAAAGCATGCAAGTGACTTATTTAATATCACATGACAGATAAAAGTGCCATGATATGAATCCAAGTACTCTGATGCTCTTTCCATTGTGACTTACTACTTTCTATAACACATAATAAGGAATTACAACTATTCCATTTGGCAATAAATAGAAGAACTAGGAAGAAAATATAGTAGTCACACAGGGACAGATGTATATGATGATTTTTAGAGGGGAAACAACATCAACAGTATCAACAACAACTTTATATCAGTTGGAGCTTCTGAGGAAGAAAGAGATCCCATAAATAATGGTCTTCAAAAAAGAGCTAGATTATAATTTCTTAGGAAAGTACTAGCGAGAAATCTTGGTAAGGTATGGGTTGCCCTAGAAGACTTCTTACTTTTCTTCCAACTCTGAGATTTAGTAATTCTGTGAAGGTATCAACATGGTCAACATACTCCCCTTTACCTCAGCATAAAAGGGTAACATGAGGTAGCAAACACTGCATTAATTAAAGTTATTTTAAACACTATTCCATTATATCATATTCTACTCTATCACCAAACCACTTCAGCTCATTTCTATGTGGGTCCCTCATTTAGGATAATCTTTGATTATCATCCTTTTAGTTACATGTTTCCTTGTGAACACAAACAAATCTGTCAGAATTCCAGTGTTGTCTTTTGGTTAAAGCAATGTTCATTGATATTGTTTGCTGGTTTCTGCTCTAAACAAAATTTTCTTGAACTAAACATACGCCTATTTTCAATTTAAATGTAACTCAATTTCCCCAGTCCCTCCAGACAAATTACCAAGGCACTCATCACTTCCTTGAGTCCTTTCCTCCAAGACTTAGGTTTACTTGCCGTTATTGAGTAAAGCTTAGCATTGTCTTAAACACACCCACTCTCTATATCCTATGGTTTACAATACTGTCATCCTCTATCTTTGCCTCAGTCATCGAGTACAGCATGTCACCTCATTTTGGATCCATTTTATTATATTCTTTAACTTCTCAAGAGCAAGAAATAGAACTACAAGTAGTGCTTTGCCTATGTGCAGATCTAAGACTTGACTAGAGAAAAAAGTGTAAACTAGTGGTGAAATTGATTTCCACAGGTTTCCTTGGTGCAGTAATTGAAAACAACATGGCTTTTCAAATGCAGGCAACCTTAATCAAACAGCATTTGCCCAGGAATGGAAAAAAGCAAGTTGGGACTAGAAATGCAAACAGCTATAGCAATTTTTTAATGCTCTCAGATACTTAAAAACTGATCAAAAGAAATCTAAGACTTGAAGATGTGAAGTGGGAATAGGGGTTGACAAGTGGGCCACCTCAGGCAATTATTTTAAAAGAGCCTGGAAAGAAACAAGGAAATTTACTGCTCACTGCTCATTGGAATTCTCAGAGAATTATGCTCTCATATGAGACAAAAGAGATATTCACATCACACACTTTTTTAGAGCATGTTCAACCAGGTTCTACATGGGAGGTTACTGTCTAGGTTATAGACACAGGAAATAAATTGAAATTTCAGAATGCTAAATTGCATAGTGCAAAAAGGGTTATCATAAATTCATGCTGAAAACAGAAAAATAATTAGCTGGAATCTTTTAACTTAGAATTCTTCCTTTAAAATCTATGTTAAAATTTTTCTAGTTTAACTTTTTTCCCTACCTTTCTTCCCCTGACAATAGCTTTCTCTGTCTATTTGGATGTGTTTATATATTAACATATACATGTAATCACATAGGTACATATATACACACCTGAATACATAAACACACTTTACATAGAAACATACAGGCATATAGCTTATGTACTGCACATATGTATTGCACCCATGTATTCATATATATATATATATGTGTGTGTGTATGTGTGTGTGTATGTATGTATGTATGTATATGTATATATGTGTATATATATGTATGTATATATGTGTATATATGTGTATATATATACAATGCGTATATTTATTCATATATATGCATATACACATGTGCAAACATGCATGCTATACAAGTATATATTTTGAGTATATGTATAGACATGTATATCTATATGTGTGTGCATATTTACATGTATATTCACATACATATACCATATTAACCCTGGGCCTTACTTAAATGACTTTTTTCCCCCACACATCTAGTGTCACATTGAGGAAATGCCCAGATCAGCTATTCTCACTCCATGTTTCTCCTGGCTCTGCCACAGAAATGTTGGAACAGAAAATTGTGATTACTGCACAGAATTCTCCACCATCCTTCACCTGCCTTCCTACCCTGGAAAATTACTCTAATCATAGAAACTCCATGTGAGTTCCTCCCAGAACCTCCATCTCACCCTTACTCCTTCCTTCTTCTCCTGGTTATCTTTTTGACTCTCTGGACTTTACCACCATGTTTCTCTGTGTTTACAATAACCCCCCGCTACCACTAGCTTTTCAACTACTTTTCATTTATTGTCTTTCCCCATTAAAATGCAAACTTCATGAGGGCATGGAATGTTTTTCTTTTCATTCATATTTGCATTCCCACTGCTTAGCACAATGCTGATTCAAAGTAAGTGCTTAAAAAATGCTGATGGGAATAACACAAGATTTAGCAGCTTCTACATTAAAGGACCACAGAGCATGGAATATAATATTCTGGAGGGCAAAGGAGATAGGATTACAACCAAGAATAACCTACCCAGCAAAACTGAGTATAATCCTTCAGGGTTAAAAATGGGCATTCAGTGAAATGGAAGACTTTCAAGCATTCTTGATGAAAAGACCAGAGCTGAATAGAAAATTTGACTTTCAAATAGAAGACTCAAGTGGAACATGAAGAGGCAAACAGGAAGGAGAACTCATAAGTGACTTATTAAGGTTGAACTGTTTACATTCCTACATGGAAAGATAATATTTGTAACTCATGAGACCTTTGTCAGTATTAGGGTAGTTGGAGGGGAAAAAAATTATATGTATGTACATAGCTAGCTAGCTAGCTAGCTAGCTAGATAGATAGATAGATAGAGGGCACAAGGTGAGTTGAAGTTTAAGGGGTCATATCTGGAGAATAAAATTAAGGGATGAAAGAGGATTATACTGAGAGAAGGAGAAAGGGAGAAGTAGAAAGGGGTAAATTATCTCACAAAAAACAGAAAAAGTTCTTACAGTGGAGGGGAAATGGGAGAAGGTGAGAGGGAATAAGTGAATGTTATTTTCATCAGATTTGGCTTAAAAAGGTAATAACATACACATTCAATTGGGTATGTAAAGCTATCTTACCCTACAGGAAAATAGGGGGAGAATAGGACAAGAGAGCAGGGGGGATGATAGAGAGGAGGGCAGATGGTTGAAGGGGGTAATCAGAAGCGAATACTTCTGAGGAGGGACAGGGTCAAAAGAAAGAATTGAATAAATGGGAGGGCAGGATAGGATTAAGGGAAATAGAGTTAGTTTTTCACAACATGACTACTATGGAAGTGTTTTGCATAACTGCACATGTATAATCTATATTGAGCTGCTTGCCTTTTCAATGAGGGTGGGTGGGGAGGGAGGAAGGGAGAAAATTTGGAACCCAAAGTTTTAAAAACACATGTTTAAAAAAATGTTTTCACATGCAACTGGGAAATAAGAAATACAGGAAATGGGGTGTAGGAATCTATGCTGCCCTATAGGAAAATACAAGGGGAAGGGGACAAGAGAAGTGGGGGGAGAGATAGAAGAGAAGGCAGACTAGGGGAAGGGGTATTCAGAATGCATGCCATCTTGGGGTTGGGGGAGGGATGAGTTTGGGGTGAAAATTTGGAACTCAAAATCTTGTGGAAGTAAATGTTGAAAACTAAAAATAAATAAATTTATATTAAAAAGTCAAAAAAATGCTGATTGATTTGACTCATATTCACTAAAATGTCATCATATCTTTGAGTGGGGCCCTTTTAATGGCTCAGAAATTTGTTTGGAATTTTGAATATTATTTAGTACATATATTGTGTATACAAGGCTTCAACTGAAATATTTCTATACTTTAACGCATCTGTGACCTCATCTATGTGAGCATTCTCTCTTTGATTACAAATCATATTTCATTTCCACTTTTACATACTTTGTAACTCTTCCCCATGCTCACTTGTAAATCCTCCAAAGAAAATCCACTCTACATTTTGGAGGCTTTCCATTAGGACTATTTTTTTTCTATTCAATTCAACAAATGTTTATTAACCAAAAACATGGGCAAGGTCATATTGAAGATAGATTAAACTTATTAAACTTGAATTTAGCACATAGAATTGGAATCTCCAAGTCAGTTAGCCAGTCAGTCCACAAGCATTTATTATGCACCTTCTAAGAGCTAGGTACTATGCCAAGTACTAGGGATAAAAAGCTAGGCAAAATATAATCCATTTAATCAAGGGGTACACAGTCCAAATTCACTTTGAAATATAAGATTATTTTTGATTCTGATTTACCACGTGGTTTTTATGAAGTTATTTGGTTGACAGAGCCAGGCTGAGGATACTTATTCTAGAGTTTGAGATTCTTGGAAATATCAGTACATATCCAATGTCCTCAGATATTCAAATCTAAGGCAATGACTACTGGGGAGTTCTTCTGGGAAGCACTAGGGAAGAAGTAAAAAACAAAAACAGTAGACTATGACCTCCTTCTCCCTCACCCTACCCCCAAAGATGGAAAGGAGTGAGGACAAAGGCTTGAAAGGGGAAAGCGCATTTTATAGGATTCAAAATACTCCTCTTTACATTTTTTTTCTAGGATTGGCTGTGTTTGTCTTTCATCATACACAGACAATATTCCACAGTGTGTGGAAAGTACTTGGCTCTATGCATTGCTCCACAGGAGAAGTAGTTTACAGACAATACATGATAACCTAGATGAACCCATTTAAAAGACCAGTAGGAAAGGGACTTCCAACATTCTAACCAAAAAAATGGATTTTTTTTGAAATATATTAATTAATGTATTTTTAGTTTTTAACATTAACTTACATAAAATTTTCAGTTCAAAAACCTTCTCCCCACCTAGTCTCTCCCGCCACCCCAAGATGGCATGCATTCTGAATATCCTTTCCCCTAATCTTCCCTCCCTTCTATCTCTCCCCACTCTTCTCTCCCTCCCTCCGCCCTGGCTTCTCTTATCCTCTTCCCCTTCTATTTTCCTGTAGGGCAGAGTAAGTGTCTATACCCCATTGCCTGTATATCTTATTTCATAGATGCATGTGAAAACAATTTTTAATATTTGTTTTTGAAACTTGGGTTACAAATTTTCTCCCTTCCTCCCTCCCCAGCCACCCTCATTGAGAAGGCAAAAAAAATGATACAGGCCATACATGTGCAGTCATATGAAATATTTCCATGGTAGTCATGTTGTAGAAACCTAATTATATTTCCCTCATCCTATCCTGCCCCCCATTTATTGTGTTCTCTCTTTTGACCCTGTCCATCATCACAAGTGTTTGCTTCTGATTACCTCTTTCCCCCCAATCTTCCCTCCCCTTTATCATCTCCCCCAGCTCTCTTATCCCCTTCCCCTCTACTTTCCTATAGGGTAAGACAGATTTCCACATCCAGTTGAGGGTGTATGGTATTCCATCCTTAAGCCAAATCCAATGAGAATAAGATTCACTCATTCCCTCTCACCTTCCCCTTCTTGTCTGTTTCATTTGAGATAATTTAACCCATTCTACATCTCCCTTTCTCCTTCTCCCAATATAATCCTCTCTCATCCCTTAAATTTATTCTCCAGATATCACCCTTTCATTATCAACTCACCCTGTGCCCTCTATCTATCTATCTATACATATATATGTATATATAATTTTTTCCCCTCCAACTACCCTAATGCTGACAAAGGTTTCAAGATCTACAAATATCATCTTTCCATGTAGGAATGTAAATAGTTCAATATTATTAAGTCCCTTATGATATCTCTTTCCTGTTTACCTCTTCATGCTTCTCTTCAGTCTTGTATTTGAAAGTCAAATTTTCTATTTGGCTCTGTTTTTTTCATCAAGAATGATTGAAAGTCCTCTATTTCACTGAATATCCTTTTTTATCCCTAAAGAATTATGCTGAGTGTTGTTGGGTAGGTAATTCTAAGCTGTAATCCTATCTCTTTTGCCCTTCAGAATATCATATCCCAAGCCCTCTCATCCCTTAATGCAGAAGCTGATAAATCTTGTGTTATCCTGATTGTGTTTCCACAATGCTTGAATTGTTTCTTTCTGGCTGCTTGCAACATCCTCTCCTTGACCTGGAAACTCTGGAATTTGGCTATAATCCTAAGAGTTTTCATTTGGGGATCTCTTTCAGTGGGTAATTGGTGGATTCTTTCAATTTCTATTTTGCCCTGTGGTTCTAGAATATCAAGGCAATTTTCCTTGATAATTTCTTGAAAGATGATGTCTAGGCTCTTTTTTTGATCATGGCTTTCACATAGTCCAATAATTTTCAAATCATCTCTCCGGGATGTATTTTCCAGGTCAGTTTTTTTTTTTCCCAATGAGATACTTCACATTTTCCCCCTATTTTTGTATTCTTTTGGTTTTGTTTTACAACATCTTGATTTCTCATGAAGTCACTAGCTTCCATTTGCTCCATTCTGATTTTTAAGGAAGTATTTTCCTCAGTGAGCTTTTGGACTTCCTTTTCCATATGGTCAATTCTGCTATTTAAGGTATTCTTCTCCTCATTGTCTTTTTGGACCTCTTTTGCCATTTGGGCTAGTCTCATTTGTAAGGTGTTATTTTCTTCAGTATTTTGGGGGTCTCCTTTAGCAAGCCGTTGAATTGTTTTTCATGATCATTTTTGCATCACTCTCATTTCTCTCGAAATCATGCCACGTTTAAATGCACCTTGTAACTCAGTGTTCTGCGGTTGTCCCTTGTAAGATGGATAGAAGTGTTTCAGCAGTGATTTCTCTGAAGTGAATTTCATTTAAAGAATTTTTTCTCCCATTGATTTTTAGTCTAAAAGTTTTGGGTTTTTTGGACAGAAAAAAGTGACCTCTGGTTAATCACAAAGGAACTAAAACATAGCAAATTAAAAACTCATTGTTAGAGAAAAATAATCATTTCTGATAAAGATTTAATCTTTACTATCCAAATAAATAATACCTGATTTTACTCAAGATTAGTTAGGAAAGTGAAGAGAAATACTGAAACTCAAAAATATTATACAGTACCAGAAGAGCCAGAAATATTATTATTTATTTCAAAAAAATTTTTTTTTCTCTAAAGAGACAATGGAACTCTTAAAACTTCAATAATCTGGTTCAACTTGCTCCAGCATGAGAGATCTTATATCTTAATTTTATCTAACTTTTTTCCCATTTCTTAATTAATTAGCCTATTTTCAAAGAGTTTCAACTTCTAAACAATGTCAAGTTTATTAGATTATTGATATCAGTTTACAAAGTTATAAACTGAAATGTTTACCATCACATATTGAATGATCACCATGTTTGTAGAACAGAGCTTGGCTGATGGTTTACTCCTTCAAATGTTATGTAATATCCATAGTGGTCTATAATGGATTAAGTGTTTTTTGAACACATACAGCACTGCACAGACCTTTTTTTTGTAACTTTCTAATGAAATTAACATAAAATATTTTGTGTTTAGCCATCTGTTTATGTTTTATCTTTTTTTTTTAGATGATTGTGTTCATAAAGGCAAGGAGCACTTTCATCTTATATTACACTCACCCTCCTATGCCTGCATCTAGTATAGTGCACTATACACAATATGCACTTGGTTTCAGATGGTTTTAGAAAAATCTATGAAAACGTATATGAACTTATGCAAAGTGAAGTGTGGACAGCCAGGAGAACATTGTACACAATAACCCCAGTACGATACAATGATCAGTTCTGAATGACTTAACTATTCTTTTTTTTTTTTTGGTGCTTCACAAACTTTTATTGATAGATTTTATACTATGATTTGTGCATGAGTCATATACATAGGTCATGAGCTCCCTTAGGGAAGGGATTAGTCTTACCCAAACTTTCTATCTTCTATTTTATTTTATTTTTTCTTAATATAAATTTATTTCTTTTTAGTTTCCAACATTCACTTTCACAAGTTTTTGAGTTCCATATTTTCACCCCATCTCCCCCCTCCCCCTACCCCAAGATGTCATGCATTCTGAATATCCCTTCCCTTACTCTGTCCTCTCTTCTATCTCTCTCCCCTTCTCTTATCCCCTTCCCCTTCTATTTTCCTGTAGAGCAGGATAGACTTCTGTACCCCATTTCTGTGTCCTTTCCATGAAGTTCATCACTTTAAAATTATTCCTTTGTTGAAATTATTCTAAACCTTAAGCATGGGTTATTAACCCTATTCTGTAGGGTACTTGTATAAAAACATTCTTACTGTAGAAATGATGCTACCCACAACATGCCAGTGTATAAATTCCAACCAAGCTACAAAACTATTATGTGACTTGGGAAACATGAATTATGCTGCAGTGAATGAGTTATCTCCTTTTTATGCTCCTGTTTCCTTCCACAAGAGCAAGTAAGATATATGACCAGAAGTAAGTGAGTTTGGAATGACTTCATCACATGTGATATAGCAGATATTCGAGGGAAGAAAAGTCAGATGGAATTCAACAGCTCACAGTTTTTGTTCATTGTTAATATAAAGGAAAATAAATTCCTCATGGTCTACCGGGTTATTGTTTTTTTTCTTTTAAAGGTGGGGGAATATTTTTGTTAGCATTGGTCTTTTGAGATGTTGGTTTTTTCCAATGTGGTGATGAGATTTCCAAATATTCAAGGGAAAGATAATTCTAACATTGGCTAAAATTCCACTGGAAGTCCTGAAAATAACAGCCTTGACCTCCCTATTTATATTACATATTAGGTTTAGAGAGTCTTCTGTCTTTCCCTTCTCTCTTTTGCCCTTCCTCCCTAAATGAACAATGACATAGGTTGGATATCCCAAATTCTTTTATTCCCTTCTTGGTACATTGTTTGTAAGTTTAGCAAAAAACCTCATAGAATCAGCTGGTGAACACAGAACCTATTTTTTCCCTTCTTTACTTGGGCCTTACATAAACAGTTTCTAGAATTTTGGTTTTTCTTCAATGTCTCAGAATCTGAAAGGGGGAATTTTTACCGAAGTAAACTTTGAAATCTCATAATCTTACCACCTAGACTGATATGAAATAAGTTGTATGAGTGTTATTTGATCTTCTGCTTTAGAAAAAAATATCCAATCTAAGATTATGAAAACAGAAATAGGAGGTTTATTTTTCAGAAATTATGAAGAAGAGAGTAAATGTATATTCTCAAGGCTTAAAATATGAATTTTAAAATGTAGAATCCATTCCAAATATATGAGGTTTCAGCGTAAGAATATGTTAGAGATGGCATTGGATTTATTTTCTCAAATAATGTCCTTCTATTGCTACCTATGCCTTAAAAACAGGCCTCTGTGTTATCTTCTACATATCTCAGGTGAATGTAAGATCTTTGTGGTCAAGGAATATGGGTTTTTTTTTTTATCTCCAGCAGTTACCAGTTCTTAGCATGTGATAGGCACTTAATGAATGTTGATTAATTGAATTGAGTTGCTTTTTTATTTTTTATTTATTTTATTTAAGGGGGTGTCTACCCCAAGAATGTAAAGAGTTCCTCTTGCATAATGGGTGGATGATAACAATTTAATGCAAAAGCCATAAAGGCAGCAGAAGTACTGTGGAGTGCTGAGAGCTTGGTTAGACAATGAAGATGCTAGGGGCAGCTAGGTGGCACAGTGAGCCTTGGAGCTCCAGCCTTCGAGTTGGAGGACCTGAGTTCAAATCTTGCCTCAGACACTTGACACTTAATAGCTGTGTGACCCTGGGCAAGTCACTTAAGCCCAATATCCTCACCAAAAAACAGAAAAAATAAAAATAAAAACAAGGACAATGAAGATGTCAAGGTCATACACTGCATTCTAAGTCATCACCACTCATCTCGACTTTCTCTTGTCACTAGACTCTGATGACTCTGAAAGAGAGAGTGAGGCCAACCATTTCACAGAACTCCATCTTACTTAAGTCAATTTATGCATGAATCAAAAGACATCATCCATACCATTTTACCATTTTTACCTATCTCAAGGTCCTGAGCAACAGGCAAGTGATGAAGTAGCAGGTACAGATACATTTGGAGCTGAAGGCAGAGCATTACACAAAGGCGGTGCAGGCTATAGGGTCATCTTCTTACCAGTCTAAAGTAGTAGTGGGGATTCGATAGTCTCCTGGGTTTCTGAGTAGCCTTTTGTTTTTCCTGAGCAGTGTTCTTAAGGACCATGCTATATGCTATAAAAAGTTCCCTAAAAGTTGTTTGTTTTACCCAATGCTATCCTGCTTGCCATGGCTGGCAAGGATCCCATCCTGTGGTCAAAACACCCAAAGAATGTCCAAAATCTTTTGTGAAGATGCCATTCACTGTCAGGACAGGGAATGTGCAAATGCTTATGGATAACATGAAATCCAGTAGACCTGGAAGATAAGCAGAATTTCTGCTTGATCTTTACTGTTCTCATGATATGAATCTATGGTATGGTTCCTTTTACTCATTTTTTTTTTCTTATTTTATGGCCTTTAAAGAGATTGAGCTCTCCTGCTGGGGAGCAGAGGGCATTGACCTAAGCTTCTTGTGTTGGGAGCTTTGAACCTGGTTACTCTGTCTTTGTGTGCTGGGGCCCCCGATGTTGGCAGTTGGAAGCTGTAGGGTTCTGGCAGCTTACCCGGTGTTGGGCTGGAATCAGCAACACTCTAACTCTAGGGGTAGGATTGGGTAGTCTGGCTCCTGGATGTTGCCTGCTTTTCCTTTCGTTTTCTTCAGCTCCTTTCAGATGGATGTTGCAGGATGTTTGTCCACCTGGGGCCCCTGGAGCACTTCACAGATTGTTGCTGAGACACTGGGATGCTGCTATCCCAAGCACCTGTTAGTTTTCTAAGCTGGTTTCCACCAGTTCTCCTGCCCCCACTGAGGCACTCAGAGGTCCAGGTGTTGATGTTTGCCTGCTCCATCACCTGAGTTTCAGGATCTTCTCCTGGTCTGCTAAGGTAGGGCTTTCTGCTAGCTTGCTGGGACACCTCCTGCTCTGTATTGCCCACCTTCCTCCAGTGCAAGAGGGGTTTTCTTGTTAATCCCTCAAGCTACCTAGTCTGTTGGACTGCTGTTCCCCATCTTTCTTCTGGTTCAGCTGTTCCAGAGTTTTTCTTGGGGTGATATTTTCTGGGCTTTCAGAGGTTGATATGGGAGGGTGAGAACAACTAACTTTTTACTCTGCCATCTTGGCTCCCTGAAGTGGAAGAAGATGACCAGTTCTTGCTGCAAGGGAACTCATCAGGGATCACATACAAATAGCAGTACTGTATGAAACAATGCTGGCAAATGAAGGTCATCATACTGAAATTGGAGCTGGATACACATTTTTTTTTCTGGAAGTAAAGGGGAGCACTGTGAAACTGGTATAGGTTTTGCAATCAAAATTAATCTAGTTTATAAACTTGTATGCCAACCAAAATGAGTGAACAACAGAAATGATACTGATGAAGTTATCCCCCACTGGTACAACAATGGTTCCATTGTCCATCTCTATGAAAGTAAAGGAAATAATTGTCCTGTGGAAATCACAGTGGGGCTCTCTCTCTTAGTCATTGATGGCAAGATTCTTATCAAATTCCTCCTTAATAGGCTGATCCTTCACCTGGAAGATGATCATCTACCTGAGAGCCAGTGTGGCTTCAGAATGGGATGAGGAATGGTTGATATGTTGTTTGTGGCCCAACAACTCTAGGAGAAATTCTAGGAACAGTATACAATGGTTGTTAATTGGACCAAGGGCTTTGGTACTTTTGGTCATGAAGGTTTAAAGAAACTAATGGCGAAATTTGGTTGCCCTTAGAAGTTGGTCAGTATTGAATGTTAGTCTCATGATGGCATGCTTTCCTGGGTTCTGGATAATGAATTATTCTCTTGCACTTTCCCAGTCACCAGTGGAATGAAGCAGGGCTGTGTGCTTACTCCTAAGCATTTTAGCCTAATGTTTTCAGCAATGTCCTCAGATGCCTTGAACAAGGATGAAAATTTTATCAAGGTCAGCTACCGCACTGATAGTAAATTATTTAATTTGAAAAGGCTACAAGTCAAGGCTAAAGTGGAGGGAGAGTTGGTGCATGAATTTTTTCTTGTTTTAAGATGATTGTGCAATCAATACAGACTGTGAGATTGAGATGCAATGAATAAAGGATCAATTTTCTCCTGCTTATTCTAATTTTGGCCTAAAAATTAACACCAAGAAAATGCAGGTTTTCTACCTACTGGCACCAGACCTTGTATATGTGGAAACATCAGATACAATAAATGGAGAAACCTTAAATATTGTGGATTAGTTCACTATAATTTCCAGAGATATACACATAGATGATGAGATTGACACATGGATTGTAAGAGCTAGCTCAGTGTTTGGGAGGCTGCAAAGAAATTGTAGGAGAAAAGAGGTATTCGACTGCCTACCAAACTGAAGGTTTACAAAACTGTTGAGCTGACCTCATTGTTGTACGCCTATGAAACCTGGAGATTCTACTAGCACCATTCCAGAAAACAAATCACTTGCATTTGAATTATCTTAGGAAGATAATGAAGATCACCTGACAGGAGTGGTTACTAGACACTGAGGTCCTTTCTCAAGTTGAACTGCCAAGCATTCAAATTCTACTGCAAGGAGCACACTCCAATGGTCTAGCCATGTTGTTTGAATGCCAAATGTATGTTTATCTAAAGGACTATTTTATGAACAATTCACACCAGGCAAAAGGTGACACGAAGGTCAGAAAAAGTAATACAATAACACTCTCAAGGTCTCTCTGAAGAACTTTGGAATCAATGTTGTAACATGGGACACACTTGCAAATGACTGCCCAGAATGGCATGTTAACACCAAAAAAGGCGCTGTGCTGTATAAGCAAAGTAGGTTTGCGGAAACTCAAAAGAATCATTAGATGTACAAATTTAGAGACATTTTCACTCCAAAAGTTCATGTGAACTATTGGTACTTGACCCATGGTAGAGCATTCTGAGCTCTTATTGGTCTGACCAGGCACAGTAAGACACATTGTTTTTTTTGACTCCAATGTACTGATGTCATTTTGGTCCTCTTCAAGAATGAAGGATAATAATCAATAACCATCCAAATGAGAGGTTTTCTTCCATATAAATATGTGTAAACATTGATTTTGTAAGTTAGCTACTTTGTTTTATATAATACTTAAATGGGAAACATTGAAGGGCAAAATTAAATGAAATAAATTTGGTCACAATATTTGATTAGGAAAAGAAAAAAAAAGATAGATTAATGAAATAGGAACATGACATAGTTTGGAGTAAGAACATCAAAAAGCATCACCTTTTAGTCTCTGTTTCACCTTCCCCAAGGGACATGGTTGCAACTTTTGGTGTATGAAAGTAAGCAATGTTGCACTTTCAGTTTATAAGGTTGAAAGAAGCAAAAGGTGTACATTAAGAAGGAAGATCAGTGACCTGCGTAATAAGCAGGAAGTGTACCTCCAAGGCGTTTGAGTCCTGAGACATACTCAAGAACTAGAAGATCTGGTAAACAATTTGGCAGAAACTAGTTCAAAGAAACAGTTTAAAAATGAATTATCAGAAATCGTGTGTCCAATGAAATTTGAGCTTTAGCAAAGATTTCAAAAAAATTCTTATGTCTTACGAAGTGAGCATACTTCAATCTTTTCTTTTCTTTCTTTCTTTTTTTTTTTTATTTTGGAGGCAATGAGGGTTAAGTGATTTGCCCAGGGTCACACAGTTAGCTAGTAAGAATCTGAGGCCAGATTTGAACTCAGGTCCTCCTGACTCCAGGGTCACTGCTCTATGCACTGCTCCACCTAATTTCCCCTCCATAGTTTAATCTTTCCTTCCTTTCTCATCCTTTGTTCCATTTAATTACCTTTAAATGTGGAATGCTCCTTGAGAATTTAAATGTTTCTTTCATGTGAGACAGATGTCTTTGAATAGAGGATGTTAACTAGCTTTGTGTCCTTAGAAATGTCTTTTGGGCTCAAAAATCAGTACTTTGAAATGAGAGAGTAAAACTGAAGCTGTAAAGCCCTGGGCTCAAATCCTGTATCTAACATTTACTGGCTAGTGGCCATGAAAAAATCACTTTCTCTTAATATACTCATCTGTAAAATGGGGTAATAATAGCAGTAGTTCCTAACTCACATGTTGTTACAAGGCTCAAATGTGATAATAGATTTGCTTTATGGCTTCTGGAGGTACTTTTTAAGTTCTGAGACACTTTGATAGGCTGGGTTTAATATGACAGTGGAATATTTAATAGGGCAGCTCCCCTCAAAGTATTAAGCAACTGTAAGAAGTTGGGGTTTCTAACATTGTTGCTCATGAGCCACCACCAGTGTGGTTCCTATTGATCATGAGTCAGTACCAGAAACTAGGATGAAAAAAAATGCTATTTAGTGAAAAGAAATTTCTAAGAACAATCAGTACAAAACATTCAGCCCAAAAAATTATGGTGCATACTCTCTAAGAAGTGGACATAAAGGTTAGGAAAAGCACGCACTTAATGTAGAGTACAATGACATTAAGACCCACAAGAAGCCAAAAGGTAAACCTACAACTCCTGGTTACTGGGAATCTTTTTCTTCTTTTGGTTCGTTACATTCTTTTCAGGTTCAGGTAATTACGAATATTGAAACTACTTTCTCCTTTATTTAGCTATCTTTCTACATCTGTGTTTGTGTTTCTCTTTACTGAATACCTCTCTCTCTCTCTTTCTGTGTGTGTGTGTGTGTGTGTGTGTGTGTGTGTGTGTGGTGTGCTTGAAGTTGGATATGTTTTCTCATATTAGTTCCTTCTATCTGATGACATGAATAACAGAATGGAGGGGGAAGAGAGAACTCTTTCCTTAAGAACAATCCATATCAGGGGCTTGCATTGTATTAGTAGATCACATAATTTTCTCATTTGGTTCTGTCAAAGAGATAGATACTATAAAAGATAATACATACTATAGCTGTCAACCAAATTGTTTGCACTTTTTAAATTCCACCATGTCCATTGATTATTGAAAATTAATTCATTGATTTGAAATGAGAAAAATCCTACCCTTACATGTACAATTCAGTTTTTTAAACTCTAGTAGAACTTAATATCCTTGAGATCAAAGATTATTTTTTGTTTGTTTTAATTTGTTGTTTTATTTTTACTCTATGTTCTGAGATCAGGGTACAAAAAACCTACTATGTGCCCATGATGCTTGTGCTAAATGGTGGGGATACAAAATGAGGTAAAGTCTCAACCCTCGAAAACTCTAGAATCAAAAGGGGAGAGAATAAGCAAGCTAAAATAGAAAAAAAATATATACATATATATATATATATAGGAAAAAATTAACAAAAGGAAGGCAATAGGATTAAGAGAAGTTGGAAAAGTTTTTTTTTTTCCTGTAAGAGATTGGATTTTAATTGAAACTTGAAGGAAGCAGGGGAAGGAAGGTAATAGAGATGAGAAGAGAGAGCATTCTAGGAATGGAGAAAAAAGAAACATAAAATTCCTGGAACTGAGAAATGAATATCTAATTCAATTAATAACAAGGTCAGTGTCACTGGATCAAAGAGTACAATGCAGGGAGTAAGCATAAGAAGATTACAAAGCTAGTAGGGGGGATAGATTATGAAGGACTTTGAATACCAAACAATGCATTTTTTTTCTTGGATCCTGGTGGCGATAGGGAGCCACTGGAGCTTATTTAGTAGAAGAGTGATATGGTCAGATATGTACTTTAGGAAAAATCTTTTTGGCATCTGACTGGAGCATGGATTGTAGTAGGGAAAGATTGGAAGCTGATGAGAATGAAGTAGTAGAAACACAAGCTGATAAGTGCCTGAACCAGGATGTTGTTAGTTTTAGAATGGAGGAGCGACACAACCAAGAGATGTTGCAGAGGTGAAATTGACAGGTCTTGGAAACAGATTGTATATAGAGCATGGTGAGAGATAGTGAGAAGTTAAGAATGTTAAGAAAGAGGTTAAGAGGAACAACTATACGATTGTTATATAGACAATATGGGAATATGGTGTTGCCAAGTTAGGGGAGAGTGATTTAGCGGGAAAGATTATTAGCAGTTTTAGACATATTGGGTTTTAGACTTTTCCTGGACATCTAGATTGGGAAGTCTGAAATGCAATTAAACATGCAGGTTTGGAGGTCAACAGAGAGGGTAGAAAAAGATGGATAGATTTCAGAATCATCAGCATAGAGATGATAATTAAATCCACAGATGTTAATGAGACCAACTGAGGTAATGTCTGGTACATAATCACTTAGGACACTTATGGTTAGAGGGAGTGACTCAGAGGATTGAACAAAAAATACTATAAAGAGTTGTCTGATAGGTAGGAAGAGAATCTGGAGAGATTAGTGTTCCAAAAATCTAGAGAAAGAGAGAAGAGAGTGATAAATGTCATTCAAGGCTGCAAAGAGGTCAAGAAGAATGAGGATTGAGAAAAGGCTACAGAAAGGTGGAACCAAAATGGCAGAATAAATGCAGAGACTCTCCTAAGCTCTCCCCCAAACTCATCCAAATACCTCTAAAAATGATCCTAAATAAATGCTAGATCATCAAAATTCAAAAAAAGACAGAGTGAGGCAAATTTCCAGTCCAATATAACTTGGAAAGTCATCAGGAAAGGACTGTTGCATCAGAGATAGAGAAGAATACAATCTAGCACAGGATGCACCAGCACAGACCAGGCCCCAACAAACCTACACCAGGCCTAGGGGTGACTGAATCACTGACACCAATGGTGATTTCTAGACATCTCAGCCAACAGATGTCAAAAACAATTTAGTAGATCAGCAAGAAGGGTATGTCCCACCAGATGAGGGTGGATTGCAGTTCAGTGAAGGCCATACCAGCACAGTTCTGGTCCCAGCAAACCAAGAGAGGCTTTGGGAGTGACTAAATCAGCAATAGTAGTGGCTGCTTCCTAGTGTCTCAGGCCAGAGATGGTAAGGGGCAGAATTGGCCAAATAGAAATGGAGGTCTAAAAGCTCATCGAATAAAATAATTCCTTAAAAATTACAATGGAGCGAATGGAAGCTAATGACTTCATGAGAAATCAAGAAAAAATAAAAAAAAAATAGGAGACTGACATATCCCATTGGAAAAAAAAAAAATTGACCTGGAAAAAAGATCCAGGAGAGCTACTTTAAAAATTATTGGACTACCTGAAAGACATGAAAAAAAAAAAGCCTGGATATTATCCAGGAAAACTTCCCTGATATTCTTGAACCAGAGAATGAAACAGAAATAAGGGATCCAATAATTACCTTCTGAAAGAGATCCCCAAAGGAAAACTGCTAGGAATATTATAGCCAAATTCCAGAGCTCCCAGGTCAAGTAGAAAGTATTGCAATTAGCCAGAAAGAAAGAATTTAAGTATCATGGATGGAACCACAGTCAGGATAACACAAGATTTAGCAGCTTCTACATCAAGGGATCAGTGGGTTTGGGATGTGATATTCCAAAGGGCAAAGAAGCTAAGATCACAACCAAGAATCACCTATCCAGCAAAACTGAACATAATCCTTTGGGGTTGGGGAAATAGAGATTCAATGATCTGATATGAAGATTTCAAGCACTCTTGATGAAAAGACAAGAGCTAAATAAAAAAAAATAACTTTCATATACAAGACTCAGGAGAAATATAAAAAGGCAAACAGGAAAGGGAAATCACAAGTGACTAAATAAGGTTAAACTATTTACATTCTTACATGGGAAGAAGGTATTTGCAACTCATAAGACCTTTCTCATTATTAGGGTAGTTAGAAGGAGTATATATAGACAGAGAGTACAGGTGTGAGTTGAATATGAAGAGATTACATCTAAACAATAAAATTAAGGAGTGAGAGACTATACTTGGAGAAAGGGAAAGGGAGAGGTAGAATGGGATAAATTATCTCACATAAAAGAGGCATGAAAAAGCTTTTACAGTGAAGGGGAAGTGGAGAGAGGTGAGGGGGAGTAAGAGAACCTTAATCTCATCAGAATTGGCTCAAAGATGGAATAACATACATACATACATAATTGAACATTGTAATCTATGTTAACCTACAGGAAAGTATGAAAGGAAAGGGAGAAGAGAAGGGGAGGACGATAAAAGAAAAGGCAGGTTGGCAGAGAGGGTAATCAGAAACAAAACACTTTTGAGGAGGGACAGGGTGAAAAGAGAAAGCAAATAGAATAAATGGGCGAAATAGGATGGAGGGATGTATACTTAGCAACAGTACTGTGAAAAAAAATTTGAAAACAGTTTCCCTGCTAAAGGCCTCATTTCTCCAACACATAGAGCACTGAGTTAAACTTATAATAAGAGCCGTTCCCCAATTGATAAATGATCAAATATATGATTAGTTTTCAGATAAAGTAATCAAAGCTATCTATAGCCCTATGAAAAAATAGTCTCGCTATTGATTAAAGAAATGCAAATTAAAATAATTCTGAGGTACTACCTGATACATGTTGTATTGTCCAATAGGACGGAAAAAGTAAACGACAAATGTTGGAGGGGATATGGGGAAAATGAGACATTAATGAACTGTTGGTGGAGTTGTGAAGAGATTTGATCATTCTGTAGAGCTATTTGGAACTATGCCCAAAGGATTATAAAACCATGCATACACTTTGACCTAGTATCCCAAAAGAGATAAAAAGGAAAATGACCCATATGTACAAAAATATTTATGGCAGCTGTTTTCTGGGGGCAAAGAATTAGAAATTGAGAGGATGCATATCTGGGGGAATGACTGAACAAGTTGTGGTATGTGATTATGATGGAATACTGTTGCACTATAAGAAATGATGAGCAAGATGCTCTCGGAAAAACCTGGAAAGTCTTGCATGGGCTGATGCAAAGTGAAATGTACTGTGTACAAAATACCAGCAATATTATAAGATTATCAGCTATGAACAACTTAACTCTCCTCAGCAATACAATGATCCAAGACAACTCTAAAGGACTTATGATGAAAAATGCTATCTGTCTTCAGAAAAAGAACTGATGGTGTCTGAACATAGATTGAAGCATACTTTTGTTTTTTACTCTATTTTTATTGATTTTTGTCTATTTTTATAACATAATTTTCATGTATATGTTTTGCATAACTACACATGTATAACCTATATTAAATTGCTTGCCTTCTCAAAGGGGGTGGAATAGGAAGGGAGGATAGGAGAGAATTTTGAAGTCAAAGTTTTAAAAACAAATGTTAAAATTGTTTTTACATGTAACTGAGAAAAATAAAATACTAAATAAACATCATTTAACAATTTATAAAAAGGCCATAGGTGTTGTCAATTAAAAGATCATTGATAACTTTCTAGAGAGCAATTTCCTTATAATTATTAGAATGACCAGATTGTAAGGAGTTAAGAAATAAGTCAAAGTAGAGAAAGTGAAGATACCTGTTAGGGATGGCTTTTTCAAGAAGTTTGGCCACAAAAGGTAGAAGAGATATGAGATAATAGTGGGAATGGAAGGGTCAAGTAAGATGTTTTTTTGGAGACAGGAGAGACATGGACATATCCGTAGGGAGCTTGTAAACAGGCAAACATTGAAGATAAGTCATAGAATGGGGATGACAGAGGAGTAAAACTTGTTGTAGGAGATGGTATAAAATGAGATTGCTTGTGTAGGTGGAAGGATTGGCCTTGGTAAGTAGTAAGTACCTCTTCATATACATTGGAGTGAAAGAGGGTGTAGTGGAAGAAACAATTTGAATGAGATGAGGAAGAAGGGGGATAAGTAGCAAGAAGGGATCCCTTTCCACATTTTCTTCTTTTCCACTTTTCCTTCCTTGGTCTCAAAGCTACCCAAGCCCCACTGATATAGCTATATTCTTGAATGAAATTGGAGTCACCAAATGCCACCCTTGTGATGGAGTATCATCAGGCCTTAATATCAGACCAGTCACTATATCCTAAATTTCTTCAGATTGTATCATCCACCTTGATATTCTGTCTACCCAGGCTCTGGATATTTCCATCCAATTGGCATATGAACCTGAAGGAAGCATTGAACATTTGACCATTACATCATTAGGGCAGCTGGAACCTTTCATCCTCCCTCATATTGGACTATCTAATATATGTTGCCTCCACTGATTAGCTTTAGGTCCTAAAGAGTAAGAACTGTTTCTTTTTTTTCCTAGTTGTATCCTAAGCATGGAAAAAATATAAACACTTAATAAATTACTTTAAATTCATTCATCTACCAAATCATTCAATGGTTTTGTATTGAATTTCATTCAATTGAATGGAATCAATTTTCATCATATTCAAAATAATAGGTTGGATTAAGTAATCTCTATTGTCTCATCTTTTATAAGTTCTATACGCAGTTTTTATAATTTTATTAATCAGTTCTTAATACATGTTTAGATTATGTTGTTTTGCTTTCTAAAGTGCATCAGGTTAGGAAGTATCATGGGTATTGACTGAATAAGTTGCATGGAGTTGGATAAAACTTTCTCAATTTGAGAAGCAAGGGTAATCTTATGCCAAGAATTTTTTTGCAACAGGTAGGGATCAGAAGTACCATGTGGTAAGTAGTCAGTAACCAGGATATCCCTTAAGAATCTTAATGGCCTAAATAAATAGGACAGTGCTTAGAACAGAAGCAGGGTCAAAACCAATATCAAAATCAGCTCTGAAGGGACTAATGTTGATCAAAATCTGGTGTCTAAGCTATACAGCCTCAACAACAATGTAAATAAAATGTTTCTGACGTTTGCTTTGTTCAATATTCTGTAGCCATGTGTATGTTGCCATTCCTGGAAATGCACAGCTTACTCTGCCCTCCAGTGACTGAATTTGCCTAAGCTGGCTTGCTCCTGCTGCCAGTACCCTCATTATTCTGCATGGCAACAGTTCTCTCTAAATGTTAGCAGGCCCCCTGAAGGGCAGTGATTCATAATGGAATTAATGACACTTCCTCATCTCATGTGAAGCAATATTGTCAATGTAGTTAATGCATAGGAAATACTGAACCTGGACAATGCAGAACCTTCCTTTCAAAAACTCACATACTGAAGCCACACAAGAAAAGACATTCTATGTGTGCCTGGTGTAATGCTGCAACAGATCCACAAACAGCAAGGTGGTGGGATTGTCACATCTATTTTTCTCAGCAGAGTAGAAGAGGAGGAAAATCTATATTTTCACTTATGGTGGGACTCATACTGACTAGCAGATAAGTCTCATCTTTTTCTTATCACTCTCTTGATGCATTTGGAAACCTGAATTTGTTTGTTTGACCATAAAGATATAAACTCTCTGATCTCACAAGAGTTGAATGTTTGTCTCACAGGCTCATAGGACTGAAAGAACACAGGCCTGAAACTGACTCAGAGCAGCCTCTTTTTGCCTTTTCCACTGTTTCATGCACATTGTCTAGGTACAGGGATTTTGGTCACGGGGCACAATAGCTTTATTGTCAAATGGTTTCTGTGGCAGAACTGCAATTGTTTACATGCACATTAGGAATTGGTGAAATTCAAAGGAGACATTTTGTATGATGACAACAACAAACAAGGTGTCAAGCTGTATAAGGAGACTTAGCTGATTGGTTTGTGTGAAACAGTACCTGGAGAACCCTGACTTTATTTAATCAATAGTAATACTTTCTTTTGTTAGGTGTTCATATAATTGCTTCAGGAAAAGGAGAAAATCCCATTTACTCAAACTCAAAATAATAAGGGGTATTTTACTTAAAAAGAGAGCCAATTGGTCTAGTAAATTAAAGAATACATAAAAGTTTAAACAACAGAGAAAACAGCTCATTTATACATGTACACCAAAAAAAAGTAATATAAAGTACTCCAAGCAAAAGGAACTGATGTTCATACAATTAAATGACGCTTCTTGATTTTTTCTGGGTACACATGTTCAGCAAAGCCAAATCATTATGTAGAGGATTTAGCTACAATGCTTTGTATTTTCTTACTCCCATTAAACTTCTTACTATACCAAATGTTTTGCCTAAGGATACAGCACTTAGGAATTTTTGTAATGATGTTTCAAGTGATAGCTATGTTAGTCATTTATATTTACAATGCCTTTTTATCTATTATTGGTTGCTACTCCCCTAGAATGCTGATTTCCTTGCTGCCATTATTTTCTGATCTTTGCTAGGCCTTCTCAATAAATAAACTTGCTCGAGGTTGAACATGGCACATCTGCAACTTGTATTGGAACTCTGTGTTTTATGTTTTGTATTTGACATTAATAAAACACTTGGAGTTGTTGTGGGTGGATATTCCTTCCGCTGAAAGGAGAACAAAACCCTCAACAGGGAGCAGCTGTAGATAAACATTGGAAAGCGGAAAAGAGAGAAGTTTTTCATTGCTTAATCGTTTTAAACACAGATTAACTGAAAATAATAGCAGAAACAAGAAGAGAACTTAAAACGTGAGGATGGTGGGAAGCTCTTGGGGAATTTTCAATGGAACAACAGAGGAAATGAACTAAATGAACACAATTTCACATAGCCTGAGTTGGAAATAAAAGAGGGACTTCATAGGCAAATGTTTTATTTTACTGTGTAAATTTACTAAAATGTACTTCATACTCCAGACCCTCGTGCAACCAAATACACATTCTACTTGGTGAAACTCAGTAACATGTGTTAATCAGAGCTTATAATTATAGAAGTTTATAGAATTTTCACTACATACCCAAATTATTTTGAATAATAAATATTTTCTTCACATCATTAGCAAATATTCCAGATCCAAAATTTCAGGAGGACAGATATTTTCCAAAATGAAATAAATCATTTAAGAGGGATCATTCTATAGTGAGATTAGTAGTGGCTCTTAAGTTAGCAAACCTGAGGTTGAATCCCACAACCAATGCTTACTGCTCCTATGGCCCTGGGCAAATCAAGTATATCAACATGTGTTCTTGTTCATTGAAAATAAATCATTAACAAAGAAAAAAAAATGTGGTCATATCTTTTGACTTATTTTAAGTGCTAATGTAATTTAATAATGATGCATATCCATTTATGCTTAGAAGAAAGATATTTGTTTATATCACATTGTTCATTAATATTACAGATAGATCATTAACTGACTTGCTTGGCATCATATTATTTTTCTAAAAAATAAATGTCTTATTATTTTATTTTCACATATTCTAAATTTCTTCTTGTACCCTTCCTCCTCCTCCTAAAATACCATCCATATGACAAAAATATTATTGAAAAAAGGAAGAAAAAATAAAATAACAAACCAATCAACACATTGAAAAAGTTTGAAAACATATGTCATGTTCTATATCCACTGAACTCCCAACTCTGCATAGGAGTGGGTGGGGGAAGGAATATTTTCTCGTACCTGTTCTTTGGATCTATGTTCTTTGTAATTCTGCAAAATTAGCTTTCAATCGTTGTAGTTATTTTTCATTCCATTTACATTTTTCTAGTCATTTTGTAAATTGTTTTCTTGGCTCTCCTTCTGCATCAGTTCATGTAAGACTCCAAGTTTATCTCTATTTGTCATATTCATCATTGCTTAGAGAATAGTAGAATATCATTATGTTCATGTACCAAATTTGTTTTGTCCTTTCTTAATCAGTGTGTATATATTTTCTTTAAAGTTTTTTGTTATGAAAATGTGCACTGCTATGATTTTTATGTATATGGGCACATTTAATCAATGAACTCTTAGTGTTATACTCCTAATATTTGAACTATTTTTCTCCTGGAGTTGACCCTTTGTTTTATATAATTGCAACCATACATACATGTTGCTAGGCTTTTTTTTCCAATGATATTTTGTGCAGGTTTTGCCCAATGGATGGTTTCCCTGCTGATACAAGCTGCATTTATTCTTGATGCAAAATAATAATAACCTAAAATTACATAATTCAAATTGTCAATTTTGTCTTTGGTGATGTTTCACATCCCTTGGTTAGTGAATAATTATCCCCCAGTCACAGATAGAACATTAATTCTATTCTACTTTTTTTCTGATGTGACATTTTTCTTACAATGAGAATTCGATTTTTTTAATAAATTTTATTAATTTATTTTGATTTATCAACAATCACTTCCATATGCTTTTGAGTTGAAAATATTTCTCCCCCTTCCTCCCCCCCACCCTCCCCAAGATGGCACACAATCTGATATAGGCTTTACATTTACATACCCATTAAACATATTTTTACATTAGTGAAGTTGTAAGTAAAAATTAAAACCGATAGGAGGAACCATCAGAAAAATAAAACAAAACTCAACAGAAAGTAAAAAGTGATAGCAATTCGACTTCCATGGTTCTTTCTTTGGATGTGGACAGAATTTTCCATTCCGAGGCCTCTGGAGATGTCTCAGATCCTCAATGCTGAGAAGGGTTCAGTTTAACAATCTTAGTCATTGCATAATGGCTGTTATTGTGTACAAAATCCTCTTGATTCTGCTCCCTTCACTCAGCATCACACCATATAAGTTTTTCCAGGTTTTTCGGAAGTCAGCCTGTTCATCATTTCTTATAGAACAATAGTATTCCATTACATTCATATACCACAACTTGCTCAGCCATTCCCCAATTGATGGGCATCCTCTCAATTTCCAATTCTTTGCCACCACAAAAAAGCTGCTATGAATATTTTTGTACATGTGGGTCCTTTTCCCATTTGTTTGATCTCTTTGGGATATAGCCCTAGAAGTGCTATTGCTGGATCAAAGGGTATGCACATTTTTGTAGCCCTTTGGGCATAGTTCCAAATTGTTCTCCAAAATGGTTGGATCATTTCACAACTCCACCAACAATGTATTGTTCCAATTTTCCCACATCTTCTCCAACATTTATCATTTTCCTGTTTTGTCATGTTGGCCAATCTGATAGGTGTGATGTGGTACCTCAGAGTTGTTTTGATTTGCATTTCTCTAATCAATAACGATTTAGAGCATTTTTTCATATGACTATAGATAAATGGCTTTAATTTCTTCATCTGAGAACTGTCTGTTCATATCCTTTGACCATTTATCAATTGGGGAATGGCTTGTGTTCTTATAAATTTGTCTTAATTCTCTATATATTTTAGAAATGAGGCCTTTATCAGAGAGACTGGTTGTAAAAATTCTTTCCCAATTTTCTACCTTCCTTCTAATCTTAGTTGCATTGGCTTTGTTTGCAAAAACTTTTCAATTTAATGTAATCAAAATATCCATTTTTCTTTTCATAATGTTCTCTATCTCCTGTTTGGTCATGAATTCTTCTGTTCTCCATAGATCTGATAGGTAAACTATTCCTTTTCTCCCAGTTTACTTATGGTATCAGCCTTTATATCTAAGTCATGAACCCATTTTGACTTTATTTTGGTATATGGTGTGAGATTTGGGTCTATGCCTAGTTTCTGCCATACTCTTTTCCAGTTTTCCCAGCAGTTTTTTTCAAAGAGTGGGTTCTTATCCCAGAAGCTGGGGTCTTTGGGTTTATCAAATAATAGATTACTATAGTCATTGACTACTGTGTCTTGCATATTTAACCTATTCCACTGATCCACCTCCTTATTTCTTAGCCAGTACCAAGTAGTTTTGATGATTGCTGCTTTATAATACAATTTAAGATCTGGAATTGCTAGGCCACCTTCCCCTGCATTTCTTTTCATTAGTTCCTTTGATATTCTGGACCTTTTGTTTTTCCAAATGAATCTTGTTATTATTTTTTCTAACTCTATAAAATAATTTTTTGGTAGTTTGATTGGTATGGCACTGAATAAGTAAATTAGCTTAGGTAGGATTGTCATTTTTATTATATTAGCTCGGCCTACCCATGAGCAACTGATGTTTTTCCAATTATTTAGATCTGATTTTATTTGTGTGAAAAGTGTTTTGTAATTGTGTTCATAGAGTTCCTGGGTTTGTTTCGGAGGTAGACTCCTAAATATTTTATAATGTCTACAGTAAGTTTAAATGGGATTTCTCTTTCTATCTCTTGCTGTTGGGCTTTGTTGGTAATATATAGAAATGCTGATGATTTATGTGGGTTTATTTTATAGCCTGCAACTTTGCTAAAGTTGTTTATTATTTCAAGTAGTTTTTTACTTGATTCTCTAGGATTCTCTAAGTATATCATCATGTCATCTGCAAAGAGTGATAGCTTTGTTTCTTTGCCTATTCTAATGCCTTCAATTTCTTTTTCTTCTCTTATTGCTAAAGCTAAGGTTTCCAGTACAATGAATAACAGTGGTGATAATGGACATCCTTGTTTCACCCCCATCTTATTGGAAATGCTTCTAGCCTGTCCCCATTACATATAATGCTTGCTGAAGGTTTTAGATAATGCTATTTATTATTTTAAGGAAGACTCCATTTATACCTATGCTTTCTAGTGTTTTTAATAGGAATGGGTGTTACATTTTATCAAAAGCTTTTTCTGCATCTATTGAGATGATCATGTGGTTTCTGTTGGTTTTGGTGTTGATATGCTCAATGATGCTGATAGTTTTCCTAATCTTGAACCAACCCTGCATTCCTGGTATAAATCCTACCTGGTCATAGTGTATTATTCTTGTGATAAGTTGCTGCAACCTCTTTGCTAGCATTTTGTTTAAAATTTTTGCATCTATATTCATTAGAGAAATTGGTGTATTATTTTCTTTCCCTATTTTGACTTTTCCTGGTTTAGGTATCAACACCATATTTGTATCATAAAAAGAATTTGGTAAGACTCCTTCTTCACCTATTTTCCCAAATAGTCTATATAGTATTGGAATTAATTGTTCTTTAAATGTTTGATAGAATTCACATGTAAATCCATCTGGCCCTGGAGATTTTTTCCTAGGGAGTTCATCAATGGCTTGTTCAATTTCTTTTTTTGTGATGGGTTTCTTTAAGCGTTTTACTTCCTCTTCGTTAATCTGGGCAATTTATATTTTTGTAAATATGTATCCATTTCAGTAAGATTGTCAAATTTGGTGGCATATAGCTGGGCAAAATAATTCCTAATTATTGTTTTAATTTCCTCTTCCTTGGTGGTAGCTTCACCCTTTTCATTCTTGATACTAGTAATTTGGTTTTCTTCTTTCTTTTTTTTAATTAAATTATCCAAAGTTTATCTATTTTATTGTTTTTTTCATAAAACCAGCTCTTAGTTTTATTTATTAGTTCAATAGTTTTCTTAATTTCCATTTTATTAATTTTTCCTTTGGTTTTCAATATTTCTAATTTGGTGTTTAGTTGAGGATTTTTAATTTGTTCTTTTTCTAGTTTTTTTAGTTGTATGCCCAATTCATTAATCTCCTCTTTTTCTATTTTATTTATGTAAGCATTTAGAGATATAAAACTTCCCCTAAGAACTGCTTTCGCTGCATCCCATAGGTTTTGGTATGTTGTCTCATTATTGTCATTCTCTTGAATGAAATTATTGATTGTTTCTATGATTTGTTGTTTGACCCAATCATTTTTTAGGATTAGATTATTTAGTTTCCAATTATTTTTTAGTCTATCTTTCCATGGCCCTTTATTACATATAATTTTTATTGTCATGATCTGAAAAGGATGCATTTAATATTTCTGCCTTTCTGCATTGGATTGTGAGGTTTTTATGCCCTAGTACATGGTCAATTTTTGTGTATGTGCCATGTACTGCAGAAAAAAGTATATTCCTTTCTATCCCCATTCAGTTTTCTCCAGAGGTCTATCATACCTAACTTTTCTAATGTTCTATTCACCTCCTTAACTTCTTTCTTGTTTATTTTGTGGTTAGATTATCTAGTGCAGAGGGGGTTCAGGTCCCCCACTAGTATAGTTTTGCTGTCTATTTCTTCCTGTAACTCCCTGAACTTCTCCTGTAAGAATTTGGATGCTATACCATTTGGTGCATATATGTTTAGTAATGATATTACTTCATTGTCTATGGTGCCTTTTAGCAGGATGTAGTTTCCTTCCTTATCTCTTTTGATTAGATCTATTTTTGCTTTTGCTTTGTCTGAGATCATGATTGCTACCCCTGCTTTTTTTACTTCAGCTGAAGCATAATATATTCTGCTCCAGCCTTTTACCTTTACCCTGTATGTGTCACTCTTTTTCAAATGTGTTTCCTGTAAACAATATGTTGTAGGATTATGGTTTTTAATCCATTCTGCAATCCATTTCCATTTTATGGGAGAGTTCATCCCATTCACATTCACAGTTATGATTACTATCTGTGTCTTTTTCTCCATCCTTTCCCCCTATTTATGCTTTTCTTTCTCCTTTTTCCTTTCTCCCCTTCACTAGTGTTTTGCTTTTGACCACCACCTCCTTCAGTCCCTCCTCCCTTTTATTATCCCTTTCCCTTTTCTTCCCCTTTACTGCTTCTTCCCTCCCTTCTTTCCCCTCCCTTTTCTTTCCTCCTTTTCTTTCCCTTTTCCTCCTACTGCCTATAGGGCAAGTTAGATTTCTATACCTAACTGATTATATTATGCCCTTCTTGAGCCAAATCTGATGAGAGTAAGGTTCAAACAATGCTCCCCCCCTTCTTTCCCTCTGCTGTAATAGGATTTTGTGTCTTTTCCTGTAATGTAATTTACCCTTGTCTGCCTCCTCCTTTCTCAGTACATTTTCTAAGATCAGATTGATCCACTTATTTGGATCCATTTAACCCACTTGATTAGATTTTTTTTTATCATTACATCAAAGTCAACTAATATCCACCCTCTTTATGTATACTCCTTTAACAAGGTGTAATAACAATACAGTTCTCAAGGGTTGCAAGTCTCATATTCCCTTGTAGGGGTTTAAACAGCCCCCCTTATTAACAACATATTGTATCCTTTGTCCCATTTACCTTTTTAAGTCCTTCTTGAGTCCTGTACTTGAAGATCAAATTTTTTGTTGACTGCTCTTTTTATCAGGAAAGTTTTGGAAGTCTCCTATTTTGAATATCCACCTCCTCCCTTGAAAAATGATGCTCATTTTTGCTGGGTAATTGATCCTTGGCTGCATTTCAAGCTCCTTTGCCTTACGGAATATCATGTTGCATGCCCTGCGGCCTTTTAATGTAGAAGCTGCAAGGTCCTGTGTAATCCTGACTGTGGTTCCATGATATTTAAATTTTCTTTCTGGCTGCTTGCAGCACCTTCTCTTTCATCTGGTAATTTTGGAATTTTGCTATTATATTCTTGGCGTTGTCAATTTGGGATCTCTTTCAGGTGGTGATGGTGGATTCTTTCTATGGTTATTTTCCCTTCTGGTTCTAGGACTTCGGGCAGTTTTCCCTTATAATTTCCTGAAACATATTGTCCAGGCTCTTTTTTTCATCATGATTTTCAGGTAGTCCAATAATTTTTAAATTGTCTCTCCTGAGTCGATTTTCCAGGTCAGTTGTTTTACTGATGAGGTATTTTACATTTTCATCTGTGTTTTCATTTTTTTGATTCTGTTTGATTTATTCTTGCTCTCTCACAGATTAGTTTCCATTTGTCCAATTCTCATTTTTAACAAATTGTTTTCTTCTGTTGGCCAATTGTGTTTTTTAGGGACTTGTTTCCTTCAGTACACTCTTCTGTTAGTTTTTGTACTTCCTTCTTCAATTGGCCAATTGTGTTTTTTAGGGACTTGTTTTCTTCAGTGTACTCTTCTGTTAGTTTTTGTCCTTCCTTCTTCAATTGGCCAATTGTGTTTTTTAGGGACTTGTTTTCTTCAGTGTATTTTTTTTTCCAGTTGGCCAATTGTATTTTTGAAGGACTCTTTCACCTCTCTCATTTGACTATTAAAATCCTTCTTGAGCTCTTCTAAGAAGGCTTTTTGGGCTTCAGACCAGTTCATATTCCTTTTTGTTGTTGCAGATGTGGGTTTGTTGACAATGCTGTCCTCTTCAGAATTTCTGTCTTGATCTTCACTCTTCTCATAATATGAATCTATGGTACGTTTCTTTTTACTCATGGTGTTTCTTTATTCCCTGGCCTTTAAAGAGATTGAGCTCTCCTGCTGGGGAACAGAGGGTACTGACCCAAGCTTCTTGTGTTGGGAGCCTAGGTCTTGGTCACTGGCTTTGCGTGCTGGGGCCTCTTATGCTGGAATTGGAGGCTGTAGGTTTCTGGCAGCTTACCTTGTGTTGGGCTGGAATCAGCAAGGCTGGAACTTTCAGGCAATTCTAGGTTGCCTGCTTTTCCTTTCCTTTAGCTTTCTTCAGCTCCTTTTAGATGGTGCAGGGTGTTTATCTGCCTGGGGCCCCCTGCAGTGTTGTCTCCCTGTTTCTGCTAATGCACGGGAGATTCCTTTGTGGTGGAGTGCCGGCTCCTGGTGGTTTTCTGAGCTGGTTTCCACCGGTTCCCCCCCTCACTGAGGCACTCGGAGGTCCAGGTGTTGGTGTTTGCCTGCTCTACCACCTGGGCTTCAGGATTTCTTCACAATTGGAGGCTCAGGGCTCCTACAGCTCACCTGATGTTGGGTTGGAATCAGCAAGGCCGGAGCTTTAGCAAGCCTTTAGATTGTTTTATTCACCTCTTTTCAGATGAATGGGGAAGGGTATTTATCTGCCTGGGGCCCCTTGTAGTTCTGCCTCCCTTATTTTTGCTGAGGCACTGGGAGACCTTTTGGGCTGCTGCACTGCTGCTCCGTCTTTCTTCTAGTTCAGGTGTTCTAGGGGTTTTTTTTCTGGGGTGATATTTTCTGGGTTTTCAGAGGTTGATAGGGAAGAGTGAAAGCGACTACCTTTTCCCTCCACCATCTTGGCACCCAGAAGTAAAACTCGGGAATTGCATTTGTAATATTAAATTCTGGTTTCCAAATTTCTACCCAACTCTTTTCCAATTTCATCAGTAGATTTTTTTTCCTGTTAAATAAGTAGTTTTTCTTCCCAATAATTTATGTTCTTACTTATAAGTAACAATGGGTCATTGTTTTTGTTCCCTCCTAGTTATTTCTTACCCAGACTTTTCCACTGATCTAGGCTTCTGTTGGTTTTTTTTTTGTTTTGTTTTGTTTCGTCTGTTTGTTTTAAGTGATATCATATTTTATAAACTAGTGCTTATTTACAATATGGTATGAAGTCTGGCAATGTTAAATGTTTTTTAATTCATACATATCCTCAATTATTTCAACTACCATTCTAGTCCTTTTTTCTTCATCAAATGAAAGTTCTTATTATCTTGTCTAGTTTTACCTATAAATACACAGGCGTGGTAGTTTTACAAGTAAATTAACTTAGTATCATTTTATAACATCATAATGAGCTTGGAAAGTGATTAATGGCATTTATTGAATATATTATTTTCTGAAAATATGCTACACTCTACTTATAGTCAACATCATTCTCTACACTTCCCTTTGGGATACAAACAATTTCAATAATTCAGAGATTGTCATATTTCATGACTTACAAGAGTAACATTATTGGGAACATATAAGCATTTAAACACTTCAATATACCCATGGTCTCATTGAGATGGCATGTTATATTTCAGTGATGTTATAACCTAGAATGAAACAATTCATGTTTGAATCCTAACTGACACTTATTACCAAGTTGAATTTTGGTACCTTATTAACCTCTTTGGATTTCAATTTCCTTCTTTGTAAAATTCCTAAATTATAAGATCCATTTAAGGTCCATTTCTATGATCCTATGATGATTATTTCATCCTATATTTCAAGTCACAACCCATCTATGCCTTATCACCCAGTACAACTCTTGTCTATATTCTCTTGTAAATTTTAAGTAAGTCAAGTTAACAAGCATTTATGAAATAGCTATTATGTGCCAGGTACTATATTAAGTTCTGGGAATGTAGAAGATAAAATAGTTATTAAAATAAAAAGGATAACAATCTAATAGGGGTGGGGCAATATACAAGCAACTATGTATAAACAAGATATATGCAGGATAACTTGGAGATAATCTCAGAGGAAAGTCTTTAACAGTAAGGCAGACCATAAAAGGGTTTTGGTTGAGGTTGGATTTTACCTGAGACTTGAAGGAAGCCAGGGAAGCCAGGTGGTGAAGGTGAGGAGGGAGAGAATTCCAGACATGGAAATTTGCCAGTGTTATTGCCTAAGGTTAGGAGATGGAGTATCTTGTCCAAAGAACACCAGGGAAGCCAGTATCATTTCAGTTTCAAATATGTAGAAGTGAGTAAGGTGTATGGAGATGGAAAGAGTGGAAAGGGACAAATTATGAAGGGCTTTAAAATCTAAACACATTTTTTTTTTGTTATTTGACTCTGTATGCAATAGGAAAAGCCACTAGAATATACTGAATAGAGAAGTAACATGGTACAACATGCACTTTAGAAATATCACTTTGATTGCTCAGTGGAGATTGCATTAACCAGTGTTTTTGAGGCCTACTTTAAGATCTTTTAACATTTTAACATTATATACTGTGTGCAATACTTATGCATATCATATCTAATCTTTTTTTTTCATTTTCTGACCAGTTCACCTTCTTTTCTTATCAAATTGATGGCACATTGATACTAGGTAAGGTTACTGTATCTCCCTTATCAACCCACTATCCTACTCTCCACAGTTCCTTTTCCAAACATTTTTATTCTTCCTCAAACATTGCATACCCCAAAATTAAGGCCATTCATTGTAAATTCCATATTCTCACTTCTTCATTTCTTACCACTCAGATGTTTTCTGCCAATTTTTCCTTCATCCATTTCACATGATGAAGTAGCTTTACTCTTTACCAAAGCTACCATCCCTGTTCGTCTAAGTGACATCATTCCATCTCATTACCAACAGATTACCTTCTCTGTCACCCACAATTTTTCCTTTATTTTCAATCTTTCCCTCTTTATTTGTCCCTTTCATACTAACTATAAACATGCCCACATTTCCCCTGTCCTGAAAAACCCTCACTTTATCTTTCCATAACTGCTAACTATAGTCCTATATCTCTTCTGCCGTTTGTAGCTAAAATCCTTGAAAAAGCCATGTACAATAAGTTTTTACACTTTATCTCCTCTCACTTTTTCCCTAATCTTTTACAATCTGTATTTTGACCTTGTCATTCCACCAAAACCACTCTCTCCAAAGTTATTAGTGATCTCTTAGTTGCCAAATCAAATTATCTTTTCTAATCATCATTCTTCTTGACCTCTCTATAGCCTTTCACACCATTGATCACTTTCTTCTCCCTTGATACTCTCTTCTCTCTAGGTTTTGGGGACACCACACTCTCTAGGTTTCCCTCCTGCCTTTATGAATACTCCTCTTTTGTGTCCTCCAACCACATACTCTAAGTATAGGTGCCCCTCAGGTTGTGTACTGTGCTGTCTTCTCTTCACCCTCTGTAATACTTCATGTAGTGAACTCACAAGCTGACAATGCATTTAATTACCATCTCTGTGTTGATGATTCTCAAAGTTACCTTTCCTGCCCCAAACTCTCTATTGACCTCCAATCTTATATCTTCAACTACCTTCCAGACATCTCAAAATGGATATTGAGTAAACATTTTAAACTCAATATGACCTAAACAGAATTCATTATCTGTCTCTCTAAACTGTTCCTCTTCAATCTATCCTATTATTGTAGACAGCAACACTTCATCCTCCCAGTCCCTCAGTCTTACAACTTAAGAGTCACCTTGGATTCCTCCCCCATTCCCAAGCTGCTTCCAAGGTCTTTACAACATCTATCATATACACTCCTTCTCTCTTCTGATGCTGCTACCACTGTAGTACAGGCCTTCATCATTCACATAGTATATGCGCTGCGAAAAGCATTGGGAATACAAGTAAAAAAAAAAGTGAAAGACAGTCTTGCCTTTTTAATAGTTTATATTCTAATGGAAGAAAATAGTTGTTTGTCTTTCACTCTTGAAGAAGACCAATGACATCAGGATGGTGATATCTTGACTTGCAAGTGAATTAGATTTAAGTTAAACAGGACTGTGTAAAGTTATCAGTGTCACTCTCTCCTCCAGGGCCACCTGGGTCGAGTGGCAAGACATAGATCAGGATGACTGGAGATGGCCCCACACACAGTGGGAGACTTTGGCCTTTTAAAGCTAAAGGTTTGTTTTTTTTTTTTCCAAGTCTCAGTTTGTTTGAGTTGACACCCATTCAATGATTAAGGCTAGGTAAGAAATGAGTTTGCTACTGATCAAGATAATGATCCAAGACAATTCCAAAGGACCCCTGATGAAAAATACTATTAATTTCAAGAGATGGATTCACCTGATGAACTCAGCATGCAGATTGAAATATACCTTTTGTTTTACTTTATTTTTTTCTTGTTTGTATGTATACGCTTTCTTTTCAATGTAGCTGATACAGAAATATGTTTGCATGATTTCACATTTATAACTGATATTATTATATTTTTTACTTGAAGGATTTGGTAGGTGAAGGAGAATATAATTCGACTCATTTTTAAAAATAAATGCTTTGTTTACATATATTAGTAAATATTTGATGAAATAAAAAAAATTTTAAAAATAAAATAAAATTAATGAAAAGGTAATATGAATCAAAAAAAAGAAAATATTGGTAAGTATTTTTATGTTCTGATTTTTCCATTTCTTTACTTTTTTGGCAAAAGGAGTAAACTTCTTATTTAAAGACTGAATGGTAGTTGGAACTGAAATTTTTTGTGTGTTTTTATCTTTTTTTTCAAGTTTACCATCAATTTTACTTTTGTACTTATCAGTTAATAATTTGACTATAGAAAACTCATTAAAATAATTCCCGTAACAGCAATGAATTATTTCATTTTTGTTAAGGTGTAGTTGGTTTTTAAATGATGTTGTTTGGTGTTCCCCACCTGACTTATATTTATGATGGACAAACATGAGAATTCTAAGCAATTCAATTCAACTCAACAGCCATATTTTACATGCCAGGGAATTATAAATATGCTAAGTGCTCTTGATTTAAAGCAAAAATGAAAAAGTTGCATCCCTAAAGGAGCTTACTTTCTATTTTGATAGTCTATAAAATTCTAGCATGTTTAATTTATTGATCCTCAGCTATATATTCCAGTGGAGTGCTCATTGTCTTACTCTGTGCCCAAAGTTGAAATCTCTAAACACTAAGTGCCAGATTTTCTGAAATAATTTGAAAGATCCTATCGAGTTCTTCACACACTAGAATGTCCCAATTCCTCAACTTCTGGCACCATTTATATAGCATTGAAGCTAGAGTCAGGAAAACATGAAGCTAAATTCAGTCATTTGCTTCATACTTATTATCTAGGCAAATCACGTGACAATTTTTCCAGTTCAGTTTTCTTCAGGTGCAACATAAGTGCTAAATTTAGTCTTGTGAGGCTAAAATGAAGTAATTTTTATGAAGAATATAGCAAAACTTAAAGAACTACATAAACTCAAATAATTATTACTAGCAATTGTATAGAATAAGTTATAATTAACCTTATGATTATTTGGCATACTTATACTGATCATGAGAACTGAAAAGGAAATTTCCCATCAAGTGTTACCCTGATTTCCACAATGAGCTCAATTTTTCTGACTTCTTTAGCTGCCTCTCTGGAGGAACTCCATTAACTCCTTTTAGCTACAGTGTTTTATACTTCCTGATTTCAAGTATAGAAAGAATGTAAATAGAAATGTGATTTGTTTCATCACCAGTTGATTTACATGCAGCAAAATGGGCAAAGATAAAATATTTACTGCAGCCACAGTTGAAGACATTGGCATATGGTCAAAATTTTTATGATTGTTAGTACCATCTACTTCCTTTATGTATTCTTGTCAACATGGGAATGAAAAGGGATAAATTCATGCTGGACAAAATATTTGCTCTCTGATCTTAATCTTCTCCCCATTTAATCAGGTTAGTTTTGGAAAAATAGGACTTCTCTTCATATGAAAATCTTTTCAAAGTGATCCACCAAAACTTAAGTTCCAAATGCAAAGTTGTAAAACAAAATAGAATCATTATTATGGAATAATAAAGCTTCTAACTAGTCTACTAAAGCAGCAAGCCAAGCACCTTTCAGCTGAAATTGAAGAGGCTAACCATTGGGTTTATTTCTCCCACCTATTTCCTCCAAGGGGGAACAAGGCTATCCAGTGTTTTAATTCCATTGTCACCACAGGTTCTAGAAGATATTTTTTTCCTTAGCTCTAGTCAAAGGGTTCCACCTTACTAAGGGTGTGAGTATGTGTATGATAGAGGAATTAAGAAATTTTCTCCATATTATAAACATGAATCAAGAATGAGATTGGTCTTTTTTCAAAGAAAAATTAAATTTAACAAAATAATTATTACATGATTATAATTAATTGAGAAGCTAATATTCAAGTTTTGTTCAGACACTTGTGGCAGACTGTTAATTAGATGTTTTACATCTCACCTTCATTTAATGAAGCCCAATCAACAAAACAAAAAGTGATCTACTAGAGAAGGAAATGGTAAACCACTCCATCATCTTTGCCAAAAAACACCACTGACACTACTAACATTATTAAAAAGAGATTACATCAGAAGATGATCCCCTCAGGTTGAGAGGTGTGCAATATACTACTGAGGAAGAGTGGAGAACTACAATTAGCTCCTGTACTAATGAAGTGGATAGGCCAAAGCCAAAAGGAAGCATTGCTGAAGATGTGTCTTGTGACAAAAAGAAAATATAATGCTGTAAATATCAATATTACATAAGAATCTGAAATTTAAGATCTATGAACAGAGATCAGCTTGATGTGGTCAAACAAGAGATGGAAGATTAAACATTGACATCTTGAGCATCAGTGAACTTAAATGGATGGGAATGGGTGAATTTAATTCAGGTAATCATTATATACACTAGTGTGGGCAAGAATCCCTTAGGAGAAATGGAGTAGCCCATGAGAAAAGCAATATTGGGGCATAATCTCAAAAATGGCAGAATAATATCTGTTTGAATCCAAGACAAAGTGTTCAACATTACAGTATTACAAATCTATGCTACAACTAATGATGCTGAAGAGGCCAAAGTTGATTAGTTCTATGAAGACTTACAACATCTTCCAGAAGATTTCACATTCATCAGAGGGTATTGGAGTGTTAAAGTAGGAAATTAAAAGATAATTGGAATAACAGACAAGATGGCCCACAGAATACAAAATCAATCAGGGTACAGACTACTATAATTTCACAAGAAACTCACTGATCATAACAAACAATTTTTCAACAACCCAAAAGGCAACTCTACATATGGACATCACCAGATTTTCAATATCAAAACCAGATTAATTATTTATTTTACAGACAAAGGTGGAGCAGCTCTATACAGTTAGTTAAAACAAAATCTAGAACCAACTGTGGCTCGAATCATGAGCTTCTTATTGCAAAATTCAAACTTAAATTCAATAAAGAAAACAATCAGGCCATATAGGTATTACCTAAATAACATCCCTTATGGTGTATGAAATGAAAATGATGAATAGATTTAAGTGATTAGATTTGGAAGATAGAATGTCTGAAGAACTATAGATAGAGGTTTGCAATATTGAACAGGAGACAACAAAAAAAAATTCCAAAGGGAACAAAAAAGAGCAACAAAGCAAAATGGCTGTGTGATGAGGCTTTACAAATACCTGAGGAAATAAGGAAAGTGAAAGATAAAGGGGGAATGGAAAGATATACCCAGTTGAATGCAGAATTCCAGAGAACAGCAAAGAGAGAAAAGAAGGCCTTCCTAAATGAGCAATGAAAAGAAATAAAAGAAAACAAGTGGAATGGGAAAGACGAGATCTACTCAAGAAAATTAGAGATATGAAGGCAATGTTTTATGAAAATACAGGCATGATAAAAGACAAGAATCATAGTGACTTAACAGAATTAGAAGAAATTAAGAAGTGATGGCAGGAATATGCAAAAGGATACAAGGATGATCTTCACATCACAAATAGCCACAATAGTGTAGTTACTGATATAGCGCCAGACAACCTGGAAAATAAAGTCAAGTGGGCCTTATAAAGCATTGACAACAATAAAGCTAGTGGAAGTGATGGAATTCTAGCTGAGCTATTTAAAATACTAAAAGATGATGCTGTTAAAGTGCTGCACTCAATACGCCAGTAAATTTGAAAAACTCAACAGCGGCCACTAAATTGGAAAAGATCGATTCCTAAAGAAGAGCAATGCCATGGAATGTTGAATTACTGAACAATTGAGCTCATTTAACAAACTAGAAAGGTTTTGCTTAAGATTCTGCAAGCTAGGTTTCAGCAAAACTTGAACCAATAATTACCAGAAAAGCAGACTGATTTTCAAGGAGGCAGAGGAACTACAGACCAAATTGCCAACATTTGCTGGATTATGGAGGAAGCAAGGGAGTTCCAGAAAAGAAAAGAAAGGGGGAAAAAACCCATAAAATAAAACTGCTGCTTCACTGACTACACTAAAGCTTTTGGCTGTGTGGACCACAACAAATGTGGCAAGTCCTAAGAGAGATGGAAATACCAGATCATCTTACTTATGTTATGAAGAACTTGTACGTGGATCAAGAAGCAGTAGTTAGAACTGAACACAGATTGGTTTAAGATTTGAAAAGGAGGATGGCAAAGGTGTATACTCAATTTTTTATTTAAGTTATATGCAGAATATATCATGTGAAATGCTGGCTTGGATATATCAAAAGCTAGAACTAAGGTTGCCAATAGAAATATCAGATATGAAGATGATACCACACTGATGGCAGAAAATGAAGAAGAATTAAGATGTGTCTTGATGAGAGTGAAAGAGGAGTGTGTAAAAGCTGGCTTGAATCTTAACATTAAAAAAATCTAAGATTCAAGCAATTGGGCCTCTATTTCCTGGCAAACAGAGGGAGAAGAAATGGAATCAGTGAAAGATTTTATATTCTTGGGCTCAAAGATCACTGCAGATGGTGACTACAGCCATGAAATTAAAACATGCTTGCACCTTGAAAGAAAAGCTACAGCAAATCTCAACAGCATGTTATAAATTAGAGACATAACTTGCCAACAGAAGCTCATATCATCAAAGCTATGTTTTTTTTTCTTTTTGTTTTGTTTTGTTTTCAGTAGCAATGCATGGCTATGAGACTTGGAAAATAAGGAAAGTTGAACACTGCAAAAGCAACACTTTCAAATTTTGGTGCTGCAGAAGACTTTTGAGAATCCCATGAATAGCAAGGAGATCAAATCAGTCAATACTTAAAGAAATTAACTCAGACTATTCATAGGTAGGATAAATACCAAAGCTGAAGGTTAAAAAACTTTGGCTACATAATTAATGAGAAGACACAACTCATTGGAAAAGACTGGAATGTTCGGAAAGATTAAAGGCAAAAGCAAAAAAGGGATGGCAGCCATTGAGATGGATAGATTGTGTCATGGAAGCAATGAACATGAGTTTGGACAGATTTTGGCAGATAGTGAAGGATATAGGGGATCTGGCGTGCTATAGTCCACAGGGTCATGAAGAGTCAAGCATGACTGAAGGACTGAACAACAAAATGGTCAAGAGAAAGCAGTCAGATACCATTGCTTATTCTGATATGAAGAAAGGGATAAAGAGCTTCTCTGTCACAAGGGTATGTTAATCTAGGAATTGTACAAATATTCTAACTTGAATTTTTTTTTATATTTTAAAAAGATATAACTCCTGGTTATGGCAAAATGCCTGTGTTTTACTATTCACTTTATTTTTTATTATGGCAGCAGACAAATGGTAAAGGAGTAAAGGAATAGTGTATTGCAAAGAACCAGGTGAGTGTTTTGAAAAGTCATAAATTGTTGTACTATTACACACAAAATAAGAGATTGTGATATTTTTGACATCATAAAAAAAAGATATATTAAAAATGTGCATGTGACAGGAGTGACAAAACAATGAGTCTGTCATAAATTCTGTAGAGAAGGGTTGATCTGCCTCTGAAATGAGTATATGGATCTTTTCTTTCTCTATACCATCTGGAGGTCCTAACTGGAAGAATCTACCAGAGGGCACAGGCCTTAAGGCACACAGAAATACTTGCCTGAGTCAGGGACAGAAAAATGAGCTTATTCCTTGAATTCATTGAGCCTTAGACTTTCGGGCAGCATGAAGTGATATCAGAGACCTCTCAGGAGAATCTCCAGTGATCTTTGCGATCCACAATATATCTGGAAAATTTCTAGGAAGTGACAGTTGCATTGTTATCCTTCAAAGTGGGGTCATCAATCACAATTCAATGATATAATTGTGATATTAATGAAGAGTGGCCAATAGTTATCTATCAGTTGCTATTAGGATTATTTGTACTCTGGTGAAAGTTAAGTTGTTAACTGCATTAACAATTCATGCTTCTCTAGAAAGTACAAGTTTTCAGGCACTTAAAAATCATAAGTATCTTCTTAAAATTCTGATTCAATTTTTAAAATGTATTCTTAACTATTACATGGATATGGTTTCCTTTGGGCCCATGCAAAGTGTTAAAGGAGATAAGAATTTTAATGGGATTTGCAGGCAAATACAAGTCAGCTGTGATTTAAAAAATATGAAATACCATGTGATGATGAATTTAAACTTTAGATTCTAGACACAGGAGAAATAATAACTGAGCCAAGTCACTGAGCAGTGGTGGCCACCCACCTATATTTCTTTTTCCTATAGCTATGTCAGTAGCAAGAACATAAACACAGAGATAGACTTCCTATACCTGCTAGCATAAGTAAATCTGCCTCATTCACAAAAAAAGCAAGAATTTACCCTTCTACATAAAAATACATATTTATATTTCACTGACAGTAAAATTGAGACAATTATTTCTTTACTGCCTATGCCATATAAGTATTGTGAGAATCAAATGAAATAGTGCAAATAAAATTGTCAAATCATAGAGTAACATCTATATAAATTCAATATATTTTAAATGTTTTACAGGATTCTTTTAAATACTTTTGATAGTCTTTTGCTTTTACATCACAGTCATTTTTCTAAGCAAAAATGAAGCTAAGCAAAAAGACAATATATAGATTATGTCTGATATTTCATGAATTTTGTCTATGGCTGACTTTTAATACATTTACACATGATATTTTCCCCATTTCACTTAGACTAAAATGATTTTAATTTAATGTTAGTTTTAATTAACAGTTTTAAATTGATTAAACTTCAAAAGTTTTCTTAAGATTCTGAAAAGTTCAAAGTTATGCAGCTTCATTTCAGATAAAAAAAGGCAAGAAAGTATGATACTGTAAAAGTCCGTAATTCACTGAGAAAATACTATGCATTTCTAAAATATAGTTATATCTTAGTGCATTAAGCTATAAGTAAAGGAAGATAAGAAAAGTTTGAAAATATAGAATACAATTCATTTCATTAGCATTATTTCTAGCTTTTGTGGCATTTACATTTTATGTGCCTTTAACTGCGAATTGTTTGGGAAAGAGATTTTTAATTAGAATAACATGATTTGAGAAAGGCAGAACCAGCAAATAATTGTTTGGTGATTTTAAATGGAATAGTGGAAAGAAAAAAAAAAACTCTCAGGAGTACTGACAGCACTGAAACTCTTTTGTTTCTAGGCATCAAACTATGTAAATAAGAGAAATGAATAGAAGTGGCAAAAATGCTATGTAGTTCTACTTTAGGAGTCTAATTAAAATGATCAAGTGATAAAGATGAAAATTAGGAATTAAAAATAAATGTTACACAGAAGGTAAGGGAAAAGGCAAAGGTGGTTCTGAGCCTTCTGCAACATGTAGCCAATGAAGAACTCAAGAAAAGAAAAGCATTTTAAATGGCATGAAGAAATTATGTGCCAGGAAGAGATGTCATGTGCCCCAAGTGCAGCATGACAAGTGGATGGTATATGTGCTCCACTGTTAACTTTTCACTGTCAGGAGACACACCGGCATGAAACCCTCCCCTATTTTGGGGAGACCCACTCTAGAAAACTTTGGGGGAGGACATGAACGAGAGTTACACAGACTACAAATTCATAAATGAGTTAGATCTATATCATTGAAGAGAACTTCCAGATGGATGAAATTTGAGATAGATTTAAAGATTTAAGATGAAAATAATGTGAAGATTCTTTTTTATGTTTCTTCATGAAAATAATAGAAACAACATAAAAACTTACTAAAACCAGATTTGTAGCCATTGAACAATATACTGGGTTTGACCACTGCTATCTTTTTGTTCATTGTTCACAATGATCATCAAGGTAAAATCTGTCCTCATGCTCCATATTTATTAATACTTCAGTATTTTCATATTTGAACATATTCAATAGACCACTATTGTGAGTACTCATACTAATACAGACCATAACTTATCCATATTGTCTCATATTGATTTTTGTAGCTGTTTTATAATAGTTCAAAAAGGAAATAGTTAATTTCCTACCATTAAAGGGCAAAAAAGCATTGAAATGAGGAGAGGAAATCCAATTGCTTGGAGGAACACAAGCAAAAACATGGAGGTATGAATAAATGAGTTATGTTCAAGAAATAGTGAAAACATCAACGTCATATTTGGGATAGACTGAAATGAAGAAATATATGTGAAGATTTCTTTTTTGAGCAGGAGTGTAAGAGTTAATATTTTCTAAATAAGTTTTATTTGTCTTTTTAATCACCATATGTTCTTCCAGTATCCCTCTTCCACATTCCAGAGAGTCATTCCAAATAAAAATAATACATTATTAAAAGGAAAAAAGAAGAAAAATTAATATCTCGGAAATCAAAATATCAATCAATATGTCACATATAATTACATCAACATAGCAGTATCAATCATTTTGTTTTTGTTGTTTAGTCATTCAGTCATGTCTGACTCTTCATGACCCCACTTGGGTATTTCTTGGAAAAGATTTTAGAATGATCTGCCATTTTTTTTCCATCTCATTTTACAGATGACCAAACTGACACCAACAAAATTAAATGATTCACCCATAATCACACAGCTAGTAAGTCTGGGGGCCTATTTTAACTCAGATCTTATTGACTCTAGGCTCAGTGTTCTGTCCACTAGGCAACCGAGCTGACCCTAATATCAATCATATGAATCAATATATCACAAAATTATGAAAATTTATAGATAATTATAAATGATAGATAGATGCACAGATAGAAATATGATTACAAAGATAAATAGAAGTCATGGTTGTAGTAGAAGAAAAATGGATTGGAGCACAAACAGGGGCTCTCCTAATCTATTTGGGGAATTTGGACCTTTTTTTTATCACTGGTATCTATTCAAAGATTATTTTTCAAACTATTGGAAATCATTATGCAAAAGTGATTTTTTTTTATTGGATGAAGACTTCATTTCATATATGACATTTGCTGACTCTGTTCCCACCAAATCTGTCAAAGGTTGAAAAAAAATAATATAATCATTTTTTAAGTTCAGTAAAACACTGATAAGTCTATGATGCACCAAACATTTTGATGTTTCTAAGATTTCTTACAGCTTTAAGACTATGATCCTTCACAATATTTTATTACATTAACAAATGCCTTTCAGTTTCAGGTCCCACATTTTAAAAAGAGATAATAATTATTATATTTCACAAGATATATAAAATGGCAATGTAGAAAGGTAAATTTTGAAATAATATAAACATTATTATTATTATTATTATTATTATTATTATTATTACATTCAGCAATTCTCCAATTTATGGGCATCTATTTTCTTTCCATTATTTTTGGGATCACAGAAATTTAAACTCTAAATATTTTGTTTGCACATTGGATATTTGTGCCCAGCAGCAAACCTCACTTTTAACCACAATAAATGATATCATGTACCATTTTTGAAGAACTAGATAATCAAGTAATCTCAGAGTTAGCAGGGTCACAGAAGCCATCTACCCTAACATGTACCTGGAGAAAAATACCTTAAGCAATAACTATTCATTCAGACTGCTTCATTATTCTTGTGAAAAGTGGCACCTGACAGCTCCCAAGTCAGTTTATTTTTTCACCTTTGGACACATGTGATTGTTAGGAGAAAGTAAGACTTTGTACATTTTAATCTCAGTATCCAAGAAAATAGACTTTTATCTGTTACCAATGTTCTCCTCCACTGCATAAGCCATTGTTTGAACAGAGAGGAGAAAGGAAATGTTTAAGGCTATTTATACCAAGCAAATGGTGTCTCCAAACATACTGAGAAGGAGAAAATAGGCAAGTGCAATACCTAAACATTCTTCTATAACTATCAAGTCAGCTAATATTGTGGAGCACCTTGAGTTGAAGGGCTCTGCCTGAAACAGAAAAATACTAGGAATCCCATAGGAGGGATGCTTCAATTGGGCTTCTGAAAATATTTTGATTTCTTTGTTTCAGTTCTATAGCACATCATAGCCCATTACTACACACATAAAACACTTTTTGAAAGCTGGAGCTAGTAATTTAGATAACATATCACAACAGCTTTTGCAATGCCTGAGAATATTAAATGCATATGCAAATTGATCCTAATGAATATGAATGGTATCTGAAGTTACAGATGTAGTCATAAAATCATCAAACTAAATGGGCATTTTTATTATAAAATTATTAGGGTCTAGTAAGATAAATTAAAATTGGCTAACTAGTCTCATGTTTCTGGTTTCTGGGAAAACTGTATTCCCTATGTCAAGATCCCCTCCCTCCCTTTGACATCTGGAAGAATTTACAATTTTACATCAGCAGCAAAATATACTTTGCATATTCAGGTTTAAAGCAATATTTAGAATTATATCCATTTTTAATCACAGTGCAGGCATTGCAATTTTTTTAAATTTTCCACTTCAATCAAGTGGTGCTCTTGGCTATTATGTGGAATCCCTGGAGAAGATTCTTATCATGAAAAGGGTTAGAAGTCATTGACCCTGATCTCCCTAGGCTTTTTCACACAGGTCTGTTTTATGCTTTACTTGATATTAATAATCAGAGGGTTGTTTAACAAGGTTGCTCATGTTGTTATATCTTTGAAGGTATCTGCATAACTGACATATACATATAAGAAATATTTTTGAAAGATTGTATTTAAGGTAGCATTTTGCCCTGCCAAATAAAATAGCCAGTACTTGCTATGATAGCATAAAGTTACCTGAAAAATGCAAATATAGATACTATAAACTTAAAAGTCCTGCAGCTGGGGACAATCAGATTATTCATTTCATCTATCTTCTAAAAGTCTTGATCCTGATATCTGGCACCTTTATTTTCTCTCCCACTCCCCCATATTTCTTTTTCCTCTTTACTTAACTCTTGACAATATAGCTTATGATCTCATCATTCAACTGAACTGATCTCTACAAAGTTACCAGTAAGTGATTTCTTAATTGACAAATCTATTGGCCTTTTCTCAGTCCCCATTCTTGTTGACTGATGTGTATCCTTTGACACTATCAATTTCCTTCTTCTGTTATGCACCTTCATCATCATGTATTTTCATGATACTGCCTCTTTTGTTCTCCTCTTGGCTGTCCTATAGCTTCCTCTCAATCTCAATCTCACACTTAATAACTATACCACCCACAAATTTTCTATCATTGGCAGTTTTCTCTTTTCCTACTATACTATTTCAGTCAGTCATATCATTTGATCCAATGGATTAAATTATCTTTTAAGCAGAAGATTCCTCGATCTATTGATATATCCCTAACAGCTCCCCTAAACTTCATTATCACATCTCCCATTGCCTATTAGACATCTCAAAATGGATATCAGATATAAATCTTCAACTCAATATTGTACAAAATTAACTCCTTATCTTTTCCCCAAAACCATCCTAATTTCTGAGCTTCCTCATAATCAAGTCTACCAGCATCCTCCCAGTTCCTCAGGCTCACAATGTAGGTGTTATTCTTTCCTCATCAATCTCTCTCAACCAATATACTCAATTTGTTGGCAAGTCTTGGCCTTTCTGCTTTTGAAATATCCCTTCTCCTATGACATTGCTCCATAGTAGTGTAGGCCCTCACTAGCTCATTGCTGGACTATTATTATAGTGTGTGGTTGGCCTCCCTGACTCAAATATTCTCCTACTCTGGGCCAATATGCAATCTTCCTAAACTTCAGGTCTATCTTTATCACTCCTCCTTACAATGAACTTTAGCTTATCTCTGTGATCAAATATAAAACCATCTTTTTCATGTTTTAAACTCTTCATAATGAGTTCCCCTGCCATTCTCCTTAGAATTTCATTTCTCTTATGCCCTCTACTATCTAGTGACTCTGCCTTCCCAGTTGTTTCTTGCAGAAGACACTACATATCCCAACTTGGTCCTTTTTCTCAACATCTCTCTTTTCTGTAATTCTTTTCCTACTCTTCCACATGCAACTTTTCACTTCCCTGACTTCCTTTCTTTTTATCCTCAGCTATTAACACAGCGTCTTTCTGATACATAGTAGGCATTTCAAAAATGCTTATTGACTTTACTCCTATCTCATTCCCTCTTCATCCACAAAGCTAACATATTTCAGAAGCAAATGACCCCTTCCCTTCCCTCTTTGTGACCCTCCTTTCATTCCTTGCAGAGAATGACTTACCTCAACTTTTTCTTAGCATCTTTTCACTTTCATTCCTTCCTCTACCTGCTATCTATCTTCATCATTTATTGATGATTTGGCTTTTCTTATACTTTATTATTGCAGCACTTCCTAAGTGTGACCAAATGACAGCCCCCCCATATTCTTTGCATTTATAACCTATTTTGTCTCCTTTCTTTTTTATGACTGCAAGAAGGAGCCCAGAGAATTATAGATTGCACTTGCAGAGGATATGCACTCCAGAGTATATGTCTCTGTAGGATCTTATCTGAAATCCTGATGTTCTGAGCTACTTACTTTTGCACTTTAAAAATTCTATAATTTTATATGTATAATATAGGTAAATATGTGTGTCTATATGCATTCTCTCCATCAGCACAGATTTCATCTTCTCCCCACCTTCTCAACCAAAATTATTCTTGTCTAGATTGCCCCATAAATGCTTAAAAGTAGAAACAGACGGGGGAGAAGGGGACAAGAAACAGGGGGATGATAGAAAGGAGGACAGATTGGGAAAGAGAGTAACCAGAAGTAAATACTTCTGAGGAGGAACAGGTCAAAAGAAAGAATAGAATAAATGGGAGGGAAGGATAGGATTAAGGGAAATAGAGTTAGTTTTTCACAACATGTCTACTATGGATGTGTTTTGCATAACTTTACATGTACAACCTATATTGAGTTGCTTGCCTTTTCAATGAGGCTTGGTGGGGAGGGAGGAAGAAATAAAATTTTAAACCTAAAATTTTAGAAGCATATGTCTAAAAAAAATGTTTTCACATGCTACCGGGAAATAAGAAATATAGGAAATGGGATACAGAAGTCTGTCCTGCCCTACATGAAAACAGAAGGGGAAGGGGATAAGAGAAGGGGAGAGAGATAGAAGAGAGGACAGACTAGGGAAAGGGATATTCAGAATGTATGACATCTAGGGGTGGGGGGAGGGGGGAGATGGGTGAAAATTTGGAACTCAAAAACTTGTGAAAGTGAATGTTGAAAACTAAAAATAAACTTGTATTAAAAAAATAAATAAAATCTGCTACTAGACAGCTAAAAAAAAGTAGAAACAGACAATAAGAGGCAGAATTATTTTACCATCTTAGTGGCAGATAATCACTATATCTGATTTACTTCAACTCAACAGTGTTTTTCTTCCTTTGCCTCCAAAGGAATAAATATATATATATATATATATATATATATATATATATATAATATATATATATATATATATATATATATATCTTATTGAGGCAGCTAAATACACATACCAAAGAAGAAAAGCCCTCACAAGGTAAACTCCTTACCATCTAATGAACTTCAATCCTCAGAGTTTTCATTCAGCAGGCCTCTCCCACCAGCCACCATGCTCCCAAAATAAAAGAAAAAGCCAGTTCACAGATTTTTGAAAAGTCCCATCTTGGGATTCTGACTTCTATAGAATTTCATTGGAACATCTTGTCCTACCCCCAATCTGAAAGAAATAGATTGATTCATCCTAGGCTCCAGCATCTTAAATGGAAAAGTAAGATTGGAGGGAGCATGTTAAAAAGATGCTGCATTTATGATTGAAAGTAAACCTTTGTTTAGGAACGCTAAAGGTAGAGTGATCTTGTTGACAGTATAGAACCTGGCCATTCTCCATCACACAAAAAGAGGCAGACACTGATATGTAATAAAATAATGGTAGAAAACTTTAATATTCCACTCTCACATTGGAATAAATCTTATAGAAAAATAGAAAAGAAAGAATAGAGTCAAATAACTTTGGGGCAAATTACTGATGAATGATTTCTATCTTTTTATGAACATACTGCTGAAGTGATGTAGGTAACTAAAATTCTCAATTTTCCAGACAACTCTTTAAATTATAAATTGTAGAGAAATTTCTGACCATTGTTGGTTGAGTTAGTTTCATCATCTTGGAGCTTCCTACATTATTGAAATCATATATGTAGTCCCTATATGCAAAAAAAAAAAACTATAACACTTAGGCAATTATAACACTAATTTCTTTGTGGTGTCTAAGAGGTGAGGTTATTGTCAACAATGGGGATTGGGAATCATTTTTGGAAGTCATGGCACTTGAGTTAGTTTTTAAAGAATATAATTCAGAAGATGACGATAGAAGTGAGGACCATATAATTATAGAAATAAGTGAGCAAAGGCATGAAAGCAGAAAATCACAAGGAATGTTGGGAATGGAATTGTTCAATTTATTTGCAGGATAAATTAAATGGCAGAAAGAAAAATGGACAAGGTTTAAAAAGCAGGGTGACAGATTTAAGAAGGCCTTGTATGCTAGGAATATAAAGTCGATATTCAATAGGAAGTCATCAATGATTTTTGAGCAGCGGAGTGCCATTAATAGATATATGGAAAATCAATATTAATCTAATAGTGGAAACGAAGAGTAAAAATGAGGGGTAGATGAGTGAAAATGAGATGATCCATTAGGAGGTGATTGAAATAGTGGAATGGGAAAATAAACAGAATAATACAGTATCTCTGAAACCAATGGAGTAGAGCATATTAAGCAGAAGGAGGTGGTAAATGTTGTCAAATGCTGCAGGGCATTAAAGGAAGATTAAGGATATAAGAATTCTATTAGATATAGTGATTAAAAGGTCATTGATGACACCAGAAAGAGCAATTATTCTAGGTTGTTAGGAGAAGAAATCATATTTTAATGAGTTGGGATGAGAATAAGGAAGAGGTGATCCTTATAGTTAAAATTTTAAAGTTCATCAATGAAGGGTTAGGGGAAAATCACAGTGATATGAGGATTGGGAAGAAAGATTTTTAAAAAGTGGACTTTTTAAACCTTTGTTTTAGGATGATGGAGAACTGAACATGGTTTTAAGAAGATGGAAAAGAACTCATAGAGGAGGAAGAAAACATGAATGATAGAGGAGAACGATATGTTAAAGGCAAGCCAAAAGGAATGAGATCAGGTTTCCAGAAGAAGGATTAGCATTAGTGAGGACTAGGTATACCTTATTTTTTTTTCTATGACCAGGGATAAAAGGAGAGAGTGGGTGGCCATGTAGAGTGATTTTGATGCATATAGAAAAGGATCTGTGCCAGATCATATTCGATATCCTCAGTCTCCTAACTAATGGATGCTGCTTATCCACTTGAAGCATACAGGATAAAGTTGCAGATGCAGGCTTAAGAAAAAAAAATATTTTGAACATTCTTTATGGATACATATTAATAATGAGTGATAACTACTAGATTTTCTGAGCTTCTCTAGTGATAGTCAGTGGTTTCTAAGACCAAAAAACAGATTCTCCAGGGATGGGAATTAGCAGATTAAGACTGGTGAATGATGAGCAATACAAGAGATCAAGTAAATGTTTAGTAAAATATTAATATGAGGTAGAATATACATGAAGATAAAGCCAGAGTGGGGGACAGATATTAAAAGCTTCTGGATGGATCAAATTACCAAAACAGGAACCATGTACCCAGGACAATGTAAAGAGGAAAAATAGTGTAAAGATAGTTGTGATATTTTAGTATTTAAAATCTTGATCCCAAAGCAATTTGGAAAGATGATGACTTCTAAGATGTTATTTAGCTGTCATGTAGCTAAAAGAAGGTTCAGAAGTCGAAGACTTTGAGTAATTTGTAATCACGTTGTCAGAGGAATCACCACTCAATGAGACTGAAAATGAAGGTTGTAAATAATTTGAAGAGAAATGAATTAATTTTTCAATGATTCAATAATCATCTCTTATTTGGCTATTATTTGCTAGGAACTGTGCTAGGCACTAGGGATATAAGTCTAAAGAATGCAACAAACCATAATCTTAATGAGTTATATTCTAATATGGAAAATTGTGAACCAAAAGCTAAAGTCATTGGAAAAATGGAAAAGTAGCATGAAGGTCAGCAGATTATCATAAGAAATAGGAGAAAAGAGTGGTATAAATAGATTATATCAATTTTGGAATAGTAAAAGTCACTGAAAACTAATGTCATGAGATATTTTAAAAAGTTGTCATAAACAAGGAATATAGAGGCAACATTCATACTATAGTGGAAAAAGGAGAACATTTGAATGAAGGAGACGAGTTCTATTTCTTGTGTGTGACTGAGAAAAAATATTTAACACACCTTGGATTCTGTTTCCTCATCAAAGGAATATAATTGGAGGCCAAGGATTACTTTCTTTATTCATTTATTTCCTAACTTATCATTTTACCTGTCTATCTATTAGCTCAGTTATTTGTTCCTCTATCTTCCCATTTATTCATTAATTTATTTTTGTTTCACTGTTTATTGACTTTTCTATTTATTTATCCATTTATTTATGTGTTTGCTGGCTTATTTTTACCTCTGTATCTCAACAGCAGGGCTTGGTACATAGTAGGTATTTAATGCTTATAGAATGCATTAATTCATAATCTCATGGGACTAAATGATCTCGAAGCACTCACATATCTTTAAATCCTATTATGGTATTATATTTCCTCTTCATCCTTTGAGTTAGAAGGGATGAGGGATTACTTCCAGTCTGACAGAACTTAGAAATTGGAGGTGATCAATATTTTTCTCTTCATATTTCACTATCATTATGCATTAAATGCATTTTAAATGAATTATTTTCATTGTAAACTTGCTATCTTGTCAGAGAAGAAAAGTGTCCTCCAGAACTTACATATCATAATGAGGTTTACTGAATAATATTCTTTATAGCTAATGGAAAACACAAGAGGACTGAAGAGAAAAGAAGGGAAAAGAAGAGAAGAGAATGAAACACTCATAATAAATATATATAGTCAAACAAATAAAATTCACTCTTTGCCCATGTCTAAAAATATTTGTCTCATTCTGTACCTTGAGTCCATCACCTCTCTGTCAGAAAAAGGGAAGTATGCTTCATCATCAGTCCTCTCAAATCATGGCAAACCCATGTATTACAGAATATATTATGGTAGTCACAATTCAGTGTTTCCTAATATAAAGGGTAAACTCTTGGAGAAGGATTCACTGGTATTGGGTATTTTTCCATCTCATGAAAGCCTTGTTTCTGTTAAAGTTAAGATATAAATATAAGTAATATTGACACAAAAAAGGAAATAATGGGGATTTGTTAAACACAATGGAATGGTTTATAAGGATCAATAAAGCAGGTTAGACTGAAATCAGGAAAGAATAGAATTGAATACAATAGGAATGGGAGGTGCAGCTTGCATCTAAGGCAGTGAGAGTATGATAAGAAACAGGCTTGGAATCCAGTTAATTAGGAAATCAATTGGTATAGCATGCTCTGCGGGCAGTATTTAAAGAAGAGAAGGAGTGTTAATCCGATCTTAAATCTGAAATTAAATTTGAAAATCAGATGGTAAGGTTAGCATATGTGGTTAGATCAATTTCTTTCATATCACTATCAGTTTTACTGACAAATCTATGTAATTAGTGTGCCAGAGCTCAATGACATCAGTACAGTGTCATCTGCAAATTGAGGCATTTGGAGATCACTGCCATCAGAAAGAAAACTTTCATTTAAACATTATGAAGGACAAATTTCAAGACTCTCCTTCTATGAACACATTGAGTGAACATAGATCTTCCCACTTCAAATTTCATTTGGCATCAATGTACATTGAATCATTGAACAAAGTCATCTTGGGAGTCACCTTTCCTATAGAGTCTTTTATTATTTTTCACTTATTTAAAAGCATATCTTATCCATGTCAAAAACTGAAATTAATACTTTATACATGGATAAAATAAATACCCCCCTCATTACCAGTTATCTGGTGATAAGCAAATTTATCATCAAAGTCAATAACCAGATCCATCATCAAAGCCTTCTCAATATGCTAGAACTTGCTAGGATGTAAATTGTTACTTACCAGAATACAAATTCTGAGAGAGATTATGCTATAATGAAAAGAGCTAGCCTTTAATTCAGGTGGGCCAAGATTTGAATGCTGCCTCATTTACAAAGCTTACCAGCTATTTGACCTTGGAGAATTTCAGTAGAATGTTAGCTTCTTTCTGTAAAGGAATTTTTCTTTTTTGTCTTTTAATTTCCAGTTCATAGCATAATTCTTCACATATAATGGTCACTAAATGGTTTCCAAATTAATGAATTTGCATTCTTTCTATTTTACCAAAGAAAGCATTCATTAAAGTATCTACAAATAATTCTCTTGGCTAAAAATTTGTTGAAATAAAATTAAGAATTTATTATAATAACTTTAATTAAGTTTATGTGATTCATTACATAAGCAGCATCATGACAAAATTCAACTGAAATGAACCTACCTTGATTACCACAGATGATTGTAGATCCTATCCAGGTTGAGTTTCTACACCTGTTTGCAAAGTTCTAATCATCATAATGCATTCAGTTGGAATCAGTCATGCTAGTTTTCTTTCTGTTGACTTTGATTTGAAATGTGCCTGAAATGCAATACACACACACACACACACACACACACACACACACACACACACACACACACACACATATATATATATGTATATAAAATGTTTATGTTATATAAGAGGAGATACTCTAATTTTATTAATTTGTTTGAATCCCATCTGAGTGGGAATTACGAACTCCCCACACCTCTGAGAAGAATACATAATTCTGAAAACTCAGATTTCACAAATGTAGGTTGAACTGAATGTAATTGAACTTAAACCTTCAGAGCCTCATAACTACATCTGTAAAATAGAATTGATAAAAGCATCTGATTTATACTGTTATTGTGAAGAAAAAATGATCTAATATGTGGAAAGCTCTTTGCAAAACTTTAGGAAAATATATTATGTATTATTATTCTTTATTTTTGTTGATGTGAATCAATTAGTAACTTCTGAACAGAAATGTAAATAACTAACAAGCTGCAATATTGGCTATTTTTAAGCATATGGGCAATCTAATCCCTCTACTGAAGAGTTGCTTGTATGGTGGAAGAAAGAATCATATCCCTGAAAACCTTATCTGGGGGTAAAGTTTACTTTTCATCAACCCTTTTTCTTTCCTCACAAAGAGCAGATAAAGTCCTCCCATTTCTCTGAACAAAAATGTTTCATTTGTCAAACACAGCTGCAGCTTAAGGACACACATGAGTGGCAATAATGCCAACAGCAAAGCCCCAAACCTATGGCTAAATGCATTCAGCATTCTGAGATATAAGATAGAGACACTCAGTCATCAAACAACTCCTCACTTCTATTTCCCCAGATACTGCCAAGGGTACCCCAAGGCTACCCTGAAGTGATTGCAACTCCCTTTCTCTGGAAGGAGGGATTTCAAAATCTCACACTCAGTCAAGTCAGGAGAATATTCACATTCATGGGTCCTCTTTTTCTCTCTCAGTCACCAAGTCTTTTGCAGCCTGAAGGCAATAAGACATAATGAAAAGGCCACCAGATATTTTATCTAAAGTTTTTGTTTTAATCCTACTTCTGCTATATACTAGGTGCATAACCTTGAGTAATTTCTTCAACTTATTGTGATCTCTTTTTTTTCTCCTCTGTAAAAAGAACAAGATTGGACCACCTGACCTCTAAGAGCTTAAAATCAATGATCATATGAAACACTGTTTGCTAATATATTTTCTAGCCAGGGAAACTACCTATCAATACACCAAAAATCTAGGAAGATCTAGTCATATACTGTATTCTCTCATCTTATGGGCCTTTTAAGACCTTACAATTACTCAGGATTTTTGTTGGTTAGCTCAATGTGTGTTATTACATTATCATGTATATTGACATTACCATGTATATGTGTTCCTAGGCCAAAAAGCAATGGAAAATCTATAGGCTTTACAGCACCAATTCTAATCCCACAGTGCCTATGGATTATTATGTCATTGGATTTTGCCATCAAGATGCCAGAACCAAGAATAAACTACCTTTTTTCTTACTAGTGGAAACAATAAGTGTTTGAATAATACATCTTCCAACTGGGTTTCCCTGGTCACATCCATTTCAGAATATAAGATCCAAAGCCTAAAATATCCTCCTCACTGAATTCCATATCAATGCCTACCTCTCTTCAGCAGATCAACACCCAGACTTAATGAATTATTTGTACCTTCAAACAACAGTACTACAGTACCATTGGCCTTCTGGACAAATAGATGCGTACCCTCCCCACCGTAAGTTCATGATCTATGCCACTGACTCCTCCATATATTAGTAACAATGGTTTGTACCTCCTATATTTCTTAGATTTCATTCTGCTCAAATGTATCCTGGCTATAGACAACTACTTTCCTGATGACCTATAGGCTACTAAAAGCTACAGTCTTTAGTACATGGAGGTAGTCAGTAAGAGCCAAGTTAATAATCATTACTCCTTGTTGTAGCCACTGCACTTTTGAAAATGGCTTTGTGGTGTCCACTGGCTAGCTAAAATTTACTTAATCTAAAATATTGGTGGGGGGGGGAGCCAAGATGGTGGAGTAAAGACAAAGTCTTGTTTGAGCTCTCCTCCAAACCCATCCAAATACCTGTAAAATGACTCTAAACAAATTCTAGAGCAGCAGAACCAAGAAAAAGAGAGAGTGAAACAGATTTCCAGGCCAAAACATCCTGGAAGGTTGGCAGGAAAGGTCTGTTGCACCAGGCTGATTGAGGAGCACAGTCTAGCATGGGCAGCATGGGTGAAGACTAGGCCCCAGAAAACTTGGAGTGGGCCTCAGGGAACAGAATCAGTGGAAGCAGTGGGAGTTTTCAGACTTCTTAGCATGCAAATACTGAAGACAACTTAGAAGGTCAATAGGAAAGGTCTGCTGGACCTGTGTGAGAGAGGAGCACAGTCAAGCCTTGGACCCAGCACAGGCCCAGGACAGTGGCAGCAGTGACAACAGTGGTAGTGGTAGTGGCAGCTGTGGTGGCAGTGATGGTGGTAGCAATAGTGACTGCTTCTAGAGCTCTCAGCCTACAAATGGTAAGGCGATCAAACAACTAATCGGAAGGAAATTGCAGGCATCTTGTTGCTGACATGGAGGCAAGATTCTGTTGCTTTGTGCATACTTGAATCTGGGTCATAATGCTAGATGGCACACCTGAGACAAGGAGCAACAGTAGGATAACAGAGCTTGTAACAACAGTGGAGAGGGAACCTTCCTAATAGTTCCAGGGAAGAAAAGAGTGCTAGGGATCACTCACAGAACACAGCATGGTCCTGGAGAGGAATAAGAAACTATGTTAATACCACCTTGGGAGAACTGAAAACTCGCAGGTCCCCAGTAGTGTTTCTGAAAACAGCTGTACAAAACCCCTGAAGCTTGTGACAGTACAGCCTCAACACTGGAAGCAGTCCTCTACCTTAACAAAGAGTTTTAAAACTCAAGTAATTGGCTAGGAGCATGAGCAAATAACAGAGAAAAACCTCAGACTATAGAATCTTATTTTGCTGAGAAAGAAAATAAAAACATACACTCAGAAGAAGAAAACAAAGTCAAAGCTCCTGAATCCAAAGCCTTCAAGAAAAAGAGGAATTGGTCTCAGGGCATGCAAGAACTCAAAAATGATTTTGGAAAGCAAGTAAGAGGAGTAGAAGAAAAATAGTGAAGAGAAATGAGACTGATGCAAGAAAATCATGAACAAAGAGTCAACAGCTTGCTAAAGGAGACCAAAAAAACTGAAGAAAATAACACCTTAAAAAATTAAAAAAAATTTAAAAAAAAAGATTAAATGGAAAAAAAGTCCAAAAAGCCAGTGAGGAGAAGGATGCCTTAAAAATCAGACTTGGAGAGGATGGAGCTAAAATAGCCTAGTAAAAGCAGTGACTAGCTTGAGCTCTCCCCCAAACCCCTCCAAATACCTGTAAAAATGGCTCTCAATAAATTCTAGAGCAGAAAAACCCACAAAAAGACAGACTGAAACAAATTTCCAGCTCAAAACAACCTGGATGGTTGATTGGAAAGGTTTATTGCACTGGGCTGGGAGAGGAACACAGTTCAGCATAGGTGTGCAGGGAAACACCAGGCCTCAGCGGGCTGGCCTCAGAGGATTGAATCACAGGCAATGGTGGTAGTTTCCAGAATTCTCAATGCACAAACGCCAAACACAAGTTAGAAGGTCAATAGGAAAGGTCTGTGACCATGGTGAGAGAGAAGCTCATCCCAGCCCCAGTCCCAGCCCAGTTCCGGGGCGGCGGGAACAGACTGAGCAGGAGCAGAGTGGCTGATCAGAAGGCGATTGCAGGGATCTATTTGCTGATGCTGAGGCATGCTTCTTCTTCCTTGCCTGTGCTTGGGTCTGGATCACAGATCTGGGTGGTGGTCCTGGGTCAAGGATGAGTGCTGGCATGGTTGGGCTTGTGGTGGCAATGAAGAGGAAATCTTCCTCACAGTTCCAAAGAAGAAAACAGTGCTTGTGGTCACTCACAAACAAGAACACAAGACAGGAAAGGAGTAAACATCTCACTCTTCATCATACCACCTTGGAAGAATTTAAAATTTACAGATGCCTTAAAGTATCTCTCAAAACAGCTGCACAAAACTCTGAGGCTTGATATAGTGTATTCTCCACACTGGAAGCAGACCCCTATTTTAATAAAGAATTTAAAACTCAAGTAATTGGCATGAGCAAACTGCACAAAAAAATCCAGACCATAGAATTATTCTTTGATAACAAAAAATATCAAAACATACAACCGGGAGAAGACAACAAAGTCAAAGCTCCTACATCCAAAGCCTTGAAGAAAAACATGAATCAGTTCCAGGCCATAGAAGAGCTCAAAAAGGATTTTGAGATGCAAGTAAGAGGAGAGGAAAGATTGGCAAGAGAAATTTGAGTGATGTAAGAAAATCATTAAAAACAAGTCAACAGCTTGCTAAAGGAGACCCAAAAAAATACTGAAGAAAATAACAACTTAAAAAATAGCCTAACTCAATTGGCAAGAGTTTCAAAAAGCTAATGAGGAGAAGAATGCCTTCAAAAGCAAAATTGGCCAAATGGTAAAGGAAGTACAAAAGCTCACTGAAGAAAATACTTCCTTAAAAATTAGAATGGAGCAATTGGAAGCTAGTGACTTTAGGAGAAATCAAGACACTAAAACAAAAACAGAAGACTGAAAAACTAGACGAATATGTGAAATATTTCATTGGAAAAACAACTGACCCAAAAAACAGATCTGGAAGAGATTATTTAAAAATTTTTGGACTATCTGAAAGCCATGATAAAAAAAAATAGCCTAGACCTTATCTTTCAAGAAATTATCAAGAAAAACTGCCCTGATATTCTAGAACCAGAGCGTAAAAGAGAAATGGAAAGAATCCACTGATCACCTCCTCAAAGAGATACCCAAAGGAAAACTCCTAGAAATACTGTAGCCAAATTCCAGTTCCCAGGTCAAGGAGAAAATATTACAAGCAGCCAGAAAGAAACAATTTAACTACTGTGGAAACACAATCATGATAACACAAGATTTCACAGCTTCTACATTAAGGGATCAGAGGGCTAGGAATAAGATATTCTGGAGGTCAAAGAAGATAAGATTACAGCCAAGAATCACCTACCCAGCAAAACTGAGGGGGGGGGAATGGACATTCAGTGACATAGAGGACTTTCAAGCATTCTTGATGAAAAGACCAGAGCTGAATAGAAAATTTGACTTTCAAATACAAGACTGAAGAGAAGCATGAAGAGGTAAACAGGAAAGAGAACTCATAAGGTCCTTATTAAGGTTGAACTGTTTATATTCCTACTTGGAAAGATGATGTTTGTAACTTATGAGACCCTTGTTAATATTAGGGCAGTTGGAGGGCAAAAAAATATAGATAGATAAATAGATGGATAGATCGATAGATAGATAGATAGATAGATAGATAGATAGATAGATAGATAGATAGATAGTTAGACAGATTATAGCACATACTGAGTTGAAGATGAAGAGGTGATATCTGGAGAATAAAATTAAGGGGTGAGAGAGTATTATACTGGGAGGGGGAAAGGGAGAGGTAGAATGGGGTAAATTATCTCACATAACACAGACAAGTAAAAGCTTTTACAATGTAGGGGAAACACAGGAAAGTTAGAGTGAATGAATGAATCTTATTCTCATCTAATTTGGCTTAAGGAGGGAATAACAAACACACTCAATTGGGTATGGAAATCTATCTTACCATACAGGAAAATAGGAGAAATAGAATAAGAAAGCAGGTGGATGATAGAGGGGAGGGCAAATTGTCCTTCTGAAGAAGGACAAGGTTAAAAGAGAGAATTGAATAACCAGAGGCATGGGTAATCAGAAGCAAACACTTCTGATGAGGGACAGGGTTAAAAGAGAGAATAGCATAAATGGAAGGCAGGATAGGATGAAGGGAAATATAGTTATTTTTCCACAACATGACTACTATGGAAGTATTTTGCATGACTACACATGTATAACCTGTATTGAGTTGTTTGCCTTCTCAGTGAGGGAAGCTGGGGAGGGAGGATGGGAGAAAATTTGGAAACCAAAGTTTTACAAACAAATGTTAAAAATTCTTTACACATGCAACTGGAAAATAAGATATACAGGCAATGTGGTATAGAAATCTATCCTGCCGTACATGAAAATAGAAGGGGAAGGTGATAAAAGAAGGGGAGAATAGAAGGGAGGGCAGATTAGGGAAAGGGTTATTCAGAATGCATGCTGCCTTGGGGTGGGAGGAGAGATGAGATGGGGAGAAAATTTGGATCTCAACATCTTGTGGAAGTGAAAACTAAAAATAAATATATTAATAGACTGAGAAAAAAAAATCAGATTTGGCCAAATGGAAAAGGAGGTCCAAAAGCTCACTGAAGAAAATAATTTCTTAAACATTAAAATAGAACAAATGTATCCTAATGACACTATGAGAAATCAAGAAATTATAAAACAAAACCAAAATCATAATAAAAAAATAGAAGACAATGTGAATGAACCAACTGACCTGGAATATAGATCCAGGAGTGATCATTTAAAAAACATTGGACTCTCAGAAAGCCATGATCAGAAAAAGAGCCTAGACATTATCATCCAAGAAATTATCAAGGAAAACTGCACAGGTGTTCAAGAACCAGAGGATAAAATAAAAATGTAAAGAATCCACTGATTACCTTCTAAAAGTGATCCCAAATAGATAACTGCCAGGAATATGATAGCCAAATTCCAGAGTTCCTGGTCAAGGAGAAAATATTGTAAGCAGCCAGAAATAAACAATTCAAGTATTGTGGAAACACAATCAGGATGACACAAGATTTAGTAGCTTCTACATTAAGGTACCAGAGGGCTTAGAATATGATGTTCTGGGCATCAAAGGTACAGGATTACAACCAAGAATGACCTACCCAGCAAAACTGAATATAATCCTTCAGAGGCAAAAATGGATATTCAGTGAAATAGAGGACTTTCAAGTATTCTTGATGGAAAGACCAGAGCTGAATAGAAAAATCGACTTTCAAATACAAGATTCAAGAGAAGCATGAAGAGGTAAACAGGAAAGAGAACTCATAAGGGCCTTATTAAGGTTGAACTATTTACATTCCAATATGGAAAATGATATTTATAACTCATGAGACCTTTGTCAGTATTAGGGTACTTGGATGGATAGATAGATAGATAGATAGATAGATAGATAGATAGATAGATAGATAGATAGATAAGGCAAAGGGCATGAAGGGATGACATCTAAAAGCAAAGTTAAGGGGTGAGAGAGGAATGTACTGGGGTAAGGAGAAAGGGAGAAGCAGAACGGGATAAGTTATCTTACATAAAAGAGGCAAGAAAAAGCTTTTACAGTGCAGGCAAAAAGGGGGAGGTGAGAGGGAATGATTGAACCTCACTCTCATCAGAATTGGATTAAGGACAGAATAACATACACACTCAATTGGTATGGAAATCTATCTTACCCTACAGGAAAGTAGGGAGGAAGGGAATAATAGAGGAGGGTGATAGTAGGGAAAGCAGATTGTGGGAGGGCTTAGTGAGAACCAAACACTTTTGAGGAGAAACAGGTTAAACGGGAGAATAGAAAAAATGGGGGCCGCATAGGATGAAAGGAAATATAGTTAGTCTTTCACAACATGACTACTGTAGAAGTGTTTTGCATGGCTACACTAAATCAAATTGCTTGTCTTCTCAATAAGAGTTGATTGGGAGGGAGGGAGGGAGAAAATTTGGAATTCAATCTTTTAAAAATGAATGTTTAAAGTAGTTTTTTACATGTAACTTGGAAATAAGATACACAGATAATGTGGTCTAGAAATCTATCTTACCCTACAGGAAAATAGAAGAGGAAGTGGATAAGAGAAGGGCATGATGATAGAAGAGAGGGCAGATTCAGGGAAGGTGTCATCAGAAGCAAAATGCTTTTGAGAAGGGACACGGTGAAAGGAGAGCAGAGAATAGTACAAATAGAGGTAGGGGCAGTAACATGGAAGGAAATGCAGTAACAATAGTAACTATGAAAAAAGAAGCAATTTTCTCTGATAAAGAACTCGTTTCTCTAACAAATAGAGAACTATGTCAAATTTATAAAAATAAGAGCCATTCCTCAATTAATAAATGATTAAGAGATATAATCGGTTTTCAGATGAAGTAATTAAAGTGATCTATAAGCATATGAAAAAAATATTCTAACTCCCTACAGATTGAAGGAATGTAAGTTAAAACAATTCTGAGATACTATTTCATACTTATTTGATTAGATAATAGGACACAAAAGTTAAATGACAAATGTTGCAGGGGATGTGAGGAAAATGAGACATCAATGTATTCTTAGAATTGTGAATTGATTAAACCATTCTACAGAACAATTTGGAACTATGCCCAAAGGACTATAAAACCATGCATACCCTTTGACATAGCAATACCACTACTAGGTCTGTATCCCCAAAGAGGTAAAAACAAAAAGGAAAAAGATCTATATATACAAAAATATTTATAGCAGATTTTTTCTGGGGGTAAACAATTAGAAATTTAGGGGATGCACATCATTTGGGAAATGGCTGAATAAATTGTGGTATGTAATTATGATGGAATATTATTATATTATGAGAAATGATGAGCAGGATGCTCTCAGAAAAACCTAGAAAGGCTTACAAAGGTTAATGCAAAGTAAAATGTACTAGGTACAAAGTAACACCAATATTGTAAGATGATCAACTCGGAATGACTTAGCTATTCTCATCAATACAATGATCCGTGATAACTCTGAAGGACTTATAATGGAAAATGCCATACATCTCCAGAAAAAGAACTCATGGTGTGTAAACACAGATTGAAGCATTTTTTTCACTTTTGTTATTTTTCTTGAGCCTTTTTTTAAAAAAATATATATTTTCTTTCACAACATGGCTATTATGGATATTTTTTGCCTAACTACACATACATGACGTGTATGGAATTACTTGCCTTCTCAATGGGGGTGAGGTGGGAGGAAGAGAGAGTCTAAAACTCAAAGTTTTAAAAACAAATGTTAAAAATTAAAAAAAAAATAATAATACATCTAAAATATTGGATGAATACTTCTGGTTTAGCCTTTTTATCACTATAAAAATGTGAAACCAAAAGCCTATCGACCATTGCTTCCTACAAATGCCTTAACTTCTTTATTTTACCCATCTTTTGTGTTCTCCATTAAACTAAACACCACATTGCCTCCATAAACTGAGCCCCTCTCACTCCCAATGCTAGTAAATAGAGATTAAGTAATATAAAGTAGGTGATCCTAAATTTATTATTACTGGTATCTTAGGTGATATATATCCAAGAGGCTTTGGGTCTGAATCCCTGAAAATTGATACACTAATGCACTGTTGGTGGAGTTGTAAATGGATCCAACCATTCTGAAGAACAATTTAGAACTAACTCCCAAAATGGCAACCAAATTGTGCATACCCTTTAATCCGGCAATACCACTACTTGGTCTGTACCCTAAAGAGATCATAAAAAAGGAGAAAAGGACCTACATGTACAAAAATATTTATAGCAGCACTTTTCAATGGGGCAAAATATTGGAAATTGAGGGAACACCAATAAATGGGGAATGGCTGAACAAGCTGCTATGTAAGTATAATGGAATACAGTTGTGCAATGAGAAATGATGACCAGCCGTATTTAAGAGAAACCTGAAAAGACCTGTACAAACTGGTTCAAAATACAATGAGAAGAACAAGGAAAACATTGTACACAATATCAGAAACATTGTGTAATGATCAACTATGAATGATTTAGCTCTTCTCAGCAATACAGTGATATAAGACAATTACAAAGGACACATGAAGGAAAATGCTATCCACATACAGATAAAGAACTGTTGTACTCTTTTTCATATTTTCTTTTTTTAAATGTATTTTGATTAACCAACAATCACTTCCATAAGCTTTCCAGCTTTAAATTTTTCTTCCCCTCCTTCCCCACCTCCCTCCCAAAGATGGCATACAATCTGATATAGGCTATACATATACATCCCTATTAAACATATTTTCACATTAGTTGTATTGTAAGGAAGAATTAGAACCAACAGGAGGAACCACCAGAAAAGGAAAACAAAACAAAACAGAAGAAAAAATAGCAAATAATATGCTTCAATCTGCATTCAAAATCCATAGTTCTTTCTTCGGATGTGGATAGCATGTTCTATCATGAGACTTTTGGAGATATCTGAGATGCTTGCATTGCTCAGAAGGACTAAGTCTACCAGTGTTAGTCATTGTATAGCATGGATGTACAACGTTTTCCTGGTTGTACTCACTTCACACAGCATCATTCTATACAACTCTTTCAAAGTTTTTCTGAAGTCCACCTATTCATCATTTCTTATAGCACAATAGTATTCCATTACATTCATATACGACAAGTTATCCAACCATTCTCCAATTGATTGGCATCCCCTCAATGCCCAATTCTTTGCCACCACAGAAAGGGCTGCTACAAATATTTTTTGTACGTGTAAGTCCTTTCCCATTTTTATGATCTCTTTGTGATATAGCCCTAGCAGTGCTATTGCTGGGTCAATGCACATTTTTATAGCCCTTTGGGCATAGTTCAAAATTGCTCTCCAAAATGGTTGGATCATTTCACAACTCCACCAACAATGCATTAGTGTTCCAATTTTCCCACATGTTCTCCAACATTTATTATTTTCCTGTTTTGGCATGTTGGCCAATCTGATACATATGATATGGTAATTCAAAGTTGTTTTGATTTGCATTCCTCTAATCAAAAGTGATTTAGAGGATTTTTTCACATGACTATAGATGGCTTTAATTTCTTCATCTGAGAACTACCTGTTCTTATACTTTAACCATGTATCAATTGGGGAATGACTTGTATTCTTATAAATTTGACTTACTTGTCATATATTTTAGAAATGAGGCCCTTATCAGAGACACTGACTGTAAAAATTCTTTCCCAGTTTTCTGCTTGCCTCCTAATCTTAGTGGCCTGGCTTTGTTTGTGCAAAAAATTTTCAATTTAATGTTACCAAAATTATCAATTTTGCATTTCATAATGTTTTCTATCTCCTTTTTGGTCATGAATTCTTTTGTTCTCCACAAATTGGAGAAGTAAACTATTCCTTGTTCTCCCAGAAGAACTGATGTACTTAACGCATATTGAAGCACATTTTTCTACTTTATTTTTTCTTGTGTTTTTTTTCCCTTTTGATCTGTTTCCTCTTTCACAACTGTGACTAACATGGAAACATGTTTTACATGATAGCACATGTATAAACTATATAAAACTGCCTACCATTTTCAGAAGAGGGGAAGGGAGGAAGGAAGGGAGAAAAATTTGACACTCAAAATCTTGTAAAGCTGAATGCTAAAAAAATAAAATTTACATATAACTGGGGAAAAATAAAATAATATTTAAGGAAAAAACAATATATGGGCAACTTCAGGAAGTTATACTGATTCATGCATAACAATGCTCATGTGAGTTTAGCTCTAAGTTCAACAAACAGAAACATAAGAGTTGTAAAGGACTTTAGAGGCCACTAATTCTAGTATTCTCATTTTGCAAATGAGGAAATTTTTTTCCCAGAAATAATAGATGACTTGTCCAAAATTAGACAGGTACAACCAGGATTCAAACTCACATCAGGTCAGTGTGTTTCTCATTGCACCACATTGCTTCCCTCCAATATACAACCCTGACTCTACAACCCTGGCCCAGTATGTGAGGAAAATTATATACATCAATGATGTTGCATACTTGGTCTTACTCCTCCAGAAGTAACTCAGCATGTCTCACAATTATATGCATGAGAAGATATTCAGACAAAATCTTACACAAGCCTGCTTTTACTCTCTTTCCTTAAAAAGCAGCTTGGCCCAAGTGAGAAGCTGCCATACTTCTGTACTAGCTTCTCATCTCAACTATTTCTCTACACTGTTATCTCACCTTAGGGATGTGTTGTGATCCCAGTCATACTTGTCCTGGAAAAATTTTATTTTTGAGGTTGCATTATGTTTTACAAAATATTTGTCTTGTATTATTATACATCTACCTTTTAAATAGTTATCTTGCTATAACAGAACATGGTTATCCTTACTTTTCACGGGTACATTATGTAAGACAAATGTACTACCAGTTTACACAAATCATCTATCATTTACATCTCAGCAAACGAAGACTCTAACTTACTCAAAATAGAACATATATTAGGAGACATAATGTCAGGCCACTACTCCTATTGCTTTCAAAGTCCCCTATTAGAAAGATAAAACATGAGAAAACTAGGGTAAAGAGGGGTCAGATCTTTGGGTCTAGGAGAGGCTCTAATTTGACTTGAATTTCTTCCCCTGGCATGGACTCAAAGCACAGTTGTTATCAGTAAAATGAAGTATATAGCCTAGCATGTATGGAGGGTCTACATAAGATAGATTCCCTTTATGATTAAAGACTGTAACACCAGAGACAGTTCTAACTGGAAAACTTCAGTCACCAACTTAAAGAAGTGCATATGTTAGAGATCCTCCATTGATAGGACTCTCTACTCCCCCCAGAGATCACAGGTGACCATAAATGTAGAACTGGAAAGGATCTTCAAGGTTATCTAGTCTAATCTCTTGTTTTACAGATAAGGATCTGATTGCCAGAGGTCCATGGTCATAGAAGTAGTAAGTAGCAGATCCAGGTTTTAAACCCACATCATTTCTGCCTACTCATCTCAAAATGAACCTACTCTGAAATCTTTACTTCTATCCCAGAGAGTAGGTCCATAAACTCTCTATCGGGTTACTCATTCAACCCACTGTTAAATCAATCTTACATGTAACCCCTTTCAACACTGGACCTAATCTCCCCCCCCCCCTCCCCATTCTATCAGCTCAACAGTGGGTTTTCTTTCACTAGAATTTTTTTATTAGAATCTTTCTTTTTCCATCTCCTTATGACTTGGATAGAAATAACATCGGGGTGACTCGTAGCTGAAACCTTGACAACTAGTTCATCTTTAGAATGCTTCTATATTTGGTCTCAAAGCAAAATCAGAAATCCAGAGGGATCCCGATGCAATATTACTTAATAGACTATGAGATTGGAAGTAAAGAAGTCAGAGAAAGCATATGTCATCTATCCCTAGAAAGTAATGTCCATTGACAAATGCCCCTAGACAATAAATTAGCACCTATGACACTTATAGTAAAAAATAACAGTGACAAACTAACTGATAAGTAATAAGAATTTATATTAAATTTTAATGTTGCTAGATCTTAAAATGAATGTTATACTTTCCACGTATGAGGAAAATATATGTAAGTATGTATGTGTGTGTGTGTGTGTGTATATATATGTATATATATAATATATATATACATATATAATGTATATATATACACATATACATACATACATACATATAATGTAGATATATAAAAAATTCTTACCTGTATTTTCAATGAGCAAATTCCCAAATTACTGAGACTTCTCCACTTATTAATTTATGATTTTGTGAGGCAAAATTAGAGGAGAGTATTTAAATTTCTAAACAAAAAAATGTGACAAAATGAGAGTTTGGAAATGAATCAATAAAAATTTCTCATGGAAGATGTTTGGGTTGGTATGTATTTATAAGATGGGCTCATTTACTGATGAATGTCAACCTTTAAAGTTACTTGTGGAAAGGAAGCACAGAATCTGTTTCTGGATTATCAGGTTTTGCAATTGTAATTATTAGTAGGCTGTTGTGGATGGAAACAACATGAAATTGCGTGTTTGGTTTCACTTAGGACAAGACAGACAAGCAAGTTGACAGTATGGTGGTCCCTACTTTTCAGGGTCCCATTTTTTCATGCTATATTTTTTTCTACCATGATTACTCTCCCATTATATTTTCTGGGTAAATAAATACCTATGCTAACCAGAAAACATACCTATTCCTTGAGTCAGAGGTTCCATGAGATGTGTGGTTACATTTTGGGTGGATTTTACAGGCTGATAACTCATAAATCTTCTATCTTCCAACCAAACTAGGCTATTTAGACTAGAAAAATATGATTACCCATTTACAGTTTCCTGTTTTGAATAGAGAATCCTTCCAACCTTAGAATGTTCTTTCATCTAATGTCCACCTAATAGAATCCTTCACTTCCTTCAAAGCAAAGCTTAACAGTTACCTCTTTCAGGAGCCATGCCTTCCCCCCACCCATATTTCAGTGTTTATTCCCAAAGTTATGGTACATAACTTTGCCTATAGTTTGTTCCTATTTTAACACGACACTTAATGTAAGGTCCCATCAAGCAAGGGTTATATTATTTTGTCTTTGTATTCTCAATGTATAGGATGGTACTTGGTAGCTAATAGGTACTCAATAAATGCTATTATTATGTTGTATTTCTCATTTCTATGAGTTATTGACCACACCCAAAAAATCTAGGGCCTCTATTATCTTACTGCATAGTGTGTTGTCACTTAACTTACCTTACAAGTACATTCTTTAAATAAGTGAACGTATTTACTTAGAGATTCAATGAAACAAATAGGGCACGTAAATGGAGTTAAACGAATATAGTATCTGTAGCTTCTGGGTATTCCATTTTCTCCCCCACAAACATATCTGTATAGCCTAAGTCATTTATGGGCATATACCAGTTAGTTTCCCACTAGTGGGAATTCTAAACATCCAAACATTATTAAAACTTGCTCCTCTTCTGTTTCTCTGCACACTTCCTCTGGCCATGTGTGCAGTAGAGTTTGTCACTGTCTTTATTTCTCTGCAAATCCCAGAAGCAGGCCATGGTCCTTAATGGCTTTAATGTCCGCCAGTTTTAATGTGCTTTTGTAGACTTATTTCATATTATTTCTCTTTAAATTTGGGTATCTAAACTGGACTGTTAGCTATTTCCTGATCTAAGCATTTCAACTCCTATTTCTGTGCCTTTATCAGTCAATTTTGTTCTCACCTCCACCTACATGAATTTTTAGTTTCCTTGAAGACTCAGTTCAGGTGTCACCTTCTATGAAATAGTTTTCCTGATACTCATTTCTGGCAGCATTTTTTTCCCCTTAAACGACCTCATATGCTAATCCCTTGTAATACAGACACTTATTTGGTGTTCCTTTTTTGCTCTAAAAAGCTATAACTCCTTTTATTTCTAGTGAACAACAAATGGTGGATGATGCTCGTGCCACAGGAGGAACAGGAGGCCCCGGGAGTACTGTAGTCAGAGGCCCAGGTCACTTCCATGGTGGCTTTGGCAGTGGGGGATGAGGTCAAGGCTATGGCTGTGGCCACAGGGGCCAGGGAGGAAAGGGTGAAGACAAGGAGTGGGTTCCTGTCATTAAGCTGGGCCAGCTAGTCAAGATCAAGTCTTTGGAAGAGGTCTATCTTTTCTCTCTTCCTATCAAGGAGTCTGAGATCATAGATGTGTCTTCCTGGGATCTACATTAAAAGATGAGTTTCTGAAGATCATGCCTGTTCAGAAATAAACTAGAGCTGGACAACATTCAGGTTCAAGACTACAATGGTCATGTTACCTGGGTGTCAAGTGCTGCAAGGAAGTGGCCACGCTGCCCATAGTTACTGTGAGATGTGACTACTGGGGGAACAAGATTGGCATTGGTTCTGGTGTATCTGATCCCCACCCTTAGAGGTACTGGCATTGTCTCAGCTCCTGTGCCTAAGAAGCTCCTGATGATGGCTGGAATAGATGACTGCTACACTTCTGCAAGGGGCTACACTATGACTTTGGGCATCTTTGCTAAATCTACCTTTGACACCATCTCCTAATATACAGCTGTCTAACCCCAGACCTGTGGAAGGAGACTGTGTTAACCGTCTCCCTATCAGGAGTTCACCAACCATCTTGGGAAGACTGTGTCTGTCCAGAGAACCCAGGCAGCTCCTGCGGCAACCACATCGATTTTTTTTTTTGTAAATAAATAAATTGAAGTATTTCTGCTTTAAAAAAAAAGCTAGAACTCATTTTCTATCTCTCTAAACTCTAAACTTACATAGACAAAGTTCACTCTTGGGGTAACTTGCTAAATCATTTTTCTTTGTTTCATTTTGTCTCAATCCTGAATTTCCTCTGAGAAATCAAAGAATTTATTGTGGCTCTTGTTCTTCAGTTCCTGTGCAAATATTTAATGTAACCAATCATATTTAGACTTGAAGGGACAGAACAAAATGTCAGAGTAGAGGATGTACTCAGTTGAATTCTTTTAACATCCACCTCCAATCAACTTTAAAATAAGGCCTCAAATATAATTCTGGAGTGGTAGAGGCAAAAAAGGTCAGGGTGAGGCACTCCTCTAATCCAAGACAACTTAGAAGGTTAGAAGGAGAAACATGGGGATGGGGGCTGGCACACAGTTCTGGATGCAACACCAGTGCTGGGACTAAATGGTGGTAACAGAAACAACAGCATCTTTGGGAGTTCTCAAGCCAAAGACAGTAAGGCATCTGGCAAGTGATTAGAAAGTAATTAAAGGACACACATGTGCTAGCACTGTACTCAGGATTGGATGCTTGTTTGGCAACTTTATTGTCTGAACCCACTTTTAAATCATAGTTTGACAGGGGAAGTCTGCATTTTTAATCAAAAGAGAGCAGTCCCCTCAGGAGCAGTCCAGGTCTTTTGGTCCCAAGGAAGCAGGGACCCTGAAGAGCAGAATCAATTGCAATCTGCAAAGATCAGGTGCCCTTCACAGCTAAGGATGAAAGCACTGACCAGGAGAGCAGTGACCACACACCTCCCCAGATCGCACCACCTTGAAAACTTCCAAACCTCCAGAATTAGGTATGAAAATAGCAATGTGAAAAAAATTTGAAGCTTGGGACAATGCCTCTCTTTCTCTCATGCTAGGAACAGAGCCCAACTTTAATTTAATGTTCAAAGTCAAGAAATAGGCTGGGAAAATGATCAAACAACAATAAGCCTTCCCCCCCCCACCCCCAACAAACCTGACCACAACACGCTACTATCTTGACAGGAAGATCAAGACACAATTTTTAAATTGTCTTTCTGATTGCTTGAAATAGTATCTCTTTGATCTGGGAGATCTGGAATTTGGCAACAATATTTCTGGGAGTTTTAATTTTAGGATCTCTTTCAGGTCATGATCAGTGGATTCCTTCAATCCTGAATACAATGCTACCACAGATGTGTCCTTTAATCACTTTCTGATCATTTGCCAGATGTCCTTGCTGTCTTTGGCTTGAGAGCTCCCAGAGATTCTGTTGCTTCTGTTCTGTTGCTACCATTTAGTTTCACCACTGGTGTTACAATCACATGGGCTTTGTGGAATTAGAAAAACAACAGAAATTGTGTCCATTTGTCCCACCCCAAGTGTGGCTACAGATCTCTCTCCATATCACTGCTTTTTCTGCATGTGGCCACAGTTGTACTTGCCTCGCACAAATCTTAACTTGGGCTTCCAGATCATTGTCTTCAGCACCATGGACTTGAGCTGAGGACAACTTTTCGTGGGGCCAGGGCAAGCTATGGACCATCTGGGGTAGCCACAGGGGTACATCTGGTTGAGCACGGCCTTGGGGCAGTGTTGGTTCTGCCGCATCTTCAGGAACAGGCAGAGAACTCAGGAAGATTAGGGAGGAGTTCAAATGCTGGAAGAGTCCAAGGCATGCCGTCCAGATCTTCAGTCACCTTTTGTAGAAACGTTTGAAGCAGCAGTCAAGATTGGTAGTCTGCCAGATCTTCCAGGTTGTCATTAGATAGTTTTACTATCCAAATGGCTGTTGTAGGAGGGACATTGTAATGGAGTGCAGAAAATCTAATAAAGGAGAGAACAAGTATGCAAACAAGTTATATAGAGGATAAATAGTAATTTATAGAAAGAAGAAACTAGAATTGAGGGGTTGGAAAATACTACTGTAATAAAGGTCACCAGGGAAGTCAGTGGGCAGAGTTGAGAGAAGAGAGTATTCCAGAGAAGTCAGAGAATTTTCTCAGAACCAAGAGATAGAGTATCTTGTTTGTGCAGCAGCAAGGAGGCCAATGTCACTGGATCAATGAGCATGTAACATGGAATAAAGTATACAAAAACTGGAAGAGTAGGAAGATGCTAGGTTATAAGGAGCTTTGAATAACAAATATAGGATTTTGTATTTGATCCTAGAGGTGATAGTAAGACACTAGACTATATTGAGTAGTGAGGTGACATGGACAGACCTGTTTTAGGAAAATTACTTTGGTGACTGAATGGAGGATGGATTGGAGTAAAGAGACACTTTAGGCAGAAAGATACACTAGGGGCAGCTAGGTGGCAGAGTGGATAGAGCACCAGCCCTGGATTCAGGAGGACCTGAGTTCAAATCCATCCTCAGACACTTAACACTTACTAGCTGTGTGACTCTGGGCAAGTCACTTAACCCCCATTTCTTAGACCAAAAAAAAAAAAAAGACAAGAAAGATATACTAGCTGGCTATTGCAATAGTCCAGGCATGAGGCTATCAGGGCCTGTATGATTTGAGCAAGTCATTGCCTCTTTCTGAATTTCAATACTCTTCCCTGTAAAATAAGATCTTGGAACATCTAATCTCCTCTCTGATCTCCCCTCTTCAAAATATACACATATTTCACTAGGCATTCTGAACCATACATGCATGCATCAGCATTAAGCACTTTGACTTAACTATATATACTTCCACCATAATTTATTTTTTCAATAGTACTTTAGTAATTAGATAAGTTCATCAAGTTATTGAGGTGATAATATTATCAACTCCTGAGACAGACATTAATATGGACATGTTATCTCTTATATCTGCCCCCTTCTCTCCTCTTACACTGACATTACACTGAAGCAGGCCTTCATTTTCTCACACCTGAACTATTGCAATAGCCACCTAATTAGTCTTTCTGCCTAAAGTCTCTCTTCACCCCAGTCCATCCTCAAGTCTGTTTTTGAAGTGGTCTTACTACAGTATAGGTTTGACTATGTTGCACCCATACACACTCAATAAACTGCATTGTCTTCCTAATGTCCCCAGGATAAAAAAAAAAAACCTGTTTGGCTTAAAAAGCCATTAAAATGTGCACACCCCCACCCACATTTTACCAATCTTCTTATACCGTACACCTCATCAAGTACTCTTGAAATCTTAAATCCACTTATACTGGTCATACTGCTATTTCTCAAACAAGATAATTTATCTCCTAACTCTGGGCATCACACATAAACACACATACATGTGCATAAAATATTTATATGTTTGTGTATATATCTATATGCACACGTTTATATGCACAAGTTGTATACATAAAACCTTACAACAATAAAAGGTGTATAATGAGAAAATAAACAGCTGTACCAGTGACATAATGACAGCAACAATAGCTGATGCTGTTCCTGCATATTCCATTGATATTCAAAAGAATGCCAAGAGAAAACACAATAGTCTGGCAGAATATTGGATTGATCTCCTGTGTGGAGTTTTTGGAATAACATAGATGAGAATTGCACAGATTAGGCAACAAGAAATAGCAATTCCCATTTCTTGAGCACTTACTACAAGCAAGACCCTGTACCAGATGCTAGAGATACAAAGAAATAGGAAAACAAAGAGAGTAATTGCCTTCAAGTAGCTTACATCCATATGAATAAGACTACCTGTCTATATCTATCCATCTATCTATATGGAGAGAGAGGAGGAAAAGGATAGAGGGAGAGAATGAGTGAGAGAGGGAGAGTGAGAAAGAGAGAGAGAGACAGAGAGACAGACAGACAGACAAAGTGACAGAGACAGAGAGACAAAGAGACACACACAGAGAGAAGTTATCCTTAGTGGACTATTTCTATGAAAATCACATGTTACTTCACTTCCAAGCACTTTGTGAAATAAAGTATTATCCAAAATAAAACATAGAAGAGAGATATTTGTGAGTACAAGCTATTTTATAGTGTGCAAATGGACTACACTCACTGGGGGCTGCCTGCAACTACCAATCAAAGGCACTCTTCAGAGATTTGGCTTATAAATGGTTTCTGAAGTCAGAATAGAGAATGCAGTAAGAAAGTATGATCTTAGACTGAATCCCCAGAAACAAGACGAAGTGGGAGGTATACGTAGTTTGAAAAGTGATCTTTTCCCTATATCCCTGAGGGTCAAGTTTTGTGCATGAAATGGAAATCTCTTATAGAAATGATGAGAGCATTTTTTTTCTGACTGTGATAATCTCAACTGAAATTACCACACAAAAGGAATGAAAAGAAGACAAAAGCATACATTAATTCCTAAATAGACATAATAACAACAACAATAGAAGGTACTGGAGGAGAATAGCACCCAAGGAATGAGGTCTGCAATCACATACCCTACAGTGAAGGCTGTTATTGAAGGTATAATTACTACTCATGTACCATAACTAATGTCTGAGGGCTAATCATTATAAGCATTATTTATTTTCTCTTTTCATAGAAAAACTAACCAATTACAGATTGCTTTCAAAATAAATAATTCATGGTTTCTCCTATTAATTACAGGATTTCATTTGTGTCCTGATGGGTAAGGGCACATCAGTATTTCTATTGTAAAACCTGGTTTATTAGTGTGAAACTCCCTGTTGCAAAGTCCTTTCGACAGATTTTTTTTCTTTAAAAAAAATAAAAAACAAGCTTTGTAAATTGGGATAGTAATTATAAAATTACAAATAATGGTATTGAGACATAAAGTGAGGGAATGCTACATGTTCTATTATAATTTTAATGGACTGGAGTCATATTTTCACTTCCCTTTTGAGGGGGACTGGATAGTATAAAAAGAGATGATGAAGAGAAGTACTATAGAAAGATAACTAGATTTAAAATCAGAATTCCTAAAAAATTCAGAAGTCCTGAGTTCAGTTTCCAAGTATATCGCTTAATAGCCATGTGAATGTTGGCAAGTCACTTAACCCACCTAGTGATTTTCAGGCTTTTCATATGAAACATCCCAGGTTCTCTTTTTACAAAGGAAATGGATATATAGGAAAAAGTATACTTTCCTTCCCCTTTCTCTTTTTTTCTTTCATTCTTCCTATCATGCCTATGAGATGATCTTCCAAATAATGTTTTGATTTTTCCTTATGATTTCTATTTTACATCTCATCTGGAGATGTATGCATAGAGCTTAAGGAATCACAGATGTCATCAGATTTTTCTTTTTCATAGTTGAAGAAACTGAATACCAGGCAGGTTAAGTGACTTGCCAACATTTACATGGCTATTAAGTGATATACTTGGAAACTGAACTCAGGACTTCTGAATTTTTAGGAATTCTGATTATAAATCTAGTTATCTTTCTATAGTACTTCTCCTCATGATCTCTTTTTATACTATCCAGTCCCTAAATAATTACTATTGAAATTTCATCTACTGTCCAATAGTCATGATCTGCTGAACTTATTGCACATTACCTTCTCAACTGACCTGATTCATGTTTATTTTTCTTTTTTGCTTCAACCATGTTTTTCCTGGATACCTATCAATGCAATCTCTACACCATTTCTCAAAATCCTTCGCTTCTTCAAAAATGGCATGCTTGGAAGTGAAGTAACATGTGATTTTCATATCACTAAGGATAACTTCTCTGTGTGTGTGTCTCTTTGTCTCTCTGTCTCTGTCGCTTTGTATGTCTGTCTGTCTGTCTGTCTCTCTCTCTCTCACTCATTCTCTCCCTCTATCCTTTCCCTCCTCTCTCTCCATGTAGAGATGGATAGATATAGACAGGTAGTCTTATTCATATGGATGTAAGCTACTTGAAGGCATTTACTCTCTTTGTTTTCCTATTTCTTTGTATCTCTAGCATCTGGTACAGGGTCTTGCTTGTAGTAAGTGCTCAAGAAATGGGAATTGCTATTTCTTGTTGCCTAATCTGTGCAATTCTCATCTATGTTATTCCAAAAACTCCACACAGGAGATCAATCCAATATTCTGCTAGACTATTGTGTTTTCTCTTGGCATTCTTTTGAATATCTATGGAATATGCAGGAACAGCATCAGCTATTGTTGCTGTCATTATGTCACTAGTACAGCTGTTTATTTTCTCATTATACACCTTTTATTGTTATAAGGTTTCTTTAATCCTTCCATTTCTCTGTAACTCTTCACTTGCAATATGTTGTGTCCCACTCCTGCCAATCATGTGCTTCTCCATTATTTTCTGAGTGATCCTCAATTTCAATTACTCAGAGATTTGGTTTTTCAAGACTTACAGTCACAAGATACCTTTAAAAGGATTTTAATGGTGAAAAAAATGGATTTTGGTTCAGGGTCTCAATGATAGTCATTACAAATACTGTGTATTAAAAAGTTACTTGAAATGTAACCATAACATATGTGAAGTCCTTCAAGTGAGATAACGTCATAAGAACTTAAAATGATCAAAATTTAGGATTTTTAAGGTTAAGAGCAGGATTTAAGGGATTTTGCATAACCAAAACAAGGGGAAGTTACACATATTCAAAACAAACTTGTAAATGTGTGCTAGGAGAGTTTGTTAATGTAACCAAGAGTACCTGAACGTGCCATTGTCTGAAACTGGGAGAAGGGGTTAATCTATCAAGATTAATGTTGCGTTAAGATAGGTTTAGTATTTATTGGTGATAGAAAAGCAGACACATAATATATCCATACTCATAAATGTACACTTTCCTAAATGTACATCCTAAATCCTTAGGTCATTTGTGCTATTAAAATCTACATGCTGAGTATTAGTGCTCAAGCTTTATATTCTCTTCCATATTCCCAGCAGGTTCTTTTTTTGCTTTGTTCTCTTAAGAAGAACCAACTGTCAACCAAACGAAAATTATGGTAGATACTTTGAGCACATATCTTACTGTCTCTCTTTTGCCAGCATTGAAAATGAGCTGACAACTCACTTCCGTAGCTTATTAGCAAGACATGTTTTAGTTAATAACCTTCACTTTTAGGAATTGAAAACCTTCAGTCCAAATGCATCAACATGCTAATGATATTCCATAGACGTATTCCAATTATCTTCCATATCACTCACAGGTTCACTAAAAATTAAAAAAAAAGGATGCTTCCTACTAAAGAGTGGACAAAGGTATAAGGAGTTCACATTCTTCTTTTCATGTATTGTGAGCAATATTTTGTAAAGTGACCTGTTGTGAATATACCTCTTCTTTCACTCCTGAGATGTTTTTGAGAAAATGGGTTTTCTAAATGAAGGCAACTCAGCTTGCAGCTTGTCAATGTTAATTAATTAATTTTATTTTATAATCATAGAAAATGCATGAGTTGCTTAATAATAACTGAATAATGTAGCTGAGATATTCATGCTTTTTATTAACTACAACTTGCTTATGTCTTCTCTAGGTGTGTTTTATTTTAGTTTCTCAGGAAACTATACTATGTTTTCTCTGATATTATCAGGGGAATTTGTTGCACATGGGGCCATCAGTATAAGCTATTTCTTGGGAACATTCATATCTAGCTCTTGCCATCAAATGTTTGCAACATTATTATGAATATCATATATATACAGTAGAGTGTTCAAGAAGAAATTGTAGTTTATATCATTAAATTCTGCCTGAAGATTATGGAAGGAAAGCATTTCTCACCTAAAAAGACATTCTTGTCAGGGGATTGCATATAAACCTTTTTTTTCTTATAGACATTTCTTGGTATCTCTCTATAGAAGTATAAAGTAAGTTAAAAATATAAAATCACTGAAACAAATAGGTTTGGCACTTTAATCATTCTTTCTTCGTTTTCCAATATATATCCTGGAAGTCCACAAAAGGTAGACTTTGGAAAGAAGAAACATTAGCTCTCTTTCTGAGTTTTACTCAAGAATATAGTACACATTCATCATCATTGCTTTAGCTCTTTCACGCCGATTCTAGCCTTTGACTCTGCTTTCTTTTTATTTTCAGTCTGATGATTAAGCAGACTCAAAAACACATATTCTAGGTTTAGACTCAGGAACTCATTTTTGATCAAGGAAAGAAGAAAATGTTTTACTCCCTAACATTGTCTGTCCAGGCTCCATAAGCTCCCTCATGAAGATGAAAGTACAATAAATAATAATAAATAATTATATCATATTTTAAGGCTATGCAACATTTTAATACGTTATCCTATTTTATTTTTAAAAGAACACAGTGAGGTAGGAATCAATATTATTATCCCTTTTCTACAGACCCCAATCCAGGATGACCAAGTGGAAAAAGCTACATAGCTGCTTACTAAGCTATGATTCTCCAACTACAATCCTCCTATGGGAATGGAGGATCACCAGATCTTAACATATGCCCTATCATTATATTTTTTCCAGAATCTCAGGAACTGCCATGTGTCATACCCCTACACTTAGTATTTTTGGACTTTTTCTTCTGTCTTTCTCTGGAGTTATCTTTGCTATATTTTATTCCACCCAACCAGAGCCAGAGTGTGAGCTTCTTGAAAACAGAGATGGTCTTGATTTTTCTCTTTACAGAGCTTAATATATTAAGGACCAAATATTTTTTCATTCATTCATATCCAAAGTTTATTTAAAAAAATTATCAAATGATACATTCAGCATAATGTTTGGAAAGAACACTCAATTTGGAAACAGAGAATCTGAGTTTGAATCTGCTTTTAATTATCTGTGTAAAATTGGTCACTTAGTTCACTTCTTTGGGTTTCAATCTATTAAACAATAAAAAAAAAAGTCTTTAAACTAGATATTCTCTAAGATCTCATCTGCCTTTAAATACTTATTCCAGGGTACACAACAAATTTTATTATAACTCCATAGCTTTATTATAATTTCTGATTGATTTTCAATTTATTTTTCTCCTGAACTTTTAGACTAATTGTCCATCCCATTTGAATGTGTTTTGTTGGTGGTGTCAAGATGGTGGAGCAGAGAAAGTACTCAGTTAAGTTATTCCAACATTCCCCTCCAAACAACTTTAAAATAAGACCTTAAATAGAGTTCTGGAATGGCAGACCCAACAAATGGTCAATATTCTAGTCCATGACAAAATAAAAGGTCAGAAAGAGAAATCTGTGACACAGGGGATGAAGCTGACCCTGAGCTGACATAGAGGAAGCAGCAATGATTGGACTAGATGATGGTGGTAGAATGAGATGCAGCTTTTGGTGCTTTCAAGCACAGTAACTGATCAGAAAAAGATGACAGGTTATGCCTGTGCAGACACTGGACACAGTACAAGATGCTATTTGGCAAATACATTGTTTATACCAACTTCTAGGTCATAGTTCAAGGGCAGAAAGAAGTACATTTGGCCAAGAGGGAGTGGAAACAATGAGAAGTATTATCTCCTTCAGTCTCAAGGGATCAGAGACCCTGAAGAACAGTATCATTTCTAGTCCCAAGAGAGGAGAGTCCCTGAGGCACGGTAATGATTGCAGTCCCAATGTATCAGGGGTCCTTCTTGATAGTACAAGGGTGCAGACAGAGACAGCAGTGATCACGTCTCACTAGATCACACAACCTTAGAAACACCAAAACCTTCCCAACCCCCAGAACTGGACCAGCCATACAAAAAAAAAAAAAGAGCCTGAAGTTTGAGACAGTGCCCCCCCAATTCCAACATTAGAAAGAGAGTCTAACATTAACATAAAGTTCCCAATCAATAAATAAGATGGTGAAATGAGCAAACAACAACAAAAAGTAATTTGACTATCAAAAGCTACAATAGTTACACAGGGAAGATCAAGACACAAACTCAAAGGATGCAATGAAGTCAAAACAGTTAAGCAAAGCCCCTAAGAAAATATGGGAATTGGACACAAATCCAACAAGAAATCCTAGAGGAGCAAAAAAAAAAATTAAATCAAATAAGAGTGGTGAGTAAAAATTAGGTAAAGAAATGAAAGCAAAGGTAGAAAATTAATAGTCTGGTAAAAGAGACATAAAAAAGTACTAAAGAAAGTAATGCCTTGAAAAACAAAATTGGCCTAAAGGAAAAAAGGTACAAAAATTCACTGATGATTCTAAGAGCCAGATGGTGGAGTAAGAAGTAAGTATCTCTCACCTTCCCTTACTGACCTCTGAAAGCTCAGAAAATATTGCCCCAGGAAAAGCCCTGGAATAGCAAAACTAGTGGAAAAATGGGGTGTAGCTCATCTTGTAGCCCATGAAGTTTGGGGGATTAATGTGAAAGGCCCCTCTTGCTCTGAGGGAGGAGGAGCAGTACAGAACAGGACATGTCCCAGCAAGCCAGCAGAAAAGCCCACCTCAGCATACTGGGGGAGATCCTGAACTCCAGAATGGTGGAGCAGGCAAGCACCAACACCAGGACCTTTGGGGAACCAGTGGAAACTGGCTCAGAAAACCACCATGTGCCATGGAATTCTGCAGCAACCAAGTCTCCTGATGTCTCAGCAAAATTCTGGGAAGGACAAAGTCAAGAGGGAAAGCTCCAGGTAGGGAAATATCCTGCAGCAGTGAAACATCCATCTGCAAGGCCCAGGTGAGCAGCAGCCAAAGAAAGGACCACAAAGCCTGGGGGAGCAGAAGTCAAAGAAAGGAGTGAAAGGCCTGGGTGAGCTGGCATCCTCCAGGAGACAGACTCTGCACTGCTATCTCTAGAGCTCCAGTGTTGCTGATTCCAGTCCAATACCAGGCAAGCTGCCAGAACCCTACAGCTTCCAACTGCCAGCATCTGAGGCTCCAGTAAACAATGCCAGTGACTAGGCCCCAGTCTCCCAGTGCAAGAACTTGGGTCATTGGCCTGTGCTGTCCAACAGCAAACTCATTTATTTTTTAAGGTCAGGAAATAAGCAAACACCATGAGCAAAAAGAAATGTACAATGACCATAGATCCTTATTGTGGGGACAGGGAAGACCAAGGCAGAAATTCTAAAGAGGACAACATTGTCAAAAAACCCACACCTAAAACCTCAAAAGGGAATATGACTTGGTCTGAAGTCCAAAAAGCCTTCTTGGAAGAGCTCAAGAAGGATTTTAAAAGTCAAATAAGAGAGGTAGAGGAAAAAATAGGAAAAGAAATGAGAGGTATGCAAGAGAGAGCTTGGAAAAGGAAGGACAAAAATTAACTGTAAAAAACAAATCCTTAAAAAATAAAATTGTCTAACTGGAAAAAAAAATCCACTGAAGAAAACAAGTCCCTAAAATATAAAATTGTCTAACTGGAAGAAAAAAAAAAGAGTACACTGAAGAAAACAACTCCTTAAAAAACAGAATTGGCCAAATGGAAAAGGAGACACAAAAATTTGCTGAGGAGAATAACTCTAACATATCAGAGCTTGTGGCAACACTGGAGCAGGGATCCCCCTTATAATCCTAGGGCAGAAAAGAGTGCTTGTGTTTGCTCACAGACCAGTACAGGGTCCAGGAGAGTAGTAAATATGTCTCTTTTGATCATACCACCTTGGAATAACTGAAAACCTGTGGGTGCCAAGAAGTATCTCTGAAAACAGCTGCACAAAACCCCTGAAGCTTGGAAAAGTGCATCTTCTATCCTGGAAGTAGAGCCTTAAAAATTGAAAATAAATTAATGGAAAGGGAAAATGTGCAAAGAATGGGGAAAATATCTGACTATAAAAAGTTACTATGGTGACAAGGAAGATCAAAACATATGCTTAGAAGAACACAATAAAGTCAAATATCCTGCATCCAAAGCTTCCAAGAAAAATATTAATTGGTCTCAGGCCATGAAAAGCTCAGAAAGCACTTCGAAAATCAAGTAAGAGAGATAGAGGAAAAATCTGGAATAAAAATTAAAAACGAATTAGCAGCTTGCTAAAGGAGACACAAAAACATACTAGAGAAAGCAACACCTTAAATAAAACAGACTAGGCCAAATGGTAAAAGAGGTCCAAAAAGCCAATGAGGAAAAGAATGTCTTAAAAACCAGAATTGGCCAAATGGAAAAGGAGGTCCAGAAGCTTACTGAAGAAAACAATTCCTTAACATCAGAAGGGAGTAAATAGAAGCTAATGACTTTATTAGAAATCAAGAAATAATAACACAATATCAAAAGAATGAAAAAAAATGGAAAATAATGTGAGATATCTCATTGGAGAATCAACTGACCTGGAAAATAGATCCAGGAGAGGTAGTTTAAAAATTATTGCACTACCTAAAAGCCATGTTCCCAAAAAAAGCCTATACATCATCTCTCAAGACATTATCAAGGAAAACTGCCCTGATATTCTAGAACCAGAAGAAAAAATAAATATTGAAAGAACCCATGAATCACCTTCTAAAACAGATCCCAAAAGGAAAACTGACAGGAATATTACAGCCAAATTCCAGAGTTCCCAGGTCAAGGAGAAAATATATCAAGCAGGCAGAAAGAAACAATTCAAGTATCATGGAGCTGCAGTCAGAATAACACAAGATTTAACAGCCTCTACATTAAAGAATCATAAGGCTTAGAATATGATATTATAAGGGGCAAAGGAGCCAAAATTACAAGCAAAAATCACCTACTCAAAAAACAGCGTAATCCTAAGATGGTGGAGTGAAAGCAGTGACTTGCTTGAACTTTCCCCCAAACCCCTCCAAATACCTACAAAAAAAAATGGCTCTAAACAACTTCTAAAGTAGCAGAACCCACAGAAAGACAGAGTGAAACAAATATCCAGCCCAAGACAACCTGGATGGTTGATTGGAAAGGTATATCACGCCGGCCTGGGAGCAGAATGCAGTTTGGCGTGGGCACACAGGCCACAGTGAACCTGGAGGAGGCCTCAGAGGACTGAATCGCGGGCAGCTGTGGGAGTTTCCTGATTTCTCAACCCACAAATGCCAGGGACAACTTTACAAGGTCAGTGGGAAAAGTCTGTTTCTATGGTGCTGAGAGAGAAGAACCGTGGTCTCAGCTCCATTCTGGACCATGGTTTGCGGTAGGGGCTGCTTCCTGAGCCTCTGGCCCACAGACTGAGGAGGAATCCAGTGGCTGATCAGGAGGGATTGCAGGGATCTCTCTGCTGGTGCAGAATTCTTGTGCTTTGACTGTGCGTAGATCTGGGTCACAGTTCTGGGTGGCGGTCCTGGGGCAAGGAGGAGCACTAGCATGGTGGAGCTTGTGGTGGCTGTGGAAAGGAAATATTCCTCACAGTTCCGAAACATAAAAAATGCTTGTGGTCACTTATAGACCACAGCACAGGCTAGGAAAGGAGAAAACACCTTGCCCTTGATCATAGCACCTTGGAAGAACTGAAATTTTACAGGTCCCTAGAAGTATCTCTGAAAACAACTACGCAAAACCCCCAAAGCTTGGGACACTACATTCTCCACACTGGAAAAAGACTCCTACCTTAACAAAGAGTTCATAACTGAAGTCATTGGCTGGGATCATGAGCAAGCAGTGCAAAAAGAGTCAGTCTATATTATCTTACTTTGGTGACAAAGGATCAAAACACACAACCAGAAGAAGACAACGGAGCCAAAGCTCCTACATCCAAAGCCTCCAAAAAAATATGACTCGGTCCTAAGCCATGGAAGAGCTCAAAAAGGATTTTGAGAAGCAAGTAAGAGAAATAAAGGAAAAACTGAGAGTGATGCTAAAGGAGACCCAAAAAGATACTGAAGAAAATAACACCTTAAAAAATGGATTAACCCAAATGGCAAAAGAGGTCCAAAAAACCAATGAGGAGAAGAATGTCCTAAAAAGCAAAATTGGCCAAATGGAAAATGCCCTAAGAATAAAAATTGGCCAAATGGAAAATCCAAAAGCTTACTGAAGAAAATACTTCCTTAAAAATTAGAATATAGCAATTGCAAGCTAGTGACTTTATGAGAAATCAAGACACTGTAAAACAAATACAAAAGAATGAAAAATTAGAAAACAATGTGAAATATCTCATTGGAAAAACAACTGACCTGGAAAATAGATCCAGGAGAGAGAATTTAAAACTTATTGGACTATCTGAAAGTCAAGATAAAAAAAGAGCCTAGACATCATCTTTCAAGAAATTATCAAGGAAAACTGCCCTAATATTTTAGAACCAGAGGGCAAAATAGAAATTGAAAGAATCCACCGACCTCCTCCTGAAAGAGATCCCCAAAAGAAAACTCCTAGGAATATTGAAGCCAAATTCCAGAGTTCCCAGGTCAAGGAGAAAATATTACAAGCAGCCAGAAAGAAACAACTCAAGTATTGTGGAAACACAATCAGGACAACACAAGATTTAGCAGGTTTCATATTAAGAGACCAGAAAGCATGGAATATAATATTCTGGAGGGCAAAGGTGATAAGATTACAACCAAGAATCACCTACCTAGCAAAACTGAGGATAATCCTTCAGGGGAAAAAATGGTCATTCAGTGAAATAGAGGACTTTCAAGCATTCTTGATGAAAAGACCAGAACTGAATACAAAAGTTAACTTTCATATACGAGAATCAATGGAACATGAAGAGGTAAACAGGAAAAACAAATCATAGGAGACTTATTGAGGTTGAACTGTTTACATTCCTTCATGGAAAGATAATATTTATAACTCATGAGACCTTTGTCAGTACTAGGGTAGCTGGAGGGAAAAAATTATATGTATGTATGTATGTATGTATATGGATAGATAGATAGATAGATAGATAGATAGATAGATAGATAGATAGATGGCACAGGGTGATCTGAAGATGAAGGAGTCATATCTGGAGAATAAAAATAAGGGGTGAGAGAGGATTATACTGAGAGAAGGAGAAAGGGAAGGTAAAGTAAATTATCTCACAAAAAAAACAGAAAATAAATGGCTCTTCCAGTGGAGGAGAAACAGGGAAAGGTGAGAGGGAATGAGTGAATCTTATTCTCATAGGATTTGGCTTAAGGAGGGAATAACATACACATTCAATTGCATATGGAAAGCTGTCTTATCCTACAGGAAAATAAGGGGAGAAGAGGACAAGAGAGCAGGTGAATGATATAGAGGAGAGCAGATTGGGAAACAGGGTAATCAGAAGCAAATATTTCTGAGGAGGGACAGGGTGAAAAGAAAGAATAGAATAAATGGGGGGGGAGCAGGATAAGATTAAGAGATATAGAGGTAGTTTTTCACAACATGACTACTATGGAAGTGTTCTGCATAACTGCACATGTATAACCTATATTGAGTTACTTGCCTTTTCAGTGAGGGTGGGTGAGGAGGGAGGAAGGGAGAAAATTTGGAACTTAAAGTTTTAAAAGCACATATTAAAAAAAATATTTTCACATGCAGTTGGGAAATAAGAAATACAGGAAATGGGGTACAGAAATATATCCTGCCCTATAGGAAAGCAGAACGGGGGGAGAGAAAGAAGGGAGGGCAGACTGGGGAAGGGATATTCAGAATGCATGACATCTTGGGGTGGGGGAGGGGTGAGATGGGGTGAAAATTTGGAATTCAAAATCTTGTGGAAGTAAATGTTAAAAATTAAAAATAAATAAATTTTTAAAAAATTTAAAAAAATAAAAACAGCATAATTCGTCAGAGGGAAAATGGATATTCAATGAGATAGAGGATTTTCAAGCATTCTTGATGAAAAGACCAGAGCTGAATAGAAAATTTGACTTTCAAATACAAGACTCAAGAGAAGCATAAAAATGTAAACAGGAAAGGGAAATCATAAGGGACTTAATAACTTTAAAGTATTTATATTCTTACATGGGAAGATATTTATTACTCATAAAACCTTTCTGATTATTTGGGTATTTAGAAGGATCATATATAGACACAGGGTAAAGATGTGAGTTGAATATGAATGGATGATATCTAAAAAATAAAATTAAGGAAAGAAGAATGTATTTGGAGAAACAGAAAGGGAGAACTAGAATGGAGTAAATCATCTCACATAAAAAAGGCAAGAAAAAGCTTTTACAATGGGTAAGGTGAAAGGGTGTGAAGTGAGGGGGAGTGAGTGAATCTTACTCTCATCAGAATTGGCTCAAAGAGGGAATAACATTCACACTCAGTTGGGTATAGAAATCTATCTTATGCTACAGGAAAGTAGGATGAGAAGGGCATAAGAGAAGCATAGTGTTGGTGGAAGGGAGGGAAAATTGGGCAGCACGTAGTTAGAAGTAAAACACTTTTGAAGAAAGACAAGATGAAAAGAGAGAGATAATGAATAAATGAGGGTAATAGGATGGAGGGAAATACAGTTAGCAATAGTAATTCAAAAAAATTGAAGCAAGTTTCTCTTATAAAGGCTTCATTTCTCAAACATGTAGACAACTGAGTCAAATTTATGAAAGTAAGAGCCATTCCCTAATTGATAAACGATCAAAAAATGTGATCAGTTTTTAGATGAAGTAATCAAAGCCATCTATGATCATACGAAAAAAAAATATTCTAGCTCACTATTGATTGGAGAAATGCAAATGGAAACAATTCTGATCTCATACTTATTAAATTGGCTAATAGGACAGAAAAAGTAAATGACAAATGTTGGAGGGGATGTAGGGAAAATGAGACTTTAATGCACTATTGGTGGAATTGTGAAGTGATTCAACCATTCTGTAGAGCAATTTGGAGCTATACCCAAAGGGTTATAAAGTCAAGCATACCCTTTGACCTAACAATACCACTACTAGGTCTCTATCCCAAAAGACATAATAAAAAAATGAAAATGACTTATATGTACAAAAATATTTATAGCAGCTCTTTTCTGGAAGTAAAGATTTAAAAGTTGAGGGGATGTCCATCAATTGGGGAATGGCTGAACAAATTGTGGTATGTGATTATGATGGAATACTATTGTACTAATAAATGATGAGCAGTAGGCTCTCAGAAAAAACCTGGGAAGAGTTGCATTGGCTGATGAAAAGTGAAATGTATTGTGTACAAAGTAACAGCATTATTGTAAGATAATCAGCTGCAAATGACTTAGCCATTCTCAGTAATAACACAATCCAAGACAGTTCTGTAGGACTTATCATGAAAAATGCTATCCATCCCCAGAGAAAGAACTGATGGTCTGACTACAGATCAAAGGATATTTTTTTAACTTTCCCTATTTTTCTTGAGTATTTTTTTCCTTGAGTACATTTTCTTTCACAACATGACTATTATGTTTTGCATGACTACACATGTATAGCCTATATAGAATTGCTTGCCTTCTCAGTGGGCAGGGATAGGGACACAAGTAGGAGGGGAGATAATTTGAAACTCAAATTTTTAAAGGAATGTTAGAATTGTTTTTACATATAACTGAGGGAAAATAAAATATGAAATAACAATAACTCCTTTAAATGCAGAAATGGCTAAATGGAAAAAAGAATTACAAAAGTTCACTGAAGAAATAATCCCTTAATAATAAAAATTGGACAAGTGGAAGGAAATGGCTTCATGAGACATCAAGCAACAATAATTCAAAGTCCAAAGAATGAAAAAACAGAAGATAATTTGAAGTATCTCATTGGAAAAAAGAAAACATTGTCCTAGAAAACAGATGGTGAAGAGAAAGATCATACAAAATTTAGCAACTATCAAGTTAAAGATGTCAAGTGTTTGAAAAATGATATTCTGTAAGGCAAAGAAGCAAGGACTGCAACTAAGAAAAACAGACTCTGCAAAACTGAGCATAATTCTTCAGAAAATGGACATTTAATGAAATATAGGTCTTTCAAACATTCTTTATGAAAAGAACAGAGAATAGAAAATTTGCCTATCAAATAGAAGACTCAAGGTAAACATGAAACTCAAAGGTAAACATGAAAGAGAAATAACACAGGATTCAATAAAAATAAACTGTTGGCCTTTCTATATGTAAAGATGATGTATTCATCTTCTGAGAATTTTATCATTATTAGGGGAGTAAGAAGGATTCTACATAGAGGGAGAGTATTGGATTTAGTTGGTTAGGATGAGATGATACAAAAATATGGAGTGAGAAACAAAGATGCCCTGGGAGAAGGGGAAGGGAGAATTGGAATGAGGAAAACTATCTCACAAAAAAGAGGTACACATGGAAGAGCTTTCATAGTAGAGAGGGAAATGGTAGGTTGGGGGGCCAGCAACACTTAAACCTCATTCACATCTATACATTCAAAGAGGGAAAACACAATTATATACTCTGTAATACCAATCTATCTTACCCAACAGGGAAGTACAATGGTAAGAGGGTTAATAAAAGGGAGAACAGATAGAAGAAGGCAGTGGTTAGAATCAAAACAGACTTCAGAGGAGTGAAAAGATAAAGCATAAACATGACATATTTTATGACTCTAGATATCTGTTGAATATTTGCTTATTGAATTAAACTAGATAGAATTGTTGTAGCATTGAGCAAATCCTGGTTTGTTGAAGCTGCCATGGAGAAACTCAGTAGTGTTTTTTTTGTTTGTTTTTTTTAAATGCCATATAAGATTTCCATGAGTGTTGCATGTGCCCATTTCTATTTCATTACAGGAAGCTGTGGTGCTGTTTGTTTTGAAACTAACAGTTGGCATTTATTTTTAATTTTTTACACTGGATTTCACAATATAATCTTATGCGTGTGAAGTGAATGTATTTTTTTTCTGTGATACTTTAGCTGAATATTATTTTTAATGTGATCCAAAGCCAGAAGGACTGTTGCTAGCCACATAGACATAATAAGGATTGATATTTCAAAGAAAATATTGAGGTTGGAGGAAATGCTTGCCTGTGTTTTGTTTTTCTGTTTTTTTCTTTGCCTTCATTAATTTTTATCAGACGCTCAGGGGATTTTAGGGGTTAACGAAAACAATGGAACCTCTGACCCATAATGTCTTTTACATTTTTTTGAAAAGCAACCTCTGAAATTATTTTGAAGGGGCACAGAAAACATTCAGGAATTAGTGAACATTAAAGTAAACTTTCTGACACAAAGTAAAATAGAGGCTTCGGACAGGGACAATGATACTAGTGAACAGGGATAACAATTTGAAATCAGAATAAAATTCTTCTTACCTGGCCTGTTGTTGGTCATTCAAAAACATATACAATATTGGAGTTTAAGACTCTTCTAGAGAGAAAATGTTTTGTTTTTCTCCTTTCCTTATGGTGAAAAAGTTATTTCTTTTTCTCCCTGGTCTGATAACTAGGTACCTAAACGGTCTGTCTTACTGTCCCTGGAATTGTTGAAGCTTAAACCTCCTACTTCCAAGCTAAATCTCCTTAAGGGAAAGAGGTATCAGCTCAGTGAGAACTTCAAATGAAAGGCCATAAACTAATAGTAAAAGGTGTGTTACAGTCACATGAACAGTGGAGTAAGACCTAGAAGTGAAAAAGCCAGAAGAGTTCTGGCCAACTGTAACTATGTGACCAGCAGAATATTATCCAGTAATAAGTGATAGCACTGCCAGAAAATATTGGTAAACCTACAGCAAAGGTGTCAAACTCGTGGCCCTTATCACATGAAGCCAAAACAAGGTAAAATGTAATTGGGAAATGTGTAACAAAATAAATAAAAATGCAATAAAACATAGGTAAGATTATTTTTTAATTTTCTAATTCAATATACAGCACACAAGGAACCATTTCTATTTGAGTCTGACATCAACACCATACCTTTAATAGCAATCTGCACTACCCAAAGTCTCTTCTCTGTTAGCTAGTCTTCTTTTCATCCTTGTCTCTCTCCTGGGCAAAGCCATTCCTTTTGTTCTCATGAACTAATGAAGTAGTGACAACTTTTTTCTAACTCATACCCATTTTTACCAGAGCACTGAGAAAGCATTATGCTACTATAATGACCAGTACTTTCTTAAGCCAGAGAATAGCAAAACTCATCAGACTGTGTATCTGGGAGATCCAGACAAGCCAGCCAGTTCTCGAGTTCATAGCATTCTGTTTTACCTAATCAAGTCTCAGACAGGCAAGCTTCTCTCAGAAAACTAGGACTCATCATTCACAGTTTCCACCCTGCCCCGACACCAAATCTTTTCTCCTTTTCAAAACTGAGAAGACATTAGTGAATAAGCAGGAACCACTGAAAAGTTTTCCTTCCTGTAAACAGTCTATGCTTCCTCCATAAGATTCTACCAGAGAAACTAGATAACTTCAGAAGTTGATTTTGTGCTTCTTATTTATCTAAAAGTTCAGTTTCTGCCCCTTTCAGGAACCAGACTTCTCATGAATAAAAGGGCCAGTATACTACTTGTGAATTCACTGAAAAGCTAAAATCATTTTACAAATATAAGAACTTTTTTTTTTGGCTAGGCAATTGGGTTAAGTGACTTGCCCAGGGTCACGCAGCTAGTATGAAGTGTCTGAGCCTGTATTTGAACTCAGGTCCTCCTGAATTTTGGGCTGGTGCTCTATTCACTGTGTCACCTAGCTTCCCCCAAGCACTTATTTTTAAAATAATTTTCCCTTCATAGATTTCCTTCTGTTACCCTCCCATATCAGTAACAATCTTTAACATTAGAACTGACATAGGTTTCTAAAGCATTTGTCAAATAATATCACACATTTAGATTGAATGTGTATGCCTTAACCACATGCTCAACTGGAATTTTTATGAAGGCAAGGACTTCTTTAATTAAGGTTTATATGTCCTTAAATTCCTTACATACTGTCCGGCACTCAGCCACCTCATTATAAATGTTCACTCAGTTGAATTCATAATATATTTCTCTATATATGTTTTGAATTTATGTGCACATGTAAATACATGGCAGCATAGCATAGTACATAAAGAGTAGCTATCTGAGTCAGGGACATTTTGATGTAAGTCTTTACATTGACATAAATTAACCTTTTGACCATGGAAAATTCATTTCAATTTTTAGTATCCTGGGACTAAATCCAAGTGTCTTAGACTAAGATTACAAGCTATAAATGTTTCCATACTGAATAAGAGGAGAGAGTTTTTATACCAGGAGTTCTCACATACTGACGAAATGATGGCTTCAGACATTATCATATCATCATCATTGTCATCTTCATCATCATCATCACAATAACAATACAAATATAACCAACATGAAGGGGGATGTCTAAATAATCCCAATTATAGTTTAAATAATTTCTTTTAAGCAATTACCTCATATGTCATAAGAAAAATATGCAGTCTTTTTAATTTTTTCTCTGCTTGTTGAATTCATAATGCTAGTTGGTTTATGCTGCTGTTGTAATTTCTAGGACATTTACTATGAAAGACACAAACACAAGTCATAAATAGGAGTTGAATAATAAAATAAATAATCTTGCCAAAACCTTGCTACCTGCAGATTTATGTGCCACTTAAAGTAAATACCTATCAATAAAACTCATTATTTTACTCCCTTTTGAGATCAACATTTATACTCTCATTTTGGAGCTTTTTTACATGTTCTCAATGGCAAACACCTGCTAATTCCAGACTTTGAACAACCCTCACCTTCATGAGCTTTGAAGTTGCTCAATACCAGCACTTCAGCATTCAGAGATGATCCTTACAGGCACTAATCACTGAGAGCACAAACAAATATTAAAACTGACACCTCCAAGTGAATCTGAGTAGAAACAAGCAAAAACCTCAGTGAAGATATTCAGACCAAGGGATTACTCAAAGAGTCAGCGATCAATACCAGAAATTAAATTAAAAGTACAATAAACTTAACTGAAATCAAAAGAGACAAAGGCAAAGGAGAGATAACAAAGAGTTATTGCTACAATTTATTATATGTCTCTGAGTAAAGCACATCCATAATGGAGAATAAAACATTTTTCCCATTGGGTTTAATTATTGGCTTAACATTATGTCTTGATTCCTTGAAATAAAATGTAGATATATTGAAAGTTGAACCAAATACCTTTTTTCTTTTTTTTTCACACTTTGCCACATGGCCATCATGTGACTTACTACCTTGTTCTCACTACATATTCTTTCTGGTTAAATTTACATGAAAACTGCTGGAAAATTCCACCAGCTCCACTGAATCATTAATTCAACACCTGGTATCTTCTCATATACAGTAGGAATAGTCTAAAGGATCATAATGACATAGGGGAAGGTTTGTCACTTTGATGTCAATAGTTAACACCCAGAAAGAGTCCCAAGTGGCTAAACTCATTACCAGATGAAGGTCACATGGAGGAATATGAGGAAAAATGTTGATAGCTTATCACTTTCCACTTTGGGGTAGCAAGTCCAACCACAAAAATGGTACCAAGGTGTTGGTTAATGTTCAGAGCAGTGGACCAGTGAATGAATCATCCTTCTATGTCACACCCTTTCCTTTCTGTATTCAATTCCATATTCTGACAAAAATGAAGAAGTTATGAGAACCACACAGAATTGCCTCCATAGCTATCTTCTGGGTCCCTTTAAAAGCTTTTTAATACTTGATTTTAATTATTATTTGGAACCATTCATAAAAATCCTCTTCCTTTGATAAGATCAAATCTAAATGGATCTCTATAGACACAGTAAGAATACTGAAATCATAGTATCACTGAGTCAAAAGTTAATTGAACACAACATGGCTTTTTTCACAACTCATGATGACTGAAAAAGTTGTCCAAAGATTCCACAAACTTGACATATTCTCCTTTTTTAAATTTTAATCAACTGTATGTATTTTTCAAATAAGATTTGCACTGAGTTCACTTACTTGAAAAAGAATTTGCAATTCTGAGAACTTCTAATGTAATAACATTTCTGAGAAGAAGCCATATCCTCATCCAAATTACAAATAAAACATCTCCAGTTATTTTAGGTAATGTTTACAATCCTTGTGCATTGATGATTGTTCATGAAGAGTAAGAAAATCTAGAATTTGTTCTTGTCCATTAACTAATAGAGTAAGTCAATCACTCTGATGGTTTCTCATCCTTCAAAAATAAATGATGGGTGGAGCCAAGGTGGTGAAGTGAAATCAGTGACTTGCTTGAGCTCTCCCCCAAACTCCTCCAAATACCTGTAAGAAATGGCTCTAAACAAATTCTAGAGTAGCAGAAACCACAAAGACAGAATAAAACATTTCCAGCTCAAAACAACCTGGATGGTTGATTGGAAAGGCGTATTGTGCCAGGCTGGGAGAGGGGAAGAGTTCAGCTTGGGCTGTGCAAACAAAGACCAGGCCTCAGTGAACCTGGAGCAGGCCTCTAGGGACTGTGTCATGGGCAGCTGTGGTAATTTCCAGACTTCTCAACCCACAAAGACCAAAGACAACTTAGAAGGTCTGTAGGAAAAGTCTGTGACTGCAGTGAGAAAGAAGCTCAGTACCAACCCCAGTCCCTGCACATCCCCAGGCCAGCAGCTGCTTTCTAAGTTCTCTGCCCACAGATAGAGGTTTAATCAAGTTGGAGATTGCAGGGATCTCTTTGATGGTGCTGAGACAGGATTGTCTTGCTTTGTCCATGCTTGGATCTAGGTCACAGTTCTGAGTGGTGGTCCTGGGATGAGGAAGAGTGCTGGAGTGGTGGAGCTTGTAGAGACAGTGAAGAGTGAATCTTCTTCACAGTTCCAAGGCAGAAAAGAGTGCTTGTGGTCACTCATAGACCAGAGCACAGGCCAGGAAAGGAGTAAACACCTTGCCCTTGATCATACCACCCTGGAAGAAGTGAAAATTTAAAAGTCCCTAGAAGTATCTCTGAAAACTGCCGCACAAAACCCCAAAGCTTGGAACAGTACATGCTCCACACTGGAAGCAGACCTCTACCATAACAAAGAGTTTATAACTCCAGTAATTGGCTGGGATCATGAGCAAACTGTGCAAAAATAGTCAGACCATAGAATCTTTCTTTGGTGACAAAGAAGACCAAAACATACAATCAGAAGAAGACAACAAAGTCAAAACTACTACATCCAAAGCCTCCAAGAAAAATATGCATCAGTCTGAGGCCGTGGAAGAACTCAAAAGGGATTTTGGGAAGCAAGTAAGAGAAGTAGAGGAAAAACTGGGAAGAGAAATTTGAGTGATACAAGAAAATAATGAAAAAGAAGTCAACAGCTTCCTAAAGGAGACACAAAAAATACTGAAGAAAATAACTTAAAAAAATAGCCTAACCCAAATGGCAAAGGAGGTCCAAAAAGCCAATGAGGAAAAGAATGCCTTAAAAACAGACTTGGCCAAATGGAAAAGGAAGTCCAAAAGCTCACTGAAGAAAATGCTTTCTTAAAAATTAGAGTGAAGTAATTGGAAGTTAGTGATTTTATCAGAAATCAAGACATTGTAAAACAAAACCAAAAGAATGAAAAATAGAAGGCAACATGAAATATCTCATTGGAAAAACAACTGACCTGAAAAATAGATGCAGGAGACATAATTTAAAAAGTATTGGACTGTCTGAAAGCCATGATCAAAAAAAGAACATAGACATCAACTTTCAAGAAATTACCTAGGAAAAGTGCCCTGATATTCTAGAACCAGAGGGTAAAAAGAAATGGAAAGAATCCACTGATGACCTTCTGATAGAACTCCCCCAAGGAAAACTCCTAGGAATTTTGTAGCCAAATTCCAGAGTTCCCAGTTCAAGGAGAAAATATTGCAAGCAGCCAGAAAGAAAAATTCAAGTATTGTGGAAACAAAATCAGGATAACACAAGATTTAGTAGCTTCTACATTAAAGGACCAGAGGGCTTGGGATATGATATTCCATAGGTCAGAGGAGATAGGATCACAGCCAAGAATCACCTACCCAGCAAAACTGAGTATAATCCTTCATGGGAAAAAATGGATATTCAGTGAGATAGAGGACTTTCTAGCATTCTTGATGAAAAGACCATAGTTGATTAGAAAATTCCACTTTCGAATACAAGACTCAAGAGAAGCACACAGAGGTAAACAGGAAAGAGGAATCCTAAGGGACTTATTAAGGAAAGATGATATTTTTAACTCATGAGACCTGAGGGAAAAAATCAGATAGATAGACAGACAGATAGACAAATAGAGAGAGACAGAGACAGAGAGACAGAGAGACAGAGAGAGAGAGAGAGAGAGAGAGAGAGAGAGAGAGAGAGAGAGAGACAGACAGACAGAGACAGAGAGAGAGACAGACAGAGAGAGACAGAGAGAGCACAGGGTGAGTTGAAGATGAAGGGTGATATCTAGAGAATAAAATTAAGGGGTGAAAGAGAATTATACAGAGAGAAAGAGAAAGGGAGAGGTAGAATGGGGTAAATTATCTCACATAAAACAGACAAGAAAAGACTTTTATAGTGGAGGGGAAGTGCAGAAAGGTGATAGGGAATGAGTGAGACTTATTCTCATCAGATTTGGCTTAAGGAAGAAATACCATACTCACTGCTCAGTGCAGCAGCAGCCCTTCTTCCTCCACAGTGGTCAGTTACGACCCCTGACTCCCCAGCAACCATGTTGAAGGGACCTGCAGTTGGCATTGATCTTGGCACCACTTACTCCTGTGTGGGAGTCTTCCAACATGTGAAAGTGGAGATCATTATTAACGACCAAGGAAACAGAACCACCCCAAGCTATGTTATCTTCACTGACACAGAACGTTTAATCAGTGATGCTACAAAGAATCAAGTTGCAATGAACCTCACCAACACAGTTTTTGATGCCAAATGTCTTATTGGTTACAGATTTGATGATTCAGTTGTACAGTCAGACATGAAGCATTGGCCTTTCATGGTGGTGAATGATGCAGGCAGGCCTAAGGTCCAAGTGGAGTACAAAGGGGAGGCCAAAAGTTTCTATCCAGAAGAAGTATCTTCTATGGTCTTGACCAAGATGAAAGAAATTGCTGAAGCTTACCTTGGGAAGACTGTCACAAATGCTGTGGTCACAGTACCAGCCTGTTTCAATGACTCCCAACGTCAGGCCACAAAAGATGCTGGAACCATCACTGGTCTCAATGTGCTCTGAATCATCAATGAACCAGCTGCTGCTGCTATTGCTTATGGCTTGGACAAAAAGGTTGGTGCTGAGAGAAATGTGTTGATCTTTGACCTTGGAGGTGGTGCTTTCAATGTCTCCATCCTTACAATTGAATATGGCATCTTTGAGGTCAAGTCCACAGCTGGGGACACCTACTTGGGTGGGGAGGACTTTGACAACCAAGTGGTCAACCATTTCATTGCCAGTTCAAGCAAAAGAACAAGAAGGACATAAGTGAGAACAAGAGGGCCGTTCATCATCTGTGCACTGCTTGTGAATGTGCAAAGTGTACCTCTCCTCTAGTACCCAGGCCAGTATAGAGATTGACTCTCTCTACGAAGGTATACACTTCTATAGATCAATCACCCAAGCCTGTTTCAAAGAGCTGAATGCTGACCTCTTCCATGGCACACTGGACCCTGTGGAAAAGGCCTTAAGAGATGCCAAGCTAGATAAATCACAGATTCATGACATCATCCTGGTGGGTGGTTCCACTCACATCCCCCAAATCCAGAAGCTTCTGCAAGACTTCTTCAATGGCAAAGAACTCAACAAGAGTATCAATCCTGATGAGACTGTTGCCTATGGTGCAGCTGTCCACGCTTCCATTTTGTCTGGGGATAAATCTGAGAACCTACAGGACTTGCTGCTGTTGGATGTCACTCCTCTTTCCCTTGGAATTGAAACTGCTGGTGGAGTCATGACAGTTCTTATCACACATAATATCACTATCCCCACCAAGCAGACACAGACCTTTACCACCTATTCACACAACCAGCCTGGTATGCTTATTCACATTTATGAAGGTGAGAGAGCAATGACAAAGGATAACAACCTGTGTGGCAAGTTTTAGCTCACAGGAATCCCCCCCCAGCACCCAGGGGTGTTCCTGAGATTGAAATAACATTTGAGATTGATGCAAATGGCATCTTCAATGTTTCTGCTGTGGATAAGAGCACAGGCAAGGAGAACAAGATCACCATCACCAATGACAAAGGCCATCTGAGCAAAGAAGACATTGAGCGTATGGTCCAGGAGGCTGAGAAATACCAAGCTGAGGATGAGAAGCAGAGAGACAAGGTGTCTTCCAAGAATTCCCTTAAATCTTATGCTTTCAACATGAAGGCTACTGTAGAGGATGAAAAACTGCAAGGCAAAATTGGTGATGAAGACAAACAGAAGATCCTTGACCAATGTAATGAAATCATCAACTGGCTGGATAAGAACCAGACTGCTGAGAAGGAAGAATTTGAGCATCAGCAGAAAGAATTGGAGAAGATCTGCAACCCCATCATCACTAAGCTGTACCAGAGTGCAGGGGGCATGCCAGGAGGCATGCCTGGTGGGTTCCCAGGGGGTGGAGCAGCCCCATCTGGAGGTGCTTCTTCTGGATCCACCATTGAAGAGGTTGACTAAACACAGGAGAAGAAAGAGCATTCCACACAGCTTTCCAAAAATTGAAGGACTCAAATTTATAGCCAAGGCAGCAGCAGTTTCAAAGTAACATAAGCTACTGCGTAAATCTGGGCATTCTGAATACTTGAATGTGTGCAGAGGGAGAGAAGTGAACAACGTTGCACTTTATCGGTACTGTAAACAAGTGGAAACGCAATTCTTGTCCTAAAGAATAAAATCTATTTAAACTTGAAACCATAAAAAAAAAATACCATACTCATCAATTGGGTATGGAAATCTAGGGGGCAGCTGGGTGGTGCAGTGGATAGAGCACTGGCCCTGAAGTCAGGAGGACCTGAGTTCAAATTCAGCCTCAGACACATAACACTTACTAGCTGTGTGACCTGGGCAAGTCACTTAACCCCATTGCCTAGCTAAAAAAAAAAAAAAAGGAAATCTATCTTACCCTACAGGAAAATGGGGGGTGGGAAAAAGAGGGTGGGGATGATGAAGGGGAAGGCAGATTGGGAGAGGGGGTAATCAGAAGCAAGCACTTCTAAGGAGGGACAGGTCAAAAGAGAGAATAGAATAAATAGGGGGGTGGGATGGGATGAAGAGAAATATAGTTTTCCACAACATGACTACTATGGAAGTGTTTTGCATGACCACCCATATATAACCTGTATTGAGTTGCTTGCCTTCTCAATGAGGGGGGGTGGGGAGGGATAAAAGGAGAAACTTTGGAACCCGAAGTTTTAAGAACAATAATTTTTTTTTCACATGCAACTGGCAAACAAGATACACAGGCAATGGGGTATAGAAATCTATCCTACTGTACAGGAAAATAGAAAGGGAAGGAGATAAGAGGGATGGAGATAGAAGGGAGGGAAGATTAGGGGGAGGGGTATTCCAAAAGCACACCATCTTAGGGTTGGGGGAGGGATGAGATAGGGAGAAAATTTGGAATTCAAAATCTTGTGTAACTGAATGTTGAAAAGTAAAAATAAATAAATAAATATGTATAGAGCTTTTTTAAAAAAAGAGTACAAAAAAATGATAAATATTATCAGGGTATGAATAAATTTTTGTGAAAAAATATATCAAGAGATTAAATATAAGCACCCTGAGGTTAGGCTGTTTTCTTTTGATTTGTTTTGTGTCTCAACCCCTAGCAATACAGATAGATAGATAGATAGATAGATAGATAGATAGATAGATAGATATAGATGTATGAAAGGAGGTAGATATATATACACACACATATATATTATATGTTACATATATTATATGTTATATATATAGTATACATATAACATGCATTATGCATATCTATATATATATATATATATATATATATATTTCTCTATCACATTTCTATTGTTCTAGATACCTTTCTACACTCCCCTTATCCTATTCCCTCACCCTCTTATTTCTTTATGAATTTGGAAGACTTTTATTTCCTTCTAAGTATATATACACACACACATATATATATATATATATATATATACATATGTGTGTGTGTATGTGTGAGCTGTCTCTTTAAGCCAGACCTGTTGTGAGTAGGATTCCCTCTAAAAATCCTTCTCTTATCCTCTCCCTCTCCCTATCCCCTTTGCCTTCTTTCTTTCTGAATTGTATATGTTTTGGGCCCTCTTTAACCCATCCCAATGAAACTAGGGTTCCAGAGCTACCAGCCCTCCTCTCTCATTTTACTATGTTACCTCATTTGTTCCTTTCAACAAACATGGAATGTAGGTTCCAAGCTAGTTCCTCCATTAGAGGAAGCTGAGGCAGACAGATGATAAGAGACTTATCCAGGGTCACACAATAAGTGCCTAAGGCTAGATTTAAGCACCTTCTCTACCCTCCCCCAAACACTTTCTAGTTCTGCATCTATAATTAAATCAATATTATCATTGCTGCTGGAAAAAGTCTGCCATTCTACTCCCTTAGAGCTCCATTCATTCTCCCCATCATTTTGCAAACCAGAACACACCTTCCCTGACTAACATTACTCAATATGCATTGTCACCTTTGTGAATATAAGCTCGTTGATTTTAGGTAACTATTTTTAATTTTTACTTTTATATTTGTGTCTGCAGATTTTCTCACAGTGCTAGGTGGATAGCAAGTGAGTAATATTCTGTTTTTTTTCATTCAATAAGATCAAATAAGACTGTCACAGAAGCAGTTTTGGATAGAGTGTTGGTCCAGAAGTCTGGAATACTTGAGTACAAAGCCTGCCTCTGACACTTACTAGCCTTTTGATTATGGATAATTAGCTTCATTTCTTTGTGCCACAGGTAATTCCAAGTTGTTGTTTTTTTTCTACAAAGTCAGTTTATGATCTATATTACTTGAGGGAGTTCTCAGAATGGGAGCTCACCATAGTGATGAAAAAAAATCTTATGTAGGTAGCATATCTAATGAGAAAATCAATTGTTTTGCTAATAGAAAGACTAAATTATTGAAAAAACACTTTCTTAACATCATTTGGTTTTCTGTCACTCTGGTATTATAGATAAGGCAGTGGACATTGAATCAGAAGACCTGTGTTTCACAGCATACTTTCTCTGTGATCTTGCCCAAGTTTCTTATCTCTGTGACCCTCAGATTCCTTGTCAGTAATACTGAGTTAGTGATATTTCCATTAGTGTGTCCATAGGATTATTTGGAGGGGAATGTATTGTATATCTCATATTGTTACATCAGTGCTTTAACTATGTTCATGAGGCAACAAGTTCTTAAGGGGAAAAGGTTGTCTACCTTCCCAATAGTTTCACTGCCAAATAAGTAATCTCACTGTGTTTAGAAGATATGTTCTAATGAGAATCAGACTCAATGGAAGTAGAGATACATTATATCACACAGCATTTCATCAATAAGGGTTAAAAACATCACATTGAATATGTATGTATGTATATCCATATGTGTATACATGCATACGTACATGTATGGATGTTTGCATTGCATATATGACATATATGGGTGTATATATGTTCATATGCATTGTGTATACACACGTGTGTATATAACCTATATATGTATTTGTGTGTATGTGTGTGTGTGTATGCCAAAAGAGAAAGATGTATTAATAACAGATATATTTACTTGGTACTTCTTATTGTTTTTAACATTGAGGGTATTCATTTCCCCTCATCCCTGGCATTTTCAGATACATAGATTCATCTTGGATATTTACAGGCACCTAGAGTAGTGGAACTCTTGCTTTTGTCCTTTCAAAATTATTTTGTGGATAAGAATATCATTTTTGTTAGAGAAGTAATGAAACTAGTACTTTCACCTAAGAATCTATAACTTAATTTTATAGTTTAGGTTTCTGTCTGAATAATGAACACTCCATTACAGGTAACACTCTTCAAAAATAATTTTGTATCTCAAATGCCCAACACAGTTCCTTGAAGTCAAAAGTTATTAAGCAGTTATTATATGACAACACAGTAGGAGCTTAATAAATGATTTTTAAATTATATTGAATAAACTATTTATTTTAAAATGATATTGAATCAACTATTTATTAATGATGAAAGGCACCACTGTATTAACATGAAGGAAAAAAATCAAAAGTCTTATTTTACTTAAATAGAAAAGATGAGGTTAATTACATTGCTACCCATAGATGGGAAAATCTCATTTTTGACTTGAGAGATAGGTGCATGTTATGGGACAGCATGCTTTGAAGTTTGGCATCCTCCAGGGACTAATAGCAACAATTGACTCGAGGTGTTCTTGGTTCTACTTCACCACTTTACCACTGGGAAGACATATGTAGATAAAATCAGCAGATTCTGGGAGTGATTATTATGGAAGATATTATTTTTGACAGATGAATTGCTTTTATTTTTTTCTATGCTATCAAAAAAATGAAAAATTGAAAATATGTTTTAAGCAGGGATAACTGTGGTTGCTGCGTACTGCAGCTCTGCTTTCAAGTAGATGAAAAGACTTCAAGCTAGGTCTGACAATGTCCAGTCATAGCATGAAGGGTAAATTCTTCATGGAGTGTGCATTAGTGTGAGGTATTGTTCTTTCTACCCTCCCACCCCAATAAATTACCTTCATTCAAGATAAATGTAAACACAAAAACAAACTCTAGCAATGACTGATAATGTCATTCTCCTTCACTATGCCCTTGAAACTTCTAACAAAACAGTATGTTCTCTTAGAAGACGTTAATACATAACAATAAAATGCTGAGAGATTACAATAGTATTTTTTTAAATCAAACTTTGATTGGCATTCATTTTGAATTTTTTATTCATGTTATTTATTAACATCTTTATTGTGCACAATTGTAGTTTCAAGTTAAACTACAGATAATAGAAATAAGAATTATAACAGTTCATATTTATAGAATGTGTTATGGTTTTAAAAGTACCAAATTTGTCTTTGAAATTATGCTAGATCATAGAGTTTATTATTAGACAGTTGACATTATTTACTGTTGGCATATAAGTGTACGCTTTCTATGAATTTGTGAATACATAATAAGGTTTTTCAAAGCAAAGGGAATTTTTTCTTGGATAAGGACTATAAATTCATCACTTTAACTGCTTCTTTTAGTGATAAAGATCACAATGCATCTGTACCATTAAGGCATTTCATGAATTGTTATAAATGAAAAAAAAATAATCCTCTAGTGGCCAAATGAATAACGATAAACCTCTCCAAATTTTACTAGGTTGACCCTCAGAAAGAACAAACTTGCTAGGACTCTACTTGAAAATCTTCTTGTCTTATAGCATATGCCAGAAAGGGAAATTCATTGGAATAGACCTTGAGGACCTAGGGTCATTTCTGAATCATTATAAGAACTGGAATGCCAATTAACCTCAGGCTTCGAAGACGAGGTGTCTTGTCAAAAAGTACTCAAGAGGGGATCCTGGGAGCCAACGTGGCAGAGTAAAAGCTGTGGCTTGCTTGAGCTTTCCCCCAAACCCCTCCAAATACCTGTAAAAATGGCTCTAAACAAATTCTAGAGCAGCAGAACCAACAACAACAACAACAACAACAACAACAAAACAGAATGAAACAAATTCCCAGCCCAAGACAACCTGGATGGTTTATTAGGAAGGTTTATTGTGCTGGGCTGGGAGAGAAGCACAGTTCAGCAAGGGCCTGGCAAACAAAAACCAAGCCTCAGCTAACTTGGAACAGAACTCAGAGGACTGAATCACAGGCAGCTGTGGCAGTTTCCAGACTTCTCAACCCACAAATGCTAAAGACAACTTAGAAGCTCAATGAGAATGGTCTGTTGGACCAGGGTGGGAGAGGAGTGTGGTCCAGCCTTGACCTTAACACATACCCACTGTGATAGCTATAGCAGCAGTGGCTGCTTCCAGAGCTCTCAGCCCACAGACAGAAGGGACATCGAGTGGCTAATTAGAGGAGGATTGCAGGGATCTCTTTTCTGACACTGAGGCAGGATTCACTTGCTTTGCTTGTGCTTGCAGCTGGGTCACAATCCTGGATAGTCATCCTAAGGACAGAGGAGTACTGGCCAGGCAGAGCTTTTGGCAGCAATGGAGAGAGAATCCTCCTCACAGTTCCCAGACAGAAAAGAGTGATTGTGGTCACTCATAGACAAGAACACAGGCCAGGAAAAGAGTAAAGACCTTGTCCTTGATTATGCAACCTTGGAAAAACTGAACATTTACAGGCCCCTAGAAGCATCTCTGAAAACAACTGCACAAAACCTCTGAAGTTTAGGAAAGTATACACTCCACATTTAAAGCTAAGCCCTATCTTAACAAAGACTTTAATTGGCTGGGAATGTGAGCAAACAGAAAAAAAAATTAGACCATAGAATCTTACTTTGGTGACAAAGAGCATCAAAACATACAATCAGAAGATGACAACACATTCAAAACTACTACATCCAAAGCCTCCAAAAAAAATATGAATTGGTCTCAGGCCATGGAAGAGCTCAAAAAGGATTTTAAGAAGCAAGAGAAGTATAGGAAAAATTATGAAGAGAAATGAGAGTGATGCAAGAAAATCATGAAAAGGAAGTCAATACCTTGCTAAAAAAGATCCAAAAAATCTTGAAGTAAATAAAAGCTTACTATATAGACCAATGCAAGGGGTGGAGCTAAGATGGTGGAGTAAAAGCAGTGACTTGCTTGAGCTCTCCTCCAAACCCCTCCAAATACCTGAAAAAAATGGCTCTAAACAAATTCTAAAGCAGCAGAACCCACAAAAAGATAGAGTAAAACAAATTTCCAGCCCAAGATAACCTGGGTGGTTAATTGGAAAGGTATATTGTGCCAGGCTGGAGGAAGACCACAGTTAGGCATGGGTGCACAGGCCTCAGCAAACCTGAAGCAGTCCTCAGAGGATTGAATCATGGGCTGCTGGGGTGGTTTCTAGATTTCTCAGCCCAAAAACACCAAAGACAACTTAGAAGATCAGTAGGAAAAGTCTATGTCTGCAGTGAGAGAGTAGTGTGAGGTCTCAGCCCCAGTCCCAGAGTGCAGCCCCAGGGCAGTGGCTACCTCCTGAGATTCTGGCCCACAGACTGAGGGAGAATACAGAGGAAGATTGCAGGGATCTCTTTTCTGGTGCAGGATTCTCTTACTTTGCCCATGCTTGGATCTCGGTCACAGCAATGGGTGGCAGTTCTGGGGTGAGGAGGGGCACTGGTGTGGTGGAGCTTGTAGTGGCTGTGAAGAAAGAATCTTCCTCTTAGTTCAAAGACAGAAAAGTGTGCTCATAGACCAGAGCACAAGCCAGGAAAGAGTAAACACCTCACCCTTGATCATAGCACCTTGGAAGAACTGAAAATTTGCAGGTCCCTAGAAGTATCTCTGAAAACTGCTGCACAAAACCCTCGAAGCTTGGGACAGTACATTCTCCATACTGGAAGAAGACTTCTACCTTAACAAAGAGTTTGTAACTCAAGTAATTGGCTGGGATCATGACCAAGCATTGCAAAAAAGAGTCAGACTACAGAATCTTACTTTGGTGACAAAGAAGATCAAAATATACAACTAGAAGAAGACAAAAAAGTCAAATCTCCTATATCCAAAGCCTCCAAGAAAAATATGAATCAGTTCCAGGAAATGGAAGAGCTCAAAAAGGATTTTGAGAAGCAAGTAAGAGAAGTAGAGGAAAAACTGGGAAGAGAAATTTGAGTGATGCAAGAAAATCATGAAAAAGAAGTCAACAGCTTGCTAAAAGAGACCCCCCCAAAAAATACTGAAGACAATAACACCTTAAAAAGTATTCTAACCCAAATGGCAAAAGAGGGCCAAAAAGCCAATGAGGAGAACAATGCCTTCAAAAGCAAAATTGGCCAAATGGAAAAGGAAGTCCAAAAGCTTACTGAAGAAAATACTTCCTTAAAAATTAGAATGGAGAAATTGAAAATTAGTGACTTTATGAGAAATCAAGATACTGTGAAAACAAATCACTTCCTGAAAAAGATCCACAAAGGAAAGCTCCTAGGAATATTGTAGCCAAATTCCAGAGTTTCCGGGTCAAGTAAAAGATATTGCAAGCATCCAGAAAGAAACAATTCAAGTATTGTGGAAACACAATCAGGATAACACAATATTAACAGCTTCTACATTAAGGGACCTCAGGGCTTGGAAAATAATATTCTGGAGGACAAAGGAGGTAGAGTTACAACCAAGAATCATCTACCCAGCAAAACTACCCAGCATAATCCTTCAGGGGAAAAAATGGCTATTCAGTGAAATAGAGGACTTTCAAGCATTCTTGATGGAAAAAAAACACACACACACAGAGCTGAGCAGAAAATTTGACTTTTAGATACAAGACTCAAGAGAAATGTGAAGAGGTAAACAGGAAAGATAAATCTTAAGAGACTTATTAAGGTTGAACTGTTTACATTCTGCATAGAAAGATGATATTTGTAACTCATGAGTCCTTTGTCAGTATTAGAGTAGTTGGAGGGGAAAAATTATATGTATGTAGATAGATAGATAGATAGATAGAGGGCCCAGGGTGATTTGAAGATGAAGGGATGATATCTGGAGAATAAAATTAAGGGGTGAGAAAGGATTATATGGAGAGAAGGAGAAAGGGAGAGGTGGAATGGTGTAAATTATCTCACATAAAACAGACAAGAAAAGGCTTCTACAGTGGAGGAGAAGTGGGGGAAGGTGATAGGAAATGAGTGAATCTTATTCTCATCAGATCTGGCTTAAGGAGGGAATAATATACACACTCATTTGGGTATGGAAATCTTTCTTACTGTACAGGAAAATAAGAAGGAAGGGGATAAGAGAAGGATTTGGCTTAAGGAGGGAATAACATACACATTCAATTGTGTATGGAAAGCTGTCTTACCCTACAGTAAAATAAGGGGAGAAGGGGACAAGAGAGCAGGTGAATGATAGAGTGGAACTCAAAATCTTGCAGAAGTGAATGTTGAAACTACAAATAAATAAAATAATTAATAAAAAAAACTTTGATTTTGTTCTAAAATTTCTCATCTCATACAGACCACTGAGGTCTATTTATTCTATTTAGGGGAGTTCACTCCTTGGTTAAGATTTTTCACTTTCCATTCTAAGCTATTTGTTATCTTTTTATTTTTCCCTCAAGAATTCTAATTTTAGGGGGCAGCTAAGTGGCAAAGTGGATAGAGCACCAGATCTGTATTCAGGAAGGCTTGACTTCAAATCTGGCCTCAGACACATAACACTTACTAGCTGTGTGACCCTGGGCAAAAGGGAAAAAAAAGAGTTTAAAAAAAAGAATTCTAATTTTATATATTATCATATGTTTTACTTCTTCCCACTATTCTCTGTGCCCTTGCAGCCAAGCCATTTTCACAGAAGAGTTTTTTATACTTATTCTTTTCCTCATGTTTATGTTTTTGATTTCTGTTAACCCATACCAATTTTTTTTTCATTATGTTGTGTTTTATTCTATTTATTCATATTTCCATCCTAATTTATTATACTGGGACTATGTCCTTGGCCCCTCCAGCAATCCTGGACATGCTGAGTACATCCTATTTATCCCCATTATCCATACATCCTTAATGTTTTTGCTTTGGTGACTGCCATTCTGATAGTAATTACTGTCTATCTTTTTTTTTTTTTGCTTCAATAAGTAGCTTCTAAAAGAGACACTTATTGGTCCTCTGTGTGTTTTGGTTTCTAATCTGTGGAGTCTCTGCCTCCTTTTCCTTGTTTGATTTCCAATTAGGAGTTTTTTGTCTGACCTTTGTAGGGTGCAGACAAGTCCCAATAATACATTAGAAAGTCTCTTAGGAGTTGAAAGAGACTTCAGAGGGTGTTTAATACAACCTATTCATTTCATAGAAGGGAAAACTAAGTCCAAACATACGTGGTTAATATTCCCAAAGTCACAGAAATGGGAAGAGACAGTTCCAGAAGCCGAGCTCATGTATTTTGATCTTAGCTATAGCACACTTTCAACTGTATTACATTGTTTCCATGTTCTTTTCTGCCACATCTGCCTATACAAGCCAAAACCACCATTGAAATGCCTATCCTTTGAAGGAAGAGAGAAAAGTTCCTTCTCTTGCTGTGCTGATTCAATCTCCATCTCTTGCTGTGTTCTTTTCTTGACCAGTCTCTGTCCTTCAAAGACAAGACTAATTATGGGAGACCTCCAATACAGTCATCTGACTTTCTCACTCTGTCCCCCCATCTCACGTTACACTTGCTTGCAACCTGATCACCTACTTATCTGGGGAAGAGTGGCACGGTCCCCTCAAGGATGAACATTCTTATATCTCATCATATCCTTCACATCTCAGTGATTATGAATCCCTATGTATTATCTTCAAAGCCCCATTCTCCTCCTGTATTACTCAATTCCTTATTCAAATCCCTTTAAAGTCACCCACTCCAAAGTTTCAACCAAACACCCCCCCAAGTCCTTCCACTGTGCCCCTTGAAATGCTTGTTTCATGGGCAACAAATTTCCCATCATTTGTAATATTTTCCTCACCTACTACTTTCCATCTACTAGTTATTATGAAACCTGACTCCACCCTGATGACCCTCAAAATCCTTTACAATACTGGCTTTACCTTCATTTATTCTCCCTGGCTCATTGGTCAAAGTGGAACAGTTGGAATATTCCTTGCTTCACATTGCCACTTCCAAGTTCTAATATTTCCTCCATCACTCAATAAACTCTCTTCCTTTCAAATTTATTTTAATCAAATTTACCACCTAATCAAAATCTTGGTAGCTATTATCCACAGATCCCTAGGTCATTCCCCTTCCTTCTTCAGTTAGTTCAGCAAACGGCACGCAATTTTTCTTTCCTGACCAACTTTTGCCCACATATCATGAGATTTTGACATTCATATTGACTCTTCTTAAAATTCACTATCCATTCAGTTGCTGGACCTGATCACTTCCCCTTGAGCTACTCTTGCATTCCACTTCAGTCACACACAAAGGTAGTCATTCACTTAATCTTTCCATCACTTCCCCCTACATAAACACACCTTCCCTAATACTATACTAATACTATAATACTATAAAAGAAAACAGCCTCTACACATTCTCACAGGAGAACAACCCAGGAGTGTTCCTCAACTTCTCATTATCTCTTACCTCCCATATCCAATCCCTTGCTGATGCCTATTTATTTCACTTATGCAACATCTCCACTCAGCTTCACCTAGTGACTTTCCTTAGTTTCTTGTAATTCCTACCTAAAATCCCAATTTCTATAAGATGCCTTTCCCAACATTTCTATTGCCTTCCTTCTATTATTTCATATTTATTCTGCATATGGCTTGCTTTGCACATATTTGCACGTCATCTTTCTGATGAGATCGTATGCCCCTTGAGACCAAAAATTGTCCTTTGTTTCATACTTTAGCACAGTGCCTAGAACATAGCAGGAGTTTCATAAATGTTTATTATTTGATTAATTACATCCTATTGTAAATTACATTTACAATGTACAACATTGTAAAGAACAAGGACAATGCTTCTAATCTTTATTTATAACAGTGTGAGTATTGCGTATGTGAATTTACTACACAGATGTAGAAATGTGTTTGTTCAATTTCATTTTATTGACTTGCAATGCTATTGATTGTTCTTTTTCATTTGCTTTCTGCTCCACTCCAGAAAAGGATTCTTCAAGTTTAGTCAGTGGTCAGTTTTCTCCTGATAACAAGGGCTTAATTTTACAGGGGCCTACCACATGCTTCAACTGGTAGGTGGTATAATTATTGCAAATGCTTTTTTAAAAAGGCACAATGATGGGAGGAAGGCACAAACTTAATTATGCAATTCCACAATGATTCTAGAGACAGATTGAACCCTTTTTCATTTCTGTGAAATGCTAAAACAACTATAACCTTTTTTTTTCTTATTGAGGCATTATGTAGATTTGTTAACTATCATTAGTACAGTATCATTTTAAAAATCTGGTATACTGTGATAATCAGTTCTGAAAGATTATTACACCATGAAAAATTTTTAAAAATGTATTTTTAGACTATCAACTTGTCTTTTTTTTTTGCTTTGATCAGATATGCCCATGATGTATTTATCAATCATTTATTTAGATATTCAAAGTGATTTCATAAAGGAATTAATTTATTTTAATTTAATAGATTGTCTAAGGACTGTCAATTAAATACAACAAAAAAGTCATGTATTTCATTGCAAGAAAGCATCTGTTCTACATTCTTCTAAATTTTAATGACCAGGGATGACTCTAGTTCAAGTTGAAGAGGTAGCATCAACTAGGATTTTGTGGGGGAAAATTGGATCTCAACTGAAACTACATCTGTGTATGCCTTGAAGATTATCGTATAGAGAACTCAAAAGGCAAACACTTACATGAAGGTTAGAAGAAGGGACACAAGGACACTTTCAAAGTCTCTCTGAATAACTTTGTAATCAATTGTGAGATGTGGGAGACAATGGCACAGTACCACTCAGCATGGTGTGCCCACATGAAAAAGGTGCTGCGCTGACAAGTCAAGATATTTTTAGAAGATGTATTACTTCTTATATCAGCAAAACAGATGCTTTCAATGTTGTTACTCATCTTTATCTTAAACTTGGGGAAAACCATATGGCCCAAATTTCATAAATTATCTGACCCATTTCTCTATGTACCTCAGCAGCTAAAAAGGAACATGGTTTCCTGGATAAAGAACTGATTTTGTCAACAGGAAAACTGTGTTCAAACCATGCCTCTGTCATACATTATGTCAGCTTGGCAAGTTATTTTCCTTCATCTATGTCCTAGGCAACTCCTTAAGATTATCTATGTCAGAGAATGTGTTGACCTGCATTGGTAAAAAGGAATCTTATCATTCAGTGAATTCTTTACACCACTTAAATAACAGGTCCAGGCCTTATACTACAACAGCTAGCACATCATTACTTACATGTTTAATGCTTGTTGAATGAATCAATGTGTGTCGTGTTTGGTGTGAAAAATATTCATTAGTTCTGCCCCTGTGGCTCACTGCTATTCTCCTACTTTTCTACTTATTCACATCTCATTCCATAGTTTACAATTTCACCTTCTTTTCTATCATTTCTCTTGGAACATGTGATCCTATGTCACGTTTTCAGATTGAAGATAATAGAAATGAATGAGCACACAAAATAAATTTCCTTGTAAGGCTCACTGCCTATTGTTTTTGTTTGTTTGTTTTTTGACATGAAGACCTACAAGTACGTTAGGTTTATTCATATCATTCGTGGCTTTGATTCTTTTTTTTTTCTTTTTTGAAGGAACTAGTTGCTACAACAGTTAGAACACTGAATCTCAATAAAAAAAAAATAGGCTTACATTCTTACAATATAGCCACTGCTCAGATTCTTATAATCTAGCCAATAGCTCACTAACATTCAGACTTCTTAAGAGTCTGCCCAATAAGACGGATGTTCTAATAAACCTCATCTTTGGCTGAAAAAAAAAATAAACCTCATTCCAAAACTTGCCTCAGACACTTATTAACCATGTGACCCTAGGAAAGCAACTTAACTTCTCTGACTCGGTTTCTCCATCTATAAGACAGGAAAAATAATGGTACCTATCTCCATAAAGTTGTTACGAGGATTAAATGAGATATTTGCAAAGTTGCTATATAAATCTTGAAGCACTAAATGAAACCTAGATATTAATATTTTCAAGGCTTGTTTACTAGAAAAGGTCATTACTCCCCACACACACATAAATATGTCTGAAAATGTATTCCTTTTATGATAAGGAAATAGAAGTTGACAAGGTTAACTTCTATCGATTTATGAATCTGTTATTTCAAGATCTCTTTGTCAGTCCCAAATATATATACTTATATTCTTTCACCTTCAATTTTGTTAAAAAAAAAAGTAGTTTAATATCAATAGCATAATATTTTATTCCTTTTATATCATGATTCCTCATGGTCAGAGAAAGAACACGTTTTTTTAAGGAAAGGTTATAAAATTAAAACCTCACTGAATCGTTATAGTTTATGGCAGGTTAGTCTCTTTTCTTGAAAATGAAAGAAGGGCAAGTTTGTAAATCCATAACCTTTTCAATAACCTACAACTAACCTTCACTAACCTTTCAAAGGAAGCATAAATATGCATCCAGTGTGTTAGCTCTCCATGCCATTTGTAGGTACCTTTGACTTTTTGTGGTTGATAATTTCGATTTTCTGCATTTTCAATTAATAACATATAACAAAGCCTCCCTTTGTTCAGTGCTTTGTAGTTTGTAAGTTGCCTTCTTCAGGACTAATAATATCATTGCCATTCATTAGATGAGCAAACTGGGGAACAAGAGGGTGAAACTATTTGCCTTATATCACAGATGTAGTAAGTATGAAAATGATGGCTTCTGATTCCAAGTCTGGTCTTATTGCCACCACAATGTCTGACTGATTTGAATTTCAGTCATTTCGATATCAGCCATAATAATACAACTATTTTTAGTTTCCTACATTTATAGTGGCATTATTGAAGTGATATTACCAAGGCACTGTGTTTTGGTGGATAGAGTGTTGTACTTGGAGTCAGCAAGATATGGATTGAAATCTCTGTCTCAGTTCACTTGGCAGCTGTGTGATTTTGGAGGACTCATTTAATCTCTCTGAATTTCTATTTTCTTGCCTGTAAAACAAGGATGATAATAGCAGCTGCCTTAAAGAGTCTTTATGAGGATCAAATGCTATAATATATGTAGTGTTTTGCAAATCATAAAATGCTCTATAAATGCCAGTTTTCCCTAAAAGGTAATGAGCATTGTTTTTCAAGACAAAAGTCTCACTTTTAAGTGCCATTTCAAATTATCTGATTGATATATGTCATCTCTGAACTTCATTCTTCACATCTGCAAAACATTTCTAAAATGGGGATAATACTGCTCCACCTTCCACATAAGGTTGTTGAGAGGGAAGACCTTTATGAACTAAACAATTATGACTTCTGGTTAAAGATACACTTTATCTCAACGCCATGAAGTTAGACAAGTGTACAAGATACAATACAAAAGATAATCTCAGAAGCTGTGGAAAGACAGGCTAAAAATGGGACCACCTCAAGTGAAGCAGGCAAGAGGAACCATGGGGAACCCCAAAAAGGTATAACTGTAAGCCATCTGGCAAGGTCATTGATGCTAAAAAACAAAAGCCACACGTATAGCAGCCTTGAATGTGATAACCCCAGCTTGTGTGAGTCATTCTAAATGAGTATATTTGCAATGTGTCTTCAGTGAAGACATAGTAATTGAGGCAGGTTCTTCATTAAAAAGTTATTTATTATGAATAACCATCTTGATTTGTACCCAGTGCTGGCAAAGCTCTTGGTTATGCCTTGATGTTTTTTAGTTCCACTCATAAGGTTAACAAAAATATATTTAAATATGGAGACCAACATAATATAGTCTTCAAGATCCTTTTCAGCTAATCATAGTCAATACCTAATATGTATTATGTACCTAATCTATTCCACAGATTCACTACTCTATCTTTTAGCCGGTACCACATTGTCTTGATGATTACTGCTTTATGATAGAGATTGAGATCTGGTATAGCTAGGACATCTTCATTCACATTTTTCATTAATTCCCTTGATATTCTTTTGCTCTCCACATTAATTTTCTTCAGTAATTTGATTGTTATGACATTAACTAAATAACTTAATTTAGGAAGAATAGTAATTTTTTACTATATTAGTTTCAGCCTAGCCATGAACAATTCATATTTCTCAAACGGTTCAGATTTGATTTTATTAGTGTGAAAAATTATTTCTAATTGTATTCTTATAGTCTTGGATTTGTTTTAGCAGGTAGACTTGCAAGTATTTCTTACTGTCCACACTTGTTTTAAAAGGAATTTCTCTTTCTATCACTTGCTGGTGGACTTTGTTGGTAATATATAGAAATGGCGATAATTTACATGCGTTTATTTCATGTCTAACAACTTTGCTAAAAATAGTAAATGTTTCAAATGTTTTAGTTGATTCTCTAAGATTCCCAAAGTACGCCATCATATCATCTGCAAAAAGTGATAGTGCTATTTCCCCACTGCCTATTTTAATTGCAACAATTTCATTTTTTGTTCCTTGCTTTCTTTTTCTTTGTTTAGTATTTTATTTTCCCCCAGTTACATGTAAAAACAATTTTTAACATGCATTTTCAAAACTTTGAGCTCCAAATTCTTTCCCTTCCTATCTCTCCCCCCCCCCAACTTGAGAAGGCAAGAAATTTGATACAGGTTATAAATGTGTAGTCATGCAAAACATATTAATAATAGTCATGTTGTGAAAGAAACATAGAGGGAAAAAATAGTCAAGAAAAATAAAGTAAAAAAAGAGTATACTTTAATCTAAGTAGACATTATCAGTTCTTTCTCTGGGGGTTGGATAGCATTTTTCATCATAAGTCCTTCATAGTGGTCTTGATCACTGTATTTTGGAAAACTGTTATGTCATTCACAGCTGATCATCTTACAATATTGTTGTTACTTTGTACATAGTACATTTCACTTTGCATCGGCCCATGCAAGTCTTTCCAGGTTTTTCTGAGAGTATACTACTCATTATTTCATATAGTATAATAATATTCCATTATAATCACATTCCAAAATTTGTTCAGCCATTCCCCAATTGATAGGCATCTTCTAATTTTTTTTAATTTATTTTTTGCAGGGTAGGTGATCCTTGGTTGTAATCCTAGTTCCTTTGTCTTCCAGAATACCATAGTTGAAGCCCCTGATCCTTTATGGTAGAAGCTGCTGAATATTGTGTTATGCTGACGGTGTGGATCCATGACACTTATTTTATTTTATTTATTTTATGGCTGCTTGCAATAATTTCAACTTGAACTGGGAACTCTGGAATTTGGCTATAATATTCCTGGCAGTTTTCATTTTGGTATCTCTTTCAGGAAATGAACAGTGGATTCTTTAAATTTCTATTTTACTCTCTAGCTCTAGAATATCTGGGCAGTTTTCTTTGATAATTTGTTGAGAGAGGATGTCTAGGCTCTTTCATGAAGTCCAATATTTTTTTTCTCTCCTGGATCTATTTTCAAGGTCAGTTGTGGTTCCATTGAGATATTTCAAATTATCTTCTATTTTTTTTTTATTCTTTTGGTTTTGTTTAGTTGTTTCTTGATTTCTCATAAAGTCATTAGCTTCTATTTCCTGCATTCTAATTTTTAAGGAATTATTTTTTCAGTGAGCTTTTGGACCTCCTTTTCCATTTAGCCAGTTCTGCTTTTTAAAGCATTCTTCTCCTCATTTGGCTTTTTGGATTTCTTTTACCATTTGGCATAGTTTGTTTGTTTCTTTTTTTTAAGGCGTTATTTTCTTTAGCATTTTTATGTCTCTTTTACCAAGCTGTTGACTCATTTTTTTGATGATTGTCTTGTATCACTCTCATTTCTCATTCCAATTTTCCTCTACATGTCATATTTGATTTTTGAAATCCTTTTTGAGTTCTTGCATGGTCTGAGACCAATTCATATTTTTCTTTGAGGTTTTGGGTGTAGGAGCTTTGACTTTGTTGTCTTCTGGGTGTGTTTTGCTCTTCCTTGTCACCATGATAACTTTCTATCGTCAGAGTTGGGTTTTTTTCTGCTGTTTGTTCGTTTCCCTAGCCTATTATTTTATTTTTAATTCTTCGTTAAAGTAGGTCTCTGCATTCAGTGTGGAGGGCACACTGTCTCAAGCTTCAGGTATTTTGTTCATCTATTTTCAGAGATACTTCTAAGGACCTCTACCTTTTCAGTTCTTCCAAGGCGGTACGATCTAAGGAGAGGTATTTACTCCTCTCCTGTCCTGTGTTCTGCTCTGTGAGTGACCAAGAGCAAGCACTCTTTTCTGCCTTGGATCTATGATGATGATCCCCCTTCCACTTTAGCTACAAGATCTACTATGCTAGTGCTCCTCTTCACCCTGGGACTGCATCCTGGATCCAAGCATCGGGAAAGCAACAGAGTTCTGCATCAGTGCTAGCAAAAAGACACCTGTAGTTTTCTCCTGACCAGTTGTTCAACCCCTTTACTGTATGTGAGCTGGGAGCTCTGGAAGCAGTGGCTGCCCCTGCCACTGCTGATTCAGTGGCTCCCAAGGTCTGTTCCTGGTTTGCTGGGGCAGGGGCTCTGCTGGCATAGCCTGCACTGGACTGCATTCCACTCTCACCCAGATGTGACAGACATTTCCTGCTGACATTCCAAGTTGTATTTGGTATCTATGAGTTGAGATGTCTGGAAACCACAAATGCTGCCAATGATTGACTTGCCCTGAGATCTGTTCCAGGTTTTGACAGGAACAGCCTGCATTGGCACAGCCTGACTGGATTGTAGTACTCTCTCATCCCAGTGCAACAGACCTTTCCTGCCAACCTTCTAAGTTGTCTTGTACTTGAAATTTGTGTCACTGTCTTTTTGTGAGTTCTGCTTCTCTAGAATTTGTTTAGAGTCAATTTTTAAAGTTTTTTGGAGGGATTTTGGGGAGGGTTCAGGTGAGTCCCTGCCTTTACTCTGTCATCTTGCTTCCCCATCCCTAATATCTTTTTCTTCTCATATTCCTTTAGGTACCATTTCTAGTACAATGTAGAAAAATAGTGGTGATAAAGGGCATCATTGATTCACCCTTGTTCTTAGAGGAAAGGTTTCTATCTTATATCCAATACAGATAATGGCAGCTGATGGTTTTAGATAGTTACTACTCATTTTAAGGAAATCTCCATTTATTGCTATATTTTCTAGTGTTTTTTTTTTAAGTAGGAATGATGGCTGTATTTTGTCAATGGCATTTTCTGTATCTATTGATGTAATCATATGATTTATTTTGCATTAATAAGGTCAATTATGCCAATAATTTTCTTCGTATTGAACTAACTCAACTCCTGGAATTAATCACACCTGGTCATAATGCATGAATGTAATTTTGTGATATATTTCTGTAATCTCCTTTCTATTATTTGATTTAAAATTTTACTTCGATGTTGATTATGGAAATAGTCCTATAGTTTTCTTTCTCTGTCTTCATTCTTTCTAGTTTCAGCCACATATTTGTGCAATAAAAGGAATTTTGTAGGACTTCTTTGCCATTGTTCTAAGTACTTTATGTAGTATTAGAATTAATTCTTCCTTAAAAGCTTGGTAGAACTCACCTGTGAATCAATCTGGTTCATTTTTTTTTTTTAAACAGGGGTATATAAATTTTCTATTTCTTCTTCTCTCAATAGAAGCAATTTAGATTTTTATAAATATTCATCTATTTCACTTAGATTATCAGATTTATTGGCAAATAATAAGGCAAAATGCTTTAATTTCTTCTTGGTGATGAATTTACCCTTTTTATTTTTGATACTGGTAATTTGGATTTCTTTTTTTTTAAATAACCAATTTTTTATTAGATTAATGGTTCGTCATAAAACCAGTTCCTAATTATATTAATTATTTTAATGACTTTTATTTTAAATTTTATCAATCTCCCCTTCAATTTTCAGTATTTCCAAATTGATCTTTAATTGAGAGTTTTTAATTTTTTCATTCTTAGTTTGTTTTTTTCAGTTGCACACCCAATTCATTGATCTGCTTTTTCCCTATTTTGTTTACATAAGCTCTTAGAGATATAAATCTTCCCCTAAGTACTGCTTTGGCTGTATGTTTTCATATTATTGCCATTATCTTTGATGAAATTATTTCTATTTTTTGTCTTTGACCCACTCATTTTTTAGGATTAGTTGATTTAGTTTCCAAATACTTTTTAACTTCTCTTTCCTTAACTGTTTATTGAATGGATTTTTTTTCACCTTGATAATATTTTATTTTCCCCTAATTACACAAAATTTTTAACATTCTTTTTTTAAAAAAAGTTTTAAGCTCCTATTTCTATCTCTATTCCCATTCCATTCCCTTTCCCTGAGATGGTAAGCAATCTGATACAGGTAATATATCCGCAATCATGTAAAACATTTCCCATTAATTATTTTGTACAAGAAGATGAAGAAAGAAAGAAAGAAAGAAAGAAAGAAAGAAAGAAAGAAAGAAAGAAAGAAAGAAAGAAAGAAAGAAAAAGAAAGAAAGAAAGAAAGAAAAAGGAAGGAAGGAAGGAAGGAAGGAAAGAAGGAAGGGGGGGAAATAGCATGCTTTAGTGTGTGTTAAGACAACATCAATTTTTTCTCTGGAGGCAGCCAGCATTTTTCATTATGAGTTCTTTGCTATTGTCTTTGATAATTGTACTGCTGAGAATAGCTAAGTAATTGACAATTCTTCACCCTACAATACTTCTGTTACTGCATACAATGCTTTCTTATTTTGGCTCACTTCACTTTATAGCAGTTCATTTAACTACAGGTTTTTTTTTTCCCCTAATATCATCCTGCTTTTCATTTCTTACATCACAATAGCATCCCATTACAATCACATATCACAACTTCTTCATTCATTCCCCAATTCATGGGTATAACCCCAATTTCCAATTCTCAGCCACCACAAAAAAGCTACTATAAATATTTTTGTACAAATAAGTTCATTTCCCTTTTTATCTCTTTGGTATACAGACGTGGCAGTGGTATCGATGGGTAAAAAGGTATGCACAGTTTTACAGCCCTTTGGACATGGTTCTAAATTGTTCTCCAGAATGGTTGGATCAGTTCAAAATTCCACCAACAGTGCAATAGTGTCCCAGTTTTCCCACATTCCCTCAAGCATTTATCACTTACTATTTTTGGCATATTAGCCAATCTGATAGATGTGAGGTGGTTTCTCAGAATTGTTTTAATTTGCATTTCTCTATTCAATAGGGACTTAGAACATTTTTATATGACTATAGGTAGCTTTGATTTCTTCTGAAAACTGCCTCTTCATACCTTTTGATGATTTATCAATTGTGGGATGACTTGTATTCTTATAATTTGACTCAGTTCTTCATGTATTTGAGAAATAAGGCCTTTATCAGAGAAACTTGATGTAAAATTATTTCTTCAGTCTTTTGCATTCCTTCTAATTTTTGGTGCATTGGTTTAGTTTGTGCAAAAAATGTTTAATTTTATGCTGTCAATTATCCATTTTACATTTCATAATGCTATCATATGTTGTTTGGTGCTAAATTGTTCCTTTATTCATAGGTTTGACAGGTAAACTATTTCATGCTCTCCCAATTTTCTTATGGTATAATCTTTTATGTGTAAATCATGTACCGGTGTGAAATGTTGATTTATACTTGGGTTCTGCCATACTATTTTCCATTTTTCCCAAAAAATTTTTGCCAAATAATCAGTTTTTATCCAAAAGGCTTGGGTATTTGGATATATCAAATAGCAGATTACTATGTACATATATTACAATATATTGTGTACCTAAATTATTATACTGATCCACCATTCTATTTCTTAGCAAGTACCACATTGTTTTGTTAATTACTGCTTTCTAACACAGTTTGAGATCTGGTACAACTAGGCCACCTTCATATTTTTTCTCTTATTGATTCCTTTGAGATTCTTGACCCTTTATTCTTCCAGATGAATTTTACTATTTTTTCTAGCTCTATAGAATAATTTTTGTTAGTGTATGGTACTGAATAAGTAGATTAATTTCAACTGTCATTCAGTTCTTTACCTTTACTCTTTGTATTTCTCTCTGTTTCAAGTGTGTATCTGGTAAATAACATGTTGTAGGATTCTGGTTTTAATCCACCCTGCTAACCACTTTCTTGGGATGTGGTCAACCCATTCAAATTCACAATTATGATAACTTTCTGTTTATTTCTTTTTATCCTATGTTTTCCCTGTAGATTATTTTCTCTCTCTTTTTTCAGCCTGTCCCTTTTCAGAAGTATTTTGCTTCTGACCACTACCTGAACCAATCTGCCCTCCATTCTATCATCTCTCTCCCGTCCATCATTTCCTTCCTCTCCTACTACTCTATAGGCTAAGAGGTTTAGATCCTCAACTGAGTATGTATGCCATTCCCTGTTTGAACCAATACCAATGAAAGCAGGGTTCAAGAATTGCCCACCACCTCCCATCTTCCCCTACACCATGCAAGCTCTGTCATACTTCTTTTATGGGAGATAGTTTACCCCATCCAACCTCTCCCTTTCATGTTCTTCTAGTGTATCTCACTTACACTCACCCTTCAATTTTATTTCCTTTTAGATAAGCATGTCATCCTTTGCAACTCATACCTATGGCCTCTGTCTATGCATACACCTTCTAATTGCCTTAATAGGGTAAAGTTCTTAGAAGTTACAAGTATTATTTTCCTATGGAGGGATATAAAGAGTCTAACCTTATTGAATTCTTTATGATTTCTCTTGCCTGTTTACCCTTTTATGCATCTCTTGTATCTTGTATTTGAAAATCAAATTTTCTGTTCAGCTTTGATCTTTTTCATCAAAAATGCTTGAAAGTTCTCTTTTTCATTAAATATCCACTTTTCTCCTGAAATATTATATTCAGTTTCATTGCATAGGTGATTTTTGGTTGTAATCCTAGCTCCTTTACACTCCAAAATAATATATGCCAGACCTATAATCCTCTAAGGTAGAAACTGCTAAATTCTAAGTTATCCTTATGTGGCTCCATGATGTTTAAATTGTTTCATTCTAGCCACTTGCAGTATTTTCTCCTTGACCTGGGATCTCTGGAATTTGGCTATAATATTCCTGGGGGTTTTCCTTCCGAAATCTCCTTATGGAGGTAATTAGTAGATTCTTTCAACTTCTATCTTTCTCTTGGTTCAGGAATATCGCAATAGTGTTTCTTAATAATTTCTTGAAATATAAATGTCTAGGGGCAGCTAGCTGGTGCAGTGGATACAGCACCAGCCCTGGATTCAGGAGGACCTGACTTCAAATCCGGCCTCAGACACACATAATACTTACTAGCTGTGTGACCCTGGGCAAGTCACTTAACCCCACTGCCTAAAAAACAACAACAACAACAAAAACAACAACAACAACAACAATATATATATATATATATGTCTAGGCTCTTTTTATTATGTCTTTCAGGGATTCCAATAATTCTTAAATTATCAGTTCTCAATTTATTTTCCGTGTGAATTATTTTCCCAAGGAGATATTCCACATTTTCTTTTCTTTTATTTTATTGTCCTAGATGTCTAATGAAGTAATTAGCTTTCATTTGCCCAATTCTAATTTTTAGGGAATTATTTTGTACAGCGAGGTTTTGTATCTCTTTTTCTATTTGTCCAATTCTACTTTTTAATAAAATTTTTAGGGGCAGAGCCAAGATGGCGGAGTGAAAGCAGTGACTTGCTTGAGCTCTCCCCCAAACCCCTCCAAATACTCATAAAAATGGCTCTAAACAAATTCTGAAGCAGCAGAATCCACAAAAAGACAGAGTGAAACAAATTTCCAGGGCCAAGACAACCTGGATGATTGATCAGAAAGGTGTATGACACCGGGCTGGGAGCGCAGCTCAACGCAGCGTGGGCGCACAGGCCGCAACAAACCTGGAGCGGGCCTCAGAGGATTGAATCACGGGCAGCTGTGGAGGTTTCCAGACTCCTCAATCCACGAATGTCAAAGACAACTTAGAAGGTCAGTGGGAAAAGTCTGTGTCTGTCGGTGGTGAGAGAGGAAGGCGGGGTCTCAGCTCCATTCCACAAGAGCTTGGTCCTGGGGGGCAGCTGCTTCCCGAGCTTCTGGCCCACAGACTGAGGGGGAATGCAGTGGCTGATCAGAGAGAGACTGCAGGGATCTCTTTGCCAGTGCTGAGGCAGGAATCTCTTGCTTTGCCCATCTGTGGATCTGGGTCACAGTTCTGGGCGGCAGTGCTGGGGTGAGGAAGAGCACTGGCGTGGTGGAGCTTGTAGTGGCTGTGGAGAGGAACCCCTCCTCACAGTTACAGGACAGAAAGGAATACCTGTGCTCACAGGCCAGGAAAGGAGTAAACACCTCACCCCTTATCATACCACCTTGGAAGAACTGAAAATTTACAGGTCCCTACAAGTATCTCTGAAAACAGCTACACAAACCCCTGAAGCTTGGGACAGTACACTCTCCACATTGGAAGCAGACTCTTACCTTAACAAGGAGTTTAAAACTCAAGTAATTGGCTGGGATCATGAGCAAGCAGTGCAAAAAGAGTCAGACTATATTATCTTACTTTGGTGAAAAAGAAGATCAAAATATACAACCAGAAGAAGACAAAGTCAAAGCTCCTACATCCAAAGCCTCCAAGAAAAATATGAATCAGTCCCAGGCCTTGGAAGAGCTCAAAAGGATTTTGAGAAGCAAGTAAGGGAAGTAGAGGAAAAACTGGGAAGAGAAATGAGAGTGATGCAAGAAAATCATGAAAAACAAGTCAACAGCTTGCTAAAGGAGACCCAAAAAAATACTGAAGAAAATAACACTTTAAAAAACAGCCTAACCCAAATGGCAAAAGAGGTCCAAAAAGCCAATGAGGAGAAAAATGCCCTAAAAAGAAAAATTGGCCAAATGGAAAAGGAAGTCCAAAAGATTACTGAAGAAAATACTTCCTTAAAAATTAGAATAGAGCAATTGGAAGCTAGTGACTTTATGAGAAATCAAGACACTGTAAAACAAATCCAAAAGAATGAAAAATTAGAAAACAATGTGAAATATCTCATTGGAAAAACAACTGACCTGGAAAATAGATCCAGGAGAGAGAATTTAAAAATTATTGGACTATCTGAAAGCCATGATCAAAAAAAGAGCCTAGACATCATCTTTCAAGAAATTATCAAGGAAAACTGCCCTGATATTTTAGAACCAGAGGGCAAAATAGAAATTGAAAGAATCCACAGATCTCCTCCTGAAAGAGATCCCCAAAGGAAAACTCCTAGGAATATTGTAGCCAAATTCCAGAGTTCCCAGGTCAAGGAGAAAATATTACAAGCTGCCAGAAGGAAACAATTCAAGTACTGTGGAAACACAATCAGGATAACACAAGATTTAGCAGCTTCTACATTAAAGGACCGCAGGGCATGGAATATAATATTCCAGAGGGCAAAGGAGATAGGATTACAACCAAGAATCACCTACCCAGCAAAACTGAGTATAATCCTTCAGGGGAAAAAATGGTCATTCAGTGAAATAGAGGACTTTCAAGCATTCCTGATGAAAAGACCAGAGCTAAACAGAAAATTTGACTTTCAAATACAGGACTCCAGTGGAACATGAAGAGGTAAATAGGAAAGAGAAATCATAAGAGACTTATTAAGATTGAAGTGTTTACATTCCTGCATGGAAAGATGATATTTGTAACTCATGAGAACTTTGTCAGTATTAGGGTAGTTGAAGGAAAAAAAATTTATGTATGTATATATATAGATAGAGGGCACAGGGTGAGTTGAAGATTAAGGGGTCATATCTGGAGAATAAAATTAAGGGATGAGAGAGGATGATACTGGAGAAGAAAGGAGAGGTAGAATGGGGTAAATTATCTCACAAAAAAAACAAAAGAAAAGTCTCTCACAGTGGAGGGGAAACAGGGGAAGGTGAGAGGGAATGAGGAATCTTATTCTCATAGGATTTGGCTTAAGGAGAGAATAACATACACATTCAATTGGGTATGGAAATCTGTCTTACCCTACAGGAAAATAGGGGGAGAAGGGGACAAGAGAGCAGGGGGTGATAGAGAGGAGGGCAGATTGGGAAAGAGGGTAATCAGAAGCAAATACTTCTGAGGAGGGACAGGGTCAAAAGAAGAATAGAATAAATGGGAGGGCAGGATAGGATTAAGGGAAATAGAGTTAGTTTTTACAACATGTCTACTAAGGAAGTGTTTTGCATAACTGCACATGTACAACCTATAATGAGTTGCGTGCCTTTTCAATGAGGAAGGGTGGGGGAGGGAAGAAGGGAGAAAATTTGGAACTCAAAGTTTTAAAAACACATGTTTTAAAAAAAATGTTTTCACATGCAACTGGGAAATAAGAAATACAGGAAATGGGTACAGAAGTCTATCCTGCTCTACAGGAAAATAGAAGGGGAAGGGGATAAGAGAAGGAGAGGGGGAGAGATAGAAGAGAAGGCGACCAGGGGAAGGGGTATTCAGAATGCATGCCATCTTGGGGTGGGGGGAGGGGTGAGAAATTTGGAACTCAAAAACTTTTGGAAGTGAATATTGAAAACTAAAAAATATATAAATTCATATTAAGAGAAAAAAAAGAAAATTTTTAGTGAATTTTTGTGCATCTTTTTTTTTATTTTTGTGCTTTCTTTACGAAGCTGTTGACTCTTTTCTTCACGATTCTCGTATATCACTTGCATTCCTTTTCCCAATTTTTCTTCTATGTCTCCTATTTAAGTTTTAAAATCCTTTTTGAGCTCATCTAGTAATTCTTTTTGGGCCTGAGACCAATTCACGTTTTCTTTGAGGCTTTGTATGTAGCTGTTTTGACATTGTTGTCTTCTGAATTTGTGTTTTGATCTTCTCTGACACTAGAGTACTTTTTTTTTTATTCCAGGTATTTTTGTTTGTTTGTTTGCTCATTTTCCAACCTATTTCTTGACTTTTCAAGGTGAACTCTGCTCCTGGGGTGGAGTGAACACTATCCCAAACTTTAGTTTATTTTTTTTTCTTTTTTGTCTATTTTCATGCTGCTGTTTTCAGAACTAGTTCTGATGTGGAGAGGGTTCTATAACTTTTCAGTTTTTCTAAGGTGGCATGATGTAGGGAGAAGTGTGGTCACTTCTCTCCTGGCCTGTGCTCTGGTCTATGAGTGAAAACAATCAGTCTTTTATATTTTGGACCTGAGACCAGGGGCCCTGTCCCCTTATCCTGTGATTTATAGTTTTCTTTTTCACCTTGGAACTGCAACGAAGATCCCACTATGGGCAATGCAACACAGTCCTATACCCAGTGCCAACATAGTTTCCCCACTAATCTCCTTCTGAGCAGCTGTCTGGCCCCTTTACTGTCTGGGGGATATCAATCTGAATTAATGAGAAGGTAGCCAATACAACAAAATTAAGTGTCTGGGAATAGAGGCAAGATTAGATTAAGTCAGCTGTGTCTGATCCAGGTAAGAACTTTGGAAGTCAATGTTGCTGATTCAGTGCCCCCATCCCCACCCTCCCACAGAGGCCAATATTGGCTTGCCAGGAGTGGCCTGCACTGGACTTTACTCCTCTGTTATCATAGTGGTACAAATCTTTCCTGTTAACCTTCCAAGTTGTCTTTGCCTGGAAAATTATTGTCCTTTTATTGGTTCTGCTGCTCCAGAATTCTTTTTGAGGCATTATTCTAAAACTGTTTGAAGGAGAATTTGGGAGATCTGAGGCAAGTTCCTGCATTTATTCAGCCATCCTGGCTCTGTCCCCTCAACTAATCACAACAGCATATTTTTCTCTTCACTTGGGGGATATTAATTATAAAATTATTGAAGTAATTTTTTAAAGCCCAACTTGATTTTTCTAACTATGATCTCTTTTCTAACTAGGATTTCTAACTATGATATTAGAAAAATTGCCCAAAAAATTACCATATTTCCTATGTTTTTGCTACAGCCTTAAAGGATTATTATGATATCACTGTTTACACTGTTCCAGATGAGTAATGGAGCTGTAGTCATTATGATAGCCACAGACAAGCACCTACCATATGCTAATAAATCATGGAGCTGTTTGTTTGGTATTTGCATAGAAATTATTCTTCAGCTGCTCAGGCCTTTAGTTGCATGACTTCCCTTGTCCTTTGTCAGGCTTTAGAAGAAAATCATCTGCGAGGTCAGACAAAGCTTCTCTGATTGCAGTGCAGTCAGCAGCAACATCTTTACTTTAGTTAAGGATGGGAGTAAGAGCTTCTAAGCATAATTTCCAGGCTTATATTTAATAGAATATTTTGTGCTGAAAGGATTCTTGGAGATAATTCTAATTCAAAGTATTCACTTACCAGATGAGGAAACACAGACTCAGGGTGATTTTTAAATAATTTGCCCAAGGTCTTACCACTAGCCAGTTGCACACCTACATTTCAAACCCAGGTGTCTTGATTCCAAATCCACTATTGTAACCAGTATTGCTGAACTACAACTCCAGCAATATTAATTATCCCTTCTCTTTTTAAATTTTTTAAAAATTATATTTTAATAGAATTATGCCTAACAAAATAATCTTGCTCCCATCTAAAATGATCTATCAACCTAGCAAGAAGAGGACTTATCCTTGTGATTTTATTAGTATAGAGAACTCCTTCATTCTGTGATGAGTATAAGTGTAAGAGTCATTTTTTTTTCTATGACGTAGAGTTACAGGAAGTTGCATAGGTTACTGAGAGGCTAAATGATTTGCCCAGGTTCATACACTTAGCATTTGTCAGACATTGGACTTTTCCTGTCTCTGAGGTGAATTCTCTGTTCAATATGATGCCACATTGCCTATCTGTTGTCTATTTCTTATTTGTTTATAGGATACAAATAAAAAAGCAAATTTGAGAAATAAAATGGAAAAAAAGTCAAAGAAATGCATTTATTCCCTTCAAGAATGAGTTGAGATTACTAAATCAATAGAATTATCATAATATGTTTGAAAAGAATACTGGATTTAGAGTCAAATCCCAAGTATGTCACTTATCACCTATGTCACTTGGTACAAGTAACATAATCATTGAGAGCTCCAATTTATAACATACATATATATATATATATATATATATATATATATATATATATATATATATATATATATATATATATATATAACGAGGAGGTATGATAAGATGACACTAAACTCTCTCTTAATTTTAAATCTATGATATGTTAATGACTGACTTATAGCCTGAATAATTCATAAAATTTACTCTTAGTTCTACTTTTTTTTTCAAATGAATGTGTGTAATAATATGTAATCTAATTTTATAACATTTTTCCTATATAAATTTATTTGTTATTTATTTTCAATTATATTTCACTTTTACTCAATTATATGTTAAAACAATTTTTTACATCTTTTTTTAAATTTTGAGCTCCAAATTCTGTCTCCCCTTCCTTCTCCAATTTATTTTAATAAATGCTAGACTCTGTTCCTTTCCACATACATTTTATGAGCCCCAAAATTATATGATGAAAATATTTTTATCAACCCTCAAATGAATCAGTAGTCATCTTCTGGATAGGGATGGTCTAACGTTCTTACATGAAGTTTTATGAATTTTTTTTAAAGTGTTCCCTTTCTTAGATATGGAAATGAAGGAGTGCATGTGTGTATGTGTGTGCACATGGACTGCAGAAATTTCAAAACATTATATAAACCTTTAACAAGTAGCAATATAATTTTTAAAAATTTGCTATCAGGTTATTTTTGGTTATTGTTTTCTTTTCTTTTGTTTTGATTGTTTATTTTTCATTTACATATTTCTCACTATCTTTACCTATCCACTCCTTTGCTTTAATCAAACAATCAATTAATCTTCATTTATTAATTGTGTGATATGGCTTATTGATTTCATGCGTGCACAGGGTTGTTTTTTATTTATGAAAAGCTCATTTATTCAGTTGAATAGAAAGTTACTAATTATTTTAAATATTTTATTACATCTTTTTGAAGTTATTTTAATTTTCCCTAATTATTATTGAGATTGTGACATGTTACTTTAAATACAGACATTTAGAAGAGAACTCAAAAGTACATATCTAGGATCTTTTAGTACAATATGACATTATTTATATGTTCCCATTAATATGTGAATGGGATTTTTCTTGAAGGAGCAATGGAAAGGGAAAAACACCAAGCCATAGCTATGCAAAAGCTCATCATGCCATGGGGTTTCAGGTTTGAGAAGTGCTTTCCATGAATGTGGTTGAATACCACTTCCAATATAGCAATCCACATAGGATATCTCACTCCACCTCTTTCTTATCAATATTTCTCCTCTTCCTGAGATAATTACATTATGGGGTCCATAAAAATATCTTGCAGTTAGAACTGACAAACTGAATAAACTCACACCAACGACAGAGGAGAGTGGAAGAGGAGAAAAGAAAGATATGGAGTCCCCATCCATCACTTCCTAAACTAACACCAGTACAATGATTTCTAGAATTCCAAAACCTTCATCTTCCTGCCATTCAACAAGTTAAAATCATTGAAGTTTTAAACTGATATAGCTATTCTAAGCTACTTTCTTTTTTTTCTTCCTTTTTTTAAATATAGCTATTCTAGAACCCAATTTCAGATAATACTTCCAGAAAACTATTATACTGGGTATACCATTTGGCATAGAGATACCACTAGTAGAACTATACCCAAAACAGATCAAAGAAAAAAGAACAGGACATATTTATAGAAAAATCCTTAAAGTAAACCACTTTGTCATGGCAAAACAATGACAACAACAACAACTGGAAACAAAGGGGATTTCTATCAACTAGGGAATGAATGAACAAGTTGTGGTATATGTATATGATATGCTCTAAGAAATGATGCAGCAGATGATTTCAGAGAAATATCAAAAGATTTGTATGAATTGAGGCAAAGTGAAATGAATAGAAACAAGAGAAAAATCTATACAATAAATGCAATATTGTAAATATAAAGCACTTTGAAAGACTTAGGAATTCTGATCAATACAATCACCAAGCACAATTTCAGAGGACTTTAAGATAAAACATGGTCCCCAGTGCTTGATGAAGAAGTGATGGTATTGCTTGCTTTCTTAATAGATGGGAGGAAGGCAAGAGAAAGGATAGAACTTGGAACACAAAATTTAAAATATGAATGCTAAAAATAAAAAGAATTAAAGGGAATGAAGGAAAGAAGTGAAGACTCATTGCAGACTGAGGTATTGTTTTGTTTTGCTTTGACATAGCCAATGCAATGATTAGTTTTGATTCCACAGTACATATTTATAAGATAGTCTTTTTTTTTTCTTTCTTACTTTGTGTATTAAGGTTTGGGGGAGGTGGGTGAGAATGAATATGAATTGGGAAATAAAATAAAATATACTAAAATGGCATTACCATCAGGGCAGTCCACATTTAAGCAACTGTCATTCTTTTTTTGTTTATCTATATAATATGATCATAAATTTATAGCTGGAAAGAAACCCATAAATTCAGAATGCTTATTTTATAGATAAGGAAATAAGGGTATATAGAAGTGAAATGAATTGTTCAAACTCACACAGCTTTTGTCTGAGGTGGAATTTGAATCCATGGCTCCCTGAATTCAAATACAGTACCCTATCCACTATGATACACGACTTTTCAGTTTTCATATATGCAGGATCAAATGCTTGAAGGCAAAAAAGCCAAACACTGCAGACACAGAGAGTAATCTAAAAATTATCCAATGTAGTGCTCAACAATCAAAAGTTTACAATATTTGAAAGTCATTTTGTAATACAACTGTGGCTCCTCTATTAGTAGATAGATTGTGAAGTGATTTCTGCCACTGATTTGTCCTTTGCACCTGCCCACCCTTCTAGAGCTTCTATAATTATGTAAACATGTAATATTTATTACATGTTTATTACATATTTATTACATATTTATTACAAAATGTGTAATCTACTATTTATAGCTCCCCAATACAACAAGCTTAGCAAAGTATACAAAGCTGCCATACCCATTGTGGCATAGACAGGCAACCAGAATTGGCAGCGAGTTTTGATATTTTATTAGAAATCTTCCAACCATCTTCATCCCTCACTCATAGTCTCCACCACACTTTCTAGCTTATTGGAGCAACACTAACAAAAGTGGAAGCAACACAAAGTTTATGCTTATGAATTTAGAGTCAGAAGAAACTTAGAGGTGATCTGATCCTATTTTACAGATGAGAATATTGAGACCCAGAGATGTGAAGTAATTATTTTTCCATGTTCATATAGATAGTAAGTAGCAAAGTCATAATTCAAATCAAGGTATTGCAATTCTTTTTTTTAATAATTAATTTTTATATCTAATTTTAATTTTAAATATTCACTTCCATAAGATTTTGAGTTTTAAGTTTTCTCAATATCCCTCTCTTCCCCTCTCCCCAAGACAGTATATAATCTGATATAGGCTCTACTTATACATTCATGTTAAACATATTTCCACATTAGTCATGATATAAAGAAGAATTAGAACTAATGGGAGGAATCAGGAGTAAGAAGAAACAAAACAACAACAACAACAACAACAACAACAAAAGAACAAATAATATGCTTACATCCGCATTGACACACCAAAGTTCTTTCTCTGGATGTGGATAGTGTTTCCCATTGTGAGTCTTTTGGACTTGTCTAAGATCCTTGCGTAGCTGAGAAGAGCTAAGTCTTTCAAAGACAGGCATCACAAAATGTGGTTGTTATTGTGGACAATGTTCTCCTGTTTCTGTTCACTTCACTCAACATCAGTTAATATAAGTCTTTCTAGATTTTTAAAGAACATTGTAGGATTATGACTTAATCCACTCTGCTATCCACTTTGTTTTACAGGATAGCTCATCTCATTCGCCTTCACAGTTGTGATTACCATCTGTGCCTTTCTCTCCATCCTTTTTCCCCATTTATGCTTTTCTCTCTCCTTTCTTCCTTTCCCTCTTCACTAGAGTTTTCCTTTTGACCATCACCTCCTTCAGGTGGCCCTCCCTTTTATCAGTATCCTCCCTTTTCTTCCCCTTCACCCTTACTACTTCTTCCCTCCCTTCTATCTTTCTATCCTTTCTATTCTTTTTTCTTTCCCTTTCCCCTCCTACTTCCTATAGGATAAGTTAGATTTCTCTACCTGAATGATTATGTCATTCCATCTATGAGCCAAATCTGATGAGAGTGAGGTTCAAACAATGCTCATCTCCCTCTCTTCTTTCCCTCAACTGTAATAGGATTTTATGTCTTTTCATGTCATATAATTCACCTTTGTCTGGCTCCTCCTTTACTCTTCTCCCAGAACAATCCCTTTGCACCACTTAATTAGATTTTTTTTTATCATCACATCAAAGTCAAGTTATACCCATGCCCTCTGTCCACATATACCCCTTTTAAATGTCATAATAATGAAACAGCTCTCGAGAATTACAAGTGTCATCTTCCTTTGTAGGGATGTAAAGAGTTTGGCCTTATGAATAACATGTTGTTGTTATTTTCTTTCCTGTTTACCTTTTAATGCTTCTCTTGAGTCTTCTATTTGAAGATCGAATTTTCTTTTGACCTCTGGTCTTTTCATCAGGAAGGTTTGGAAGTCCTCTATTTCTTGAATGCCCATCTCCTACCCTGAAAGATTATGCTCATTTTCACTGGGTAGTTGATCCTTGGTTGTAATCCAAGCTCCTTTGGCTTATGGAATATTGAATTCCATAATCTTTTAATTCACATATTTTTTAAAAATTCACATAATATTTTAATGTAGAGCTGCAAAGTCCTGCATAATCTTGATTGATGATATTTAAATTGTTTCTTTCCGGCTGTTTTCAATATTTTGTCTAAAGCCTGGTAATTTTGGAATTTGGTTACAGTAGTCCTTGGCATTTTCAATTTGGGATCTCTTTCAGGAGTTGACCTCATGATTCTTTCAATGACTATTTTACCTTCAGATTCTAAGACCTCAGTGCAGTTTTCCTTGATGATTTCCTGAAAGATGCTATCCAGGCTCTTTTTTTCATCATGGTTTTCAGGTAGACTAATAATTTTTAAATTAACTCTCTTGGATATATTTTCCAGATCATTGTTTTACGAATTAGGTATTTTAAGGGTTTTTTTTTCTATTTTTTTATTCTTTTGTTTCTGTTTGGCTGATTCTTGATATATCATAGAGTCCCTAGTTTCCAACTGGAAACTCTAATTTTTAATGAATTCCTTCCTTCTATTAGATTTTGTACTTCTTTTTCCATTTGGTCCATTTTACTTTTTAAGGAGTTCTTCTCTTCAGTGATTTTTTCTTCTCCTTTTCCATTTGGCCAGCTCTACTTTTTAAAGACTCAGTTTCATTAATGTACTTTTTTCCATTTGCCCAATTGCATTTTTTTATTTTAATTTTTTAAATTATGTATTTATTTTTAGTTTTCATCATTCACTTCCACAAGATTTTGAGTTCTCCATCTCTTCCCTCCCTACCCCAAGACAGCATGCATTCTGAATACCCTTTCCCCTAATCTGCCCTCCTTTCTATCACCCCTACCTTCTCTTATCTCCTTTCCCTTCTATTTTCCTAAAGGGAAGGATAGATTTCTACACCCTATTTCCTGTATATATTATTTTCCAGTTGCATGTGAAAATGATTTTTAACATTTGTTTTTAAAACTTTGTGTTCCAAATTTTCTCCCTTCCTTTCTCTGCACCAACATTCATTGAGAAGGCAAGCAACTCGATACAGGTTATACATGTGTAGTCATGTAAAACATTTCCATAGTAGTCATATTGTGAAAAACTAACTATATTTAGCTTCATCCTATCTCACCCCCTATTTATTCTATTCTCTCTTTTCACCCTGTCCCTCCTCAGAAGTGTTTCCTTTTGATTACCCCCTCCCCCAATCTGCCCTCTCCTCTATCATTACCCTACTCTGTTATCCTCTTCCCCCCTATTTTCCTGTACGGCAAGATAGATTTCCATACCCAATTGATTGTATATGTTATTCCCTTCTTATGCCAAATCAGATGAGAATAAGATTCACTCATTCTCTCTCCCCTTCCCCCACTTCCCCTCTACTGTAAAAGCCTTTTCTTATCTGTTTTATGTGAGATAATTTACCACATTCTACCTCTCCCTTTCTCTTTCTCCTAGTATAATTCTCACTCACCCCTTCATTTCATTCATCAGATATCACCCCTTCATGTTCAATACATCCTATACCCTCTATCTATTTTTATATACGTATTTTTTCCCCTTCCAATACCCTAATATTGACAAGGGTTTCATAAATTACAAATATCATCTTTCCATGTAGGAATGTAAACAGTTCAACCATAAAAAGTCCCTTATGATTTCTCTCTCCTGTTTTACCTCTTCATGCTTCTCTTGAGTCTTGTATTTGAAAGTCAACTTTTCTATTCAGCTCTGGTCTTTTCATCAAAAATGCTTGAAAGTCCTCTATTTCACTGAATGTCCATTTTCTCCCCTGAAGGATTATACTCAGTTTAGCTGGGTAGGTGATTCTTGCCTGTAATCCTCTCTTTTGACCTCCAGAATATTGTATTACAAGCCCTGCAGTACTTTCATGTAGAAGCTGCTAAATTCGGTGTTATCCTGATTGTGTTTCCATAATATTTGAGTTTTTTTTTTTTCTTTCTGGCTGCTTGCAATATTTTCTCCTTGACCTTTAGCCATAATATTCCTAAGAATTTTCCTTTGGGGATCTCTTTCAGGAGGTGATTAGTGGATTCTTTCAATTTCTATTTTACCCTCTGGTTCTAAAGTATCAGGAACAGTTTTCCTTGATAATTTTTTTTATCATGACTTTCAGATAGTCCAATAATTTTTAGAAGATCTCTCCTGAATCTCTTTTCCAGGTCAGTTGTTTTTTCCAATGAGATATTTCACATTATCTTCTATTTTTTCCCCCATTCTTTTGGTTTCATTTTACAATGTCTTGATTTCTCATAGAGTCATTAGCTTCCATTTGCTCCACTAAAATTTTTAAGGAAGTATTTTCTTCAGTGAGCTTTTGGACTTCCTTTTCCATTTGGCCAATTATGCTTTTAAAGGCATTCTTCTCCTTATTAGCTTTTTGGATGGCTTTTGCCATTTGTGTTAAGCTATTTTTTAAGGTGTTATTGTCTTCAGTATTTTTTAATGTCTTCTTTAACAAGCAGTTGACTTGTTTTTCATGATTTTCTTGCATCACTAGAATTTCTCTTCCCAGTTTTTCCTCTACTTCTCTTACTTGCTTCTCAACTTCTTTTTTTAAGCTCTTCTATGCCTGGGACCAATTCATATTTTTTCTTGAAGGCTTTGAATGCAGGAGATTTGACTTTGTTGTGTTCTTCTGGTTGTAGGTTTTGATCCTCTTTGTCACCAAAGAAAGATTCTATGCTCTTTGTTTTTTTTTTTTAGCAGTTTGTTCATTTTCCCAGTCAATTACTTGAATTTTAAACTCTTTGTTAAGGTAGGGGTCTGTTTCGAGTGTGGAGAATGTACTGTACCAAGCTTCTGGGGTTTTGTGCAGCTGTTTTCAGAAATACTTCTAGGAACCTGTAAATTTTCTGTACTTCCAAGGTTGTATGATCAATGGTGAGGTGTTTATTCCTTGCCTGTCCTGGGCTCTGGTATATGAGTGACCACAAACACTCTTTTCTGCCTTGGAACTATGGAGAGGATTCCCTCTTCCCTGACACTACAAGCTCCAATACTCCAGTGCTCCTCTTCACCCCAATACCACCACCCAGAATTGTGACTCAGATCAAAATATGGGCAAAGCAAGAGATTCCTGCCTCAGCACCAGCAAAGAGATCTCTGCAATCCTTCTGTGATTATCCACTCAATTCCTCCTCTGTCTGTGGGCTGAAAGCTTAGGAAGCAGCTGTTGCCCCCAGGGCTGCACCAGGACTGGGGCTGGGACCAAGTTTCTTTCTCAGTGCAGTCACAGACCTTGTCTACTCACCTTCAAAGTTGTCTTTGGTGTTTCTGGGTTGAGAAGTCTGGAAATCAACACAGCTGCCCATGATTCAGTCCTCTGAGGTCTGCTCCAGGTTTGCCGAGGCCTGGTCTTTGCCTGCATGCCCATAATGAACCATACTCCTCTCCCAACCTGTAACAATAGACCTTTCCAATTAACCATCCAGTTGTGTTGGGCTGGATATTTGTTTCATTCTGTCTTTTTGTGGGTTCTGCTGCTCTAGAATTTGGTTAGAGCCATTTTACAGGTATTTTGAGGGGTTTGTGGGAGATCGCAAGCAAGTTACTGCTTTTATTCTGCCATCTTGGCTCCACCCAATTGCATTTTTTTTAAGAACTTGTTTTCTACAGTCAATTTTTGCCCTTCTTTTTCCAAGCTATTAACTCTGTCTTGCATACCTTACATTTCGTTTCCCAATTTTTCTTCTCCCTGTTTTCTTGGACTTTTAAAGTTCTTCTTCAGCTCCTCCAAGAAGGCTTTTTGGTCTTGAGACCAGTTCACATTCCCCTTTGATATTTTGGATATGGGTATATTGACAATGTTGTCCTTTTCTGAATTTGTGCCTTGATCTTCCCTGTCCTCATAATAGGAATCTGTGATTATTACCCATTTCTTCTTTTTGCTCATGGTGTTTGCCTATTTCCTGGCTTTTAAAGTTGATCTCTACTGCTGGCATGCAGGGGGCACTGCCCCAAGCTTCTGTTGTTGGGAGCCCGGGAACTGGTCCCTGGCTTTTTGCACTGGGACCTCAGTTTCCGGCAGCTGGAGGCTATAGGAGTCTGATATCTTACCTGGTGCTGAGCTGGGTTCAGCAGCATTAGAGTTCTGTGGGGGGGGTATTCTAGCTCTTGAAGGATGCCTGCTCACCCAGGCTTCTTTAAAGCACTCGGATGTTTGGCTGCTGGAGGATGTCTGCCAGTCTTGAGTTGTGCTGAAACACAGAAAGATTTGCTGCTGGAAAACACTGGCACATGTGGTGCTTTTCTGAGCTGGTGTTTACCAGTCCCCCTGTCTACGCTTTGACACTCATGGCATCCTGGTGTTAGCTCTTGCCTTCTCCATCACCCTGGGGCTCAGGATCGCCCCCTGGTTTGCTGAGGTAATGCTTACCACTGGCTTACTGGGAAACCTCCCATCCTGTATTGTTCTTCCTCCCCAGAGTGAGAGGAGCCTTTCTCATTAATCCCCTAAGCTTCCTGGGTTACAAGGCTGCTGCACTCAATCTTTCTGCTGGCTCAGCTATTCCAGGGTTTTCCTGGAGTGATATTTTTCTGGGCTTTCAGAGGTCAAAAAGGGAGTGTGAGTGAATTCTAAATGTAACACTTTTTCCATTGTGTCAGGGGGTAATAGTTAAACATTCTCTAGTTCTGTCTATCCCTGATATCTCAAAACATCATACCATTCATTCCTTACTCATGCTGTCCATCTTGGTTAGAGCACAATGCTGGAGTCCCAAAGAACTGAGTTCAAATCTGGCCTCAGACACTTACTAGTTGTTTGACCCTGGGCAAGTCACTTAACCTGTTTGTCTCAGTTTCCTCAACTATAAAATGAAGATGATAATGATAACACCTACCTCCCAGGGTTGAATGAGGATGAAATGAGATAATAATTGTACAATACTTAGCACAGCAACTGGTACAGAGTAAATGCTTTATAAATATTAGCTAAGGAAAAAAAAAGTCTCTCTGAAGACTTCTTCTTATAGACACTTACCATAATGTGATGTGTACCCATCATTACCACACATTTACTTATATTTATAATGCATGTTGCCATTAGTATCCCTTCTCCAGGTGTCTAACCTACTTTTATTTCTTAGAATCAGCTATGAAACATCTGCATTGTTGTATCTGTCTTAGGTTTCAACCTCTTTGGAACTAAATACCTGATATCTAGCAAAACCTTGCATATGGTCAACCAATTGGGTAGAAAATGGATGAATGATTTATCATATGGTGGTGGTAAATAATATAATCTCTAAAGAAGAAATTAAGCAGAGAGTGCTAAAAGACATAAGAAGAACCATAACTTCAATCCTAATTCCAGGATATCTGTGGGCAAAAAATAAACAGAGGGGAAACCTGGCCTCAAGGCTGTTATTTTGGTTGGACCAAAATATGGTCGTGGTATATCTTACATTATGGAAGGGAGAACAAGAATCAGGTGAAACCTTGCTGTGGAAATTCAATTTATTTTGGGGAATAGCATTACAAAGTTGACTTTCTTGTGTGCATGTGTTGTGCAAATCCCTGGGAAAAATTTATTGATTGAGCTATGATTGTTGCTGATTGATATTTGAAGAGCAGCGTAATACCAAATGAATGGACACTGGTGACTGTGTCATATAGTCACTAAGAACTGCACCTATAGCTACACTTTCTGTGCCTTTCCTACTTTCATCTGTAAATTCAATGTCATGGGATAATGGAATTCAGTAGTCTGAGTACCTCAACAAAATGGTCCTCACAGATTTCCTTATGTCTGAAAGTGTTATATTACACTTTACATCCTTGGATATTGGCTGATTCTTGCTCAGACCTACAGTGGCTTGATCATTCCAGCGTTCACAGTTATTTAATTATGGTTTCATTATTTCTTGTTATTGCTCCCCATGTGTTTAAGGGCTCATGGAATCATACATTTAGAACTAGAAGGGTGTTATGAGACATGAATTAATTGGTCATATTTCTATACTTCTGCCAAATGTTTCATTTACATTAGATACCTGTATACTTACTTAGTTGTTTTATTAACAACTTGATCTTCATTGATTCCCATTCCTAGACTGAAGAAATGTCTTATGCAGGGGGAATGATTATTTTCCTATTCAAGGATACTCACCGTGTGATTAGTTTTGAAAGAGATTAGATAAAACCTTGATTTGGGCTTTCTCATTTGAAGCCAGTGAATACCCACAACTAATAAAGTTGTTTCTAAGCCACAATTAACTGTGGGAGCATAAAAGCATAGACATCAATGTATCTTAATTCAATTTAGCTAATTCACTGTAACAGAGTGCCACAGAGAGAAGCACAATTTCTCTGTTGGGCACCTTCATCTACTCATAAAAGCAAAAAAGGTATTGCAAGGGGCTGAAACATATCATTAATAATGAGCCAGTTTCTCTGTTTCACTGCAGATTTGTGTGGGTGGCAAGATATGAACAGACTAGATCCAGGTGTGTATATTCCATTCTCATATTATCTGTGTACAAGTTGTGGGAACTCCTGGAGACAGTGAGGAAAAAAAAAAGCAACGATTCTAGAATCAGAAGATCTGAGTTCAAACCCTACCTCAGATATTTACTATCTGTGTGATGAAGAGCAAATGTTCTGGCTTTAGTTAACTTATTTATAAAATTATGATTTCAGACTAAATGACTTCTAAGGAATCTTTTAGCTCCTTTTAGCTAAGGAATCCATAGCTCCCTATGACTCTGAAGGCTTCTGTATTGATTTGGTCTTATTTATGTACCATAACCATAGAGGGTCTGACAAATGGTCATGCCAATGTCTACCTTGCTATTGTAGTCACAAAAGAGAAAAAAGGATCACTTTCAGCTAAATGGTCTTAGGATGCAGGGGGAAATTGAGAGAAATTATGTTCATACTTTGTCATCAAATATCTTATGAGTAAATTGAGTGTGTGTAATACCTTTCTTTAAAAATTAGGGAGCTAGACAATCTTTATAGAGCACCTACTATGTGTCAGACACTGTACTCAGCACCGTACAATTATTATATCATTTCATCTTCACAATAGCTTGTGGAGGTAAGTGCTATTATTATCCCCATTTTGCATATCAGGAATCTAAAGCAGAAAGAGGTTAAGTGCCTTGTGCAGGTTTAAACAGTAATTATCTGAGTCTGAATTTGAATTTAGGTCTTTCTGACTCCAGGACTATTTACTGTATCATTGAACTACTTCTAGATGTCCTTAGATAGGCTGAACTCATCTAACTCACACCTGTAGGAAGGAGAAAAAGCATCAGACTAGACATGAAGAGACCTGGATTCTAATCCAATCTTGGCCACCATGTGATTTTGGCCAAATAATTTGGCCTTTCTATTTCTGTACCTATAAAAAGAGGCATTGAACAAAAAGTACAATTTGTTTCAACTTTCATTTTTTAAAAAATCCTGCAAAAACTTGAAAAAAATATATTTTTTTTTCTCCCCAACCATGCCATTTGAGCTTTTCTCAAGGCTGACCACCCCAGCTTATACAATAAATGCTTCAATGAAATGGTTCTCTGTCTTCTTGTCATCTTGACTCTCCTGATCAGGCCTCAACCTAACTCACTTAAATCCTTTCTTAAACATTATACCTGTGTACTAAGCAAAATATTCCAGGCAAAATCAAACAAGTGGACTATCAGTTGCCTTTTGTGAAATATATTCTTCTATAATAACATATTAAGAATGCATTGGCTTTTTGGGGAGATCCATTAAACTTTGGATTCTCATGGAGCCTGTAATCCACTGAAATCTCCCAAGAACTTTTTTGTTACAAATTTATCTTTGACCATATCTTCCTCAATAGTGCTATAAGTGTTGCTGTTATGTTTTTAAACTCAGGTATAAATCTTCATGATTATCCATATCCAGCTTCACTTATTTGATTGTGATCATAGGATCATAGACCTGGACCTTACAGACACCCGAGAAGAACTTTAGTCTAACACCCTTATTTTAGAGATAGGCAAAAAACAAATAAAACAAACTAAAATAATAATACTCTTGAGGGCAAGGGAGGTTTAATGATTTGCCAAGGGCACACAGATATTAAGCATTACAATCAAGATTTGAACCCAGGTCCTCTCATTCTAGAGACAATTCTCTTTTTATTGTATGATGCTTTTCCAGCATGTAGAACACATTGTGTATCCTGATTAATAAGGATAAAATGAGACACATTTGTGAAATTCTTTGCAAATTTTAAAGTGGTATATGAATGCTAATATTTATTTTTCTCTTACCTAGAGACATAAAACATTTCCTGCCAACATAACACTATCTGCAGCAAAGTTACAGTGAATGCTTGTCTGTGTTTTCATTCTAGTCATTGTTGAAGGGAAGAGAGACAGGGCCTGATTTCTGGTTCACTGGACAAACATTCTTGATCTAGGTTGACTTTGAGCTATTGATCCACTTTTAGATCCTGCCATTCAATCAGGTAAAAATCCCCTCATAACATACTCTCATCAGGAGCACATCATTTCATCTAGTCAAAGAGAATATCACAAGACACTTTGCATCTTACTGAAATCCTGGTTTGTTATGATTATATTCCTCTCTGCAAAAAGCAAATAAACAAACAAAAACTAGGAGAAAGAGAATAGGTAGGAGGAAGAAGAGGAAGAAAAGGAGGAGGAGAAAGAGGGAAATAAGGAGGAAGAAGATGTGAAGTAGGATGTTCCTTATAACTAGTGGAAGACTAGGGGAAGAATGAATGGGGTGTAAGAGGGAGAGGGGAAGTAGCCGGGCTGTGATTCCTCTGTTCTGAATCTTATGTTGTTTCTCCAGTTCTGATAGTAGCTGCACATGACCTCAGATCAGTTCATAGGGCATACAACACTAAAGATGTCTTCAAAGGCACATGTGTGGAGAAGTTCACATTCCTTAAGTATGTCAGTGAAGTGTCAGTTTTTCATGCTTTCTAGAGATCCCAGATAGATGATTGGTGGGCAGGAAAGTTTTATCTATTGCTTTCACAACTAGATTTATATTTTAAGATCTTTGAAAGTGGTAATTGATGAAGGAGGTCAGGTCTGGAGAAAGAAAAACAGCAAGGATGGTTGTGTCTAATTCAATCCATGCCTGATATTGAAATTTTATTGTGCCTATTCTCATGTACTTTGGCAGACTTTAAGAAACTGTCCCTAAATCTATGAGTTTACTCTACATCCCTATAGCTATAACTCATCAGAAGTTTGGATATGGAGCTACATGGCTGAAGGATTTTGGATTATCAAACAAACAAGAACAAAAATGCCATTAAAATTGTTCATTGCCTTAATTTCTTGATCTTTAATTCATCTAATCCAGCCTTCAGAGTCTAAAACAGTGAGACTTAATTTTTTAATAGATATTTGACAGTCTGATAAAGCTATAGATTGCTGCTCATAACGCGTTTTTAAATTGATTACACAAGATTATAAAGGTAATCAAATGCATTTACACATTTACAAATTCAGTTACATGCTGTATGTATTATTCAGTCTTTTTCAGTCACATCTGACTCTGCATGATATCATTTGTGGTTTTCTTGACAAAGATACTGAAATGGTTCACCATTTACTTCTCCAGCTCATTTTACATATGAAGAAACTGGGATAAGTGACTTGCCCAGGGTCACAATGCTAGTAAGTGTCTTAGGCTGGATTTGAACTCATGAAGATGTCTTCCTGACTCCAGGACCAGTGCTAGTGAACCACATAACAGACCAGTTACATGTATGTATATGTTTATATATGCATATATGTATATATGCACATATATGCATATACATATGTGTCTGTATTGTGTATGTATATATACATATATAGACTTGTGTTCTTATATATTTAACATAACAGTGTGTGTGTGTGTGTGTGTGTGTGTGTGTGTGTGTGTAAAATAATTTCATAGATCCAAGATTAAAAACCCTTTCTCACTAGCAGGCAATCTATACAAGTGCCATAAACTGGTTAACAATCACTTAAAGCTTCTATTCAGACATTATAGATGAGTGTGACTTGCATTTATAAAGTGGATTATCAGATAACTACCAACGGTGAAAATAGACCCTAGAATACATTCCTCACTAAGAACTGGATCAAACACTACCTCCTTTTGAAATCTTACCTGATTCTCTCAATAAAATTAAAATCTCTCTTTCCCTCTCCTGAACCTCTGTAATAGTGATTTTCCCTTTCTTGTGGCATTTATCATATTTTGATTGATTTGTACTATAGATTTATGTGTACTTATATATTTTTCTCTCATTCTGAAACCTTTCCTGATTCTGATTCTCTCAATACAATGTAAATCTCCTCACTCCCTCTCCTAAAGCTCTACAACATGTTGATTTTGATTTATCATTTTCTATCCTGTGCTATAGATATTTGTGTCCTTGCCATTTTCCCCTAAGCATATTTGCACTTTTTGGGTGGAGATATCTGTGTCATAGATAGATGTATCCCCCACAGAATTTACCATAGTCTTCAGCACACAGGTCACACACACACACACACACACACACACACACACACACACAAATACACAATGCATGTATGTGTATATATACCTACATGCACACACATATACACCCATACATATGCATGTATATGTATATACATATATGTGATGTATGTGTTTGAGTATGTGTATATATACATATGCATTTTTACAGCTCCTCTGCTTTATTCATGTCAGATAATCCTATTAAAGTAATTAAATATTAAATGGTAGATTCAGAGGGCCTGAAGAGAACTCATCCAAACTTCCTGTATTAATAGCACAAAAAAAATTTTAAACCTTTCAATAAAACCAATGAACATAGTTTCTGGACAATACATTTGTGCTTCAAAATACAATAATAATTGATACTTTTATTCTGCACTAACTATATTGCCATATAGAAAGGGCCACAAGGATAACTTCCTACCTTTCTCATGGTTTGCTACCTTGTATCACTATACAGTCTGTACTTAATGAAATCCTAAACATATTATTATCTAACTCCTCCTTAAAACTATTCAAAGGTGATCAAATTAGAGATAATGGGATCAAACTTCTCTTGATAATTTCCTGCTAAGGTAAAAAACTGTTTAAAATATAACAAAAAATATTCCATGTCCTTACTTGTCCATTTTCTCCTATCTTCAGTGGAAATGGAGAACAGCTGTTCCTCAACATTGACACAATATCTTTTCATAGCCTCTAGAATTGTTATTATCTCCACTCTCCTTCAGTTTATGATTTTCATAAGGAATCATTGCAATTTTAATACATATAATACTTTCTAAAAAGAGCACTAGAGTTCCTTTTAAATACCCATTTCATTTTTAGACCAATGGGACATTAGTTGCAAGATAGTTTTTGAGATGTCTACCCATGCAGAATATAGCCCTCATGAGAATTACAAGAGCACTTTTCAAGCATTATACATTATATTTATAATATTTATGACTGTGGTTTGAATACTATCTTCTAATTTTAACACTTTAAATATTTTATTGAAGTAATAAAATAGACCAGACAGTGAACTTCTGAATGATTGTATCATGTTCCACAGCCTTTAAGACAAAAGACTGCATTTATCTAATAAAGTAGTGAGAATCATATAAAATGTATAGTACAATTCTATTTGTATTACAAAAAGTTTAAACTTCATAATCAAGTAATAATCTCCAAAAAATATGTCATTTAAACAATGAGTTTTAAAGTTCTTATGTTGTGAATCATCACCATCATTGTGAGATCACTTTGAATATTTATGAGAAGATATATATCTATGTAATAATAATAACAACAATAATTATTGTTGTTTTGGTTGCTGTGTTTTTATGACAGGAGGAAACATTTATCTTACATTTTTTCTCCACAGATAACATTCACAAGTATTTTGTTTTGGGAATTAAGTAACCTTCTGAACCATTTTCTGGGTCAGGGAGTCTCTTTGCAAAGTTCTTGGTCTCTGTGTAAAGGGCTATTATTTTAAAAACTTGTGGCCCACTTCCATCAGCCATTTTTAAAATATAGAGATATGTATGTGTTCAGGATCTTATTGGATTGCTAATGATGAGTCTTTGATAAATGACTACAGTGAAGACAATTTTACTATATGTGGTAGTTAGATTTCATAAGACAGGAACATTTCTATGAAAAACTAAGTTCCTACAAAGTAAATCAACATACTCTTTGATAATCAATTACATCAACACAAAGGCAGACATAGGGGAGTATGGAGAGCATAATAAAAGAGAGAAAAAAGACTGAAAATATAAGAAACCTCACACCCAGATATCAAGAATTCTTTCTTGAGTAAGAGAGTTGGATGGCATTGGACATAGTGAGCAACAAATAATATCAAAAAAGACAAATTCACTATACCTCCATAGAGAATCAACTGCTTATTACAATGAGAGTCATGTCAATACATTGGATATTACAAAGCCAGTGGTATGGGGACCACCTAAAATTATAGTGATGATTTCTTAATGTACAAGAAAGACTAGTCACAGATGTATTAGTGATTCCAAAATTAATTCTTTTGTAAACTAACCACTGATTAGCTAGAGCATAGGTTAAATGCTGACTCCTAAAATTTAGAATTGGACAAAAGGAAAAAGAAAGCATTTAATCTAGATATAATCATCTCTTAGTAAAAGTCTTAACAACTGGAAAAACAGTCACTACATTTGAGTCCAGAAGCTTTTTCTGCTATCAGACAGTTGATTTACTTCACACATATAGAGGCACAGCAGCTAAGATTCACAATTATCTATAATACAAGGTCATTTACAAATTGTTACAGAAGAGAATAATGGGATTATGTGCATTTATTCATCACAAATTCTGAAATTTTTCCCAAAGGCATTTGTAGCTGAAACTGGGAGGACAATAAATAGATGCAAAATGGTACATATCTTCTAGTGTTTTTAAAGGAATATATTTTCATCAGGTACACTAATATCTAATTCACTATGTGAAGAAGTAACAATATTGCTTGTAAAGATGAAAAGGTCAAAACCAATTATAATTGACCAAATACCACATGTATGAAAGGAATCCATTTCAGTGCTAGCAAAATTTAAAAACCCCTCAGGATCAATTCTCAATATATATAAAAACAACAATTCTCAAGTCAACACAACCGACTAGCATTATCCTAAGCACTAGATACAAAAAAAGTCAAAAACCATTCCTGCCTTCAAGAAGTTCACAGCACAATGGGGAGAGATAACATGTAAACAATTCTGGACAAACAAGATATATGCAAGATAAATTAGAGATAATTTCAGAGGAAATTACTAACATTAAAAAGGATTTCCTAAGAATGTGGATTTTCAGTTAAAATTTGAAGGAAACCAGGTTACAGAGGCAAAGAGACAGAGAATTATAGATGTGAGACAACCAGTGAAAATACAAGGAGTTAGTATGAATGGTCTCATATGAGAAACCTCAAGGAGATCAGTGTACTTGGGTGGTAAAGTAAGGCAATAAGGTGAAAAAAAGACTGCAAAGATAAGGAGTGGACAGATAAGGAAAGTTGTTAAAATCCAAATAGATTTCATATTTGATCTTGAAGGCACTGGATTTTAATGAAGAAAATCATGACATGTATATCCCTGAGCTTTTTGTTATTGTTGTCATTTAGTCATTCAGTCATGTCTCACTCTTCATGACCCCATGGACCATAGCACACCAGGCCCTTGTAACCTTCACTGTTTCTCAAAGTCTATACAAGTTCACGTTTATTGTTTCCATGACACTATCTTTCTATGTCATCCTCTGCCATCCCTTTTTACTTTTGCCTTCCATCTTTCCCAATATGAGGGGTTTTTTCCAATGAATTATCTCTTCTCATCATGTGGCCAATGTATTTAATCTTCAGTACTTGACCTTCCAGTGAATATACTGAATTAATTTCTTTAAATACTAACTTATTTAATCTCCTTGCTGTCCAAGGGACTCTCCAAAGTTTTCTCCAGCACCACATTTTGAATACATTAATTCTGTGGCTCTCAGCTTCCCTTATAGTCCAACTCTCACAGACATACATTGCACTGGAAAAACCATAGCTTTGACTATATGGAAATTTGTTGAGAAGATGATGTCTCTGCTTTTTAGTATGATGTCCAGATTTGCCATGGCACTCCATCCAAGGAGCAAGTGTCTTTTAATTTCACAGCTACAGTCACTACGTACAGTGAACTTTGAGCCCAAGAACATAAAATTTGACAATGCCTCCATTTCTTCTCCCTCTATTTTCCAGGAAGTGATGGTACCAGGTGTCAAGATCTTTTTTTTTTATGTTAGGCTTAAAAACAGCTTTTACATTCTCTTCTTTCACCCTCATCACAGGGTTTCTTAATTCCTCTTCATTTTCTGCCATCTGAGTGGTATTATCTGCATATCTGAGATTGTTGATATTTCTCCTGGCAACCTCAGTTCCAGGTTTTGATTAATCGATTCATCCAGCCTTGCATTTCACATGACGTACTCTGCATATAAGTTAAATAAATAAGGTGACAAGTAGTTAAGTAAACAAGTGGGCATTAAATACCTACTATGGGCTAGACACTGTGCTAAGACTGGGATATAAAGACAAGTGGGGGCAAGAAGTACCTGTCCTCAGGGAACTACAAATCTATTGGAAAAGACAGAATACACACACCATTTAAAAAGAAGAATGATATGATACTAGTGGGAAAACTCTAAGATTAAGGAGGAATAAAAATGGATTTTTAAAGACGTTAATGCTTTTGATGTATCTTGAAAGAAGACAGGGAAGCCAAGTTTCAGAGATGATAAGGAAGAGAGTTCTAGGCATGTGTAATTGAGAAGACCCAACAAAAATGTGCAGAATAGGGTGATAGAGTGTTGTGTGAGAGGTACAGCAAAGATATACAATATCACTGTGAAGCACAGACAGAGCAGTGTTATAAGAGGGGAGATGGCTGGAAAGTTGATAAAGGGTCAAATTATGAAAGGCATTAAAAAGTAAATGGAGGATTTTATATTTGATCTGGGAGGTAATAGGGGATCATCAGGATTTATTGAGTGGGAGGGGAATAAACTAGTCAGATTGTATTTTATGAAAATCAGTTAGACAATTGAGTGGAGGAGATACTGAAGTAGAGAGAGATGAGGCATAGAGAACAAACAACAAGGCATTGCAATGTGCCATATTTGACATGAGGAGGGCCTGAACCATGAGAGTGGCAATATCAGAGGAGAGAAAAAGGTATATTCAAAAAATATTTCAAACATTGATTCAAAAGGACAAGGCAAAAGACTGGAAATGAAGTATGAGAGTGCATGGTCAAGCACAATACTTAGGTTGAAAGCCTGGTTGACTGTGAGGATAGTAGTGTCCTCAACATTAGCTGGGAAGTTAAGCATTCAGAAGAATTTGGGGAGAAATCTAGAGTTGTTCAATTTTATGATGTCTTTAGGACATCCATTTTGAGGTGTCTAATAGGAAGATGGAGATACAAAAGTGATGGTAATAAAAGAGGCTAGAGCTAGACAAACACTTATATAAAGATAATAATTTTATCTGTGAAAGATGATGGGATCACCCAGTGAAATAATATAGAGAGAAGAAAAGAGGGTACAGGACTGGGACTTGGGCAGGGTCACAGATGGTTAGTAAGTGTAGTCTGGATGATGACTTAGTAAAAGGAAATTGACCAGAGGTCAGATAGGTAGGAAGAGAACCAGGAAAGCAGTGTCATGAAATCCTAGAGAGTATCAAGGATAAGAGGGTTATCATTAGTGTCAAAGGCTTCAGAGAGATCAAGAACAAGGAAAGGAAAATTAATGGTAAGTAAGCAACAATTTGTTACTTTAGAGAAATAAATTTCAGTTAACTAATAAGGCCGTATCTGGACTGAAGAGAGTTAAGAAAAGAATGAGAAAAGAATAAAATGAAGTCATTGATTGCAGAAGGCCATTCCAAGGAGTTTGGTCAAAAAAGGAAGAAAGATATATAATGGAAAGTTGATAGGGACAAATGTGTCAAGCGAAGGATTTCTGAGGTTGGGTATAATTTTTCCCTGATTTATTTTTTTAAAATATAAGGTTTTTTTGTTTGTTTGGTTTTTTTACCTTCAGGAAAAGACATAAGCTTGAATAATTTAGGCATCATAGGATGTGTGATCTTGAAATGTAGTATATGCTGTAGTCCTGGAAAGGAATGGGAGTATCACAAACTCTGAATGAGAGTAAGAGAGGGGAGGATTTTGTAGAGCTATGGAAGGTGTAGAGGATTTCTTTATTATTAGGAACTTTTGAATCATTCTTAGGCTTACTAGACTTTTGGCTGGAGCATGATCATGGACATTTTGACTGGAGATTGACAATGGGCATTGTTGCTACTGAAGTTTCACCTATCTGCCACTCTACTTTTAGAAGAAACCTTTTAGAGAAATGTGGTTAAACAATTTTCAGCTGAGATAATATTAAAATTAATGGCTAGTTTCAAATATAACCTCTCCCCTTGTCTATTTGCAACCATACATGTTTAATATGATTTTTCTTGATATTTTAAGGCATCTTCATCTTTATTTTGTTGCTAGTAAAATTCATAACCAGTTATGAATGCTTTGTACTTCATGGCTATATATTCATTCTGTGACAGGAAAAGGGAAAATTGAAGAATGGGAGTGACTAACTAGAATACACAGAAGTTAACCAGAACTAGGTGTTGAAGGGAAAGAGATAAGCATGTATTAAGTACCAGGCAGTGTGCAAAACCTTTTTACAGATATCATTTGATCCTCACAATGAACCTGAGTTTAAGTGACTTGCCAAAGGTCATACAAAGCTAATAAATGTCTGAAGCTGAATTTGAATTTAGGTATTCCTGCCTCGAGATCCAGAACTATATCCACTCCAATCTTGGTAACCTTGTGTCTCTGAGCTGTTATGATGCTAGTAGTAAATTTTGCTTATTTATAAAAGAGAAAAAAGCCCACGTAAACCATAGGGACATTTTGCCTCAGGCTAAAGAGAATCCCGTCATTATTATTACCAAAATTAGTTCCTTAACACCATTACACTTTAGACAAATCTCTTGGCTCTGAGTGAGGAGGAGGAAGTAGGGGTGGGACCCAGGTAAAGTCACAGCCCTTGAGTCACCTAGAGGATGAAGAAAGGTGAGGTTTGAAAAAAATCAGTTCTTTCCTAAATGTCTTTGAAAGAAGGAATAATAGTACAAGTGGTCAATCAACTTAGTTGAAAAGCAATACTTCCAGTTTACCCAAGAATAATGAAGGATGTAAAAGGGGATAATAGTGTTTTGAACTGTAATGACATCTTATCCTGCCAGGTGATCCTCAGAATCTTCCTAAGCAATTCAGTTACCTGGTATGGAGATAGTATACTGTCCAGGTTTCACAGGCATACAACAATGAGGTCAGCACAATGGCTTTGTAGACCTTCAGTTTGGTAGTAGTCTAATATGTGTTCTCTCCCACACTTCCCTTCAGAATCTCCCAAACCCTTAGATAGCTATGGCAATGCATGCATCAACCCCATTATCAATGTGTACATCTCTAGAAAATAGACTGCCAAGGTAAGTGAACTTTTCAACAACTTTCAAAACTTCCATTTGCTGTAAACAATGGTTCCACATATGGATGGTGTGGTGCTGGCTGACAGAGCACCTGTGTTTTCTTGGTGTTTATTTTTAGGCCAAAATGAACACAAGTAGCACAGAAATGATTCATATTTTGTTGCATCTCAGCTTCAGAGCCTGCATTGAGTGCACAACCATTCGTGAACAAAAAATAATGCACCAAAATCCCTTCCACTTTATTCTTATCTTGTAGTCTTTTGAAGTTGAAGAATTTAACATTAGTGCAGTAGCTGACCTTGATGCCATGTTCTTTTTCATTTAAAGCATTTGACAACATGGCTGAAAACATCATGCAAAAAAGCATGGGAGCAAGTACATATCCTTGTTTCACTCCATTGGTGACTGGGAAAGCATGTTCCATCATCCAGAACTGGGGAAGCACGCCATTATGAAATTGACATGCAATACTGATAAACTTCTCCAGGCAACCAAATTTTGATAAAATTTTCCATAAGCCCTCATGACTGACTGTATCAAAGGCGTTGGTTGGATCCGCAAACATTGTTTACAGACCTCTGTTCTGCTCTTGGCATTTCTCCTGGAGTTGTTGGGAAGCAAACAGCATATCAAGCATTCCTTAGCCCTTTCTGAAGCTACACTGGCTCTCAGGTAGATGACCATCTTCAAGGTGAAGGATCCACCTATTAAGAAGAACTCTGATAAGACTCTTGCCAACAATGACTAAGAGAGAAATACCCCCAACTCCATTGTCACAGGGCAATCCATTTCCTTTACCTTTATAGAGATGGACAATGGAGGCATTCTTGAACTTCTGGAGGACAACCTCAACTTGCCAAATAACCCAGAAAATTTCAGTTGGCTTTTGTATGAGCAACCTCCCCGCCTTGAAAATTTCAGCTGGAATAGAATTAGCACCAGGTGCTTTGCTTTTCATATGGCAATGATAGAGGAAATACTTTTACTCTTGAAATTTTAGACTGACTATACAGTCTAATGTTTACTATACATGGGGAAAGGCTAAAGTTTTACTGTATGTGGATTTTAATTACATTTTTTCTATCAACAAAAATTTGGCTTTCCCTACCTATTACCTCCCCATTCACTGGGGGTGGAAATGGGGAAGGTAGGACTTGAAACAAATATTCATAGTAAAGAAAAATACTTCTTACCTTTGCCATGTCCAAATGTGTGTGTGTGTGTGTGTGTCCGTGTATTCACTGTTTCAATATTTAGTCCTTTACCCAGCCTGTGTAGAAGACAGATAGCTCTATTCATGATAGCTCCTCAGGAATCTTAGTTAATTAATGTAAAGGTTTCTTTTTAAATTTTTATGCTGTTTTTGTTAGAGCACAAATGTTCACTGGCTTCTGCTCACTTCACTATGTATTACTTCATATAAGTTCCCAGGTCTCTCTGAAACTGTCCCTTTCATCATTTCTTACGGCAAAATAGTATTCCTTTGCATTCATGTAACATAATTTGTTCAGCCATTGACCACATCCTTTGACAAAAGGCTCTTGTTCTTATACATTCAAATCAGTTACATATATATGTATATGGATATAACATATATGAAATTAGACTTTTATCCAAAAAAAATTTTTTTATTTAAAAGGTTTAAAATTACTTTCTTATAGGTGTATATGTTTCTTTCTCTCTCTTTTTTAATTTAAATCTACTAGAGAAAAATAATCTAAAACAGAGATAATTGTGATGGATATTTCAGTCCACAAAATGTTGAATTAAAATTTGCCTCATTTCTAAAGAAATCCAAGTTCATTGAATTTTTTTGTTCATTTTATTCTAGGACAGAGCCTTAGGTGACAGTGATAAAGGAAAAAGATATGGGACAACAACTAACGTTGTTTCCTATAGAATTAGGATTACCACTAGGAAAGTAGTAGTGGTGGGCAAGGGGGAGGAAAAACATACATAAAGTTGCCCTTTTCTCTCCTCTCATCATCTTTCTTGTCATCTCCTTGAGAAGGTACTTGAGATTCCACTATAGACTGGCACTGGAGTATTTGATCAAAATGAATTATATGTCCATTTCCTTCCTTACAATTTGATCCACATTCACACATCTTAAAAAATTACTAAAAGGAAATGCCATAATTTACTTTAGTAAGCTCTTCCAATCAAGTACCTAATCAAGAAAAGAGAAGCAGCTCATGAAAGAGAGTGCATGAAATGTGGAGTTTTGACAAAGTAAGAACTGACTCCAAATTACATCCCTGACACATATAATTGAGTGGCCCTGAGTAAGTAATTTTAACTTCTATACACCTCGTGTAATGCCCTAGAAATTATCAATGGAGAAATCACAACTAACAGATAGATTTGAGATTTGAATTTCTGGGTTTAATTGTAATATATTCAAAAATATTTAATCTATTCATCTATCTATATAGCATGTGTGTACATATCTACATGTATATGTATAAACAGTGCTTGTTTCTCCATCGTTGCTAGCAGTAAACTTTATTTTGAGATTCTTAAGAATCTGTGCTATCAACAGTATAGTATACTTAACTATCTTGTGAAATTAGAAAGTTTCCTCCATAATATTATTCTGGTGATCTAGCAGCTTCCAAATTTGGCATCTAAGAAAAGAAGACCATCTACCATAAACTACTAATATTTGGACACAATAAGATGGAATATTTTTTTAAAGTCCATAAGAATAGGTCATTTATTTTTGTTAGCTTTAATAATCATACAGAAAGAATAAATGTTAGTAATAACATGTGTATTGCTTTTGTGCTTATTTGTAGCTGAATATGGAAGCAATGTTATTCAATATTCAATTTCTATAGACAGTTTGTTTACTATCAAAGTGATGATGTAATTTTTTATGCAAAGAATAAAATTATACTTTTAGATTGAAATGAAATGTCCAAATTTATAGCATCTTTTCAGCTCTTTGGCGGGCACTTATATTTTATGTCACAGCATAAGGAATTTGCTAGAAAGGCTGATATTGCTTCACACTCTTTCTCCAAAATATAATTTTGCTGATATTTGAATATGCTTTTAGCATTGCCAATTCATGTGTGATATTGTACCAATAGTTCTTCTATATGGGATTTTAAAATATATTCTAACATTACTATAAAAATAGTGAATTGAATTCACCAATGTTAAGAGTACAGGAATTTTGGATTATAGTAACTGAATAAACTACTCTTTTACCCAACAAATAATCAAATATGTAATTGGAAACTGAATTGAAACTTACAATTTAGTACTATGTTACTTCGCTGTTCCTTTCCTCCCATACACACACACCCACACACACCCACACACACACACACACACACACACACACACACACACACATACACACACACACACACACACATATTCTCAAAGCTTGAAATTTAATGTTATGACATACATCTATATAAAATGCATATCTCATATATGATTGTCATGAAAGACAAGGGCCAATACACTTGGAAATCTCAGAAAGAGCAATAGATATTATGTCAGAAATTAAAGTGCCCTATCATAAAATGAGATTGAGCTAATGTCATCTTTTGCTACTCTTGTTTAGAATACTATGCTAATTGATGAAAATGGAAGGAGGAGCAAATCAAATTATTTTTAGTGTGCATATACTATCTTTATATGTACTAAATAAATGAAAAAAAAAACTAAAATAAATAATTTCCTCTTCTTTACTATTCTCTATTTTGTTCCTATTTTTATTTCCTAAGAATACAGATGTTAGAGTTTTTTACTATATCTAAATTTTTCTCCCTGAAACAAAGGGCCATAATTTTAATATTAATATGCCACCATTATTGTACAATTTCAAGTTAGGAATACTACATTCTGTAAAGTCTTGAAAATAACTACTGCCTAAAGGATAATGGAGAAGTAAATGAAAGATGTGAGCAGGCTGCAACATATTGAAAAGAAGGAAGAAATTGCAAAGAAAAAATAGAGTAAAGAAAGTTAAACAAAAAAAAGTGTAAAATATAAGATGATATTCAATCCAAAAGACCAACATTTGAACCAATAAGCAGTCCGTGTCCTCTACTGATAGGATATAAAAATTAAATTGCTATAAGAATGTGACATATATTATAAATAGTACATTTAGAACCAAAGCATCTGAATAGGTCAGAGACAAGTGCAGAAAAAAAAAATAATGACCCCAAATTACTGGTGGATGAGTCCAGGAATAAGCATGCTAAGATAGGGAGGTACAAGTGAATGTACTATGGCATTCCCTAAGTGGGACTAAAGTAGGTAGCAATGGTAAATAGGCCAGTCAAAGAGGAATGACAAAAGGGAGGTAAGTTTTTCAGTTAATGTGTATTTATTTATTGAACCCTTACTTTGTGTCCAGAATTAAAGAGAAAGACTTAATTCTGGGCTAGGGAATTCAAGACTGAGAAGTGACAGATAAATGGACTATGTTTGGAAAATGACATTTATTAGTGGAAACAAAATTAGGTAATAAATATTCATTCTGTAGCTACCATACACTGAACATCATTCCCTAAAGTAGAGACTTAGGTAGAAACTTTCAAAATAATATTATTTAATATGTGCATAACATATTTTTGTTTATAATACATTTTCCTCACAACAACTCTATGAGGTAATGTACCTATTATGCAGACAAATTTACAGATGAGTAAACTGAGGCTCAGATGGGATAAGTGATTTATCTAGGGTTGCACAACTGCCTGAGGCATGTTTTGACCCCAGGTATTTCCTAACTTTAGGGTTATTACAGTTTCCACTATGCCAGATTGCTCCTTAAATAAAAGGCAGCCTATAATCTAGCTGAGAATGCAAACCAAACAGGGGAGAAAAACATGAGAAGAGTTATAGGATAGAATATCAATAAATGCAAAATGGCATGCACTTGAATATATAAATTATGAAGAACTGCAGAGCTATGATATTCAAATGGTGAATGAAACTGAGCTTTTGTGCCTAGGAACTTGTATTTTGGAATCAGTGATAAATAGGAATTTGTGGGGGTGGAGGGCAGTGAAGAATTTAAGGGAATTACATAAGAATTTAGGAGGATCATTTTTAGTTTCAAAATCTGAGTGGTCCCTTCTGTGGCACCTCACATTTCAAAGATATTTCAAGCATTTCCTTTAGTATTTTGTCTGCTTTTTAATTACTGAAACAAGAGAAGCTAAAATTCACATTTGGATTATGGAAGCATTTAAATTCGATCATTGGCCTTCTGAGTTTCACTGAAGCCACTTGGCCACAGACATTTAGATTTTCTTTATAATTGGGCATGATGAAAATATTCCTTTAAGGATGAAAAAAAAGAAGATATACACAATCAGTTTTAGGATCTTCATAAAAGTGTTATAAGATTATATTTTTACATCAATAAAGAAAGAAATTTTATACATGGCTGTAAAATATTAAGATGTATTATATGGTGACTTATATAACACCACGTGGAGAGAGAAATAAATAGGGCAAAGAAAAAAAGGGGAATTAAAAACTAAGCCATTTACTCATTCCAGGGATATTTGTGACTACTTTAGGGAATTAATCTAACCTTTAGATATAAAAAATTCTCTTTAAGAAATGATTGCTATGTAATTGTAGATAAGATATGTAATCATCCATGAATCAGGCATAAAATCCTATAGGGATAAAGAACTCATTTACATGTACATTTCGCCCTTCTGTTGTTCCCCTTTGAAAGTACTTGCAGACCATGATACAACTCTTCAAATGTCCTTGGATGCCAGATTTGTCATATACCTCCTCCTTCAATGACTTCAGTTTCTGTTTCCTGGTACACTGAATAAATTTTTTCTTCCTCACTCCCTTCCCACCTTCATTCCTTCCTTCTTACCTCCCTCCCTTCTATTTTTCTTCCCTCTTTTCTTACCTTCCTCCTTTCTTTTTTCTTTCTTTTTTCTTCCTTCCTTCTTATTTTCCTTCCTTCCTTTTTGATTCCCTTCCTTCCTTTTCCCCCCAGAGACCATACTTATCTAAGATTCAATCTAGAAATGTTTTTGATAAGAAAGTAGATTTTACAACAATAATCCAAATTCTCATTAAAATCTAAAGCAAAACCCTACTTCTTTACAACAAACTGCTTATTTTCACTCCATTTAAAAAAATTAATAAAGAAGTGTAAGGGTCCTATAATTGCTCAGAAAGGAACTTGGTGGATAAGTCTCACCACAATCACTTGATGGAAGTTCCAATGCCTTTTGGTTTCAAAATTTAAAAGTTGAATGATCTATTAATTTTCTGTGCCTTATGTTTTATTTAACTGTATGATAGACCTGTTATTTTCATTTCAGCTCCTCTTGGATGCTTCTGGGGATTTTGTCAGCCTCGCCTATTTCAAGCCCTGTGAATAGATTTTTGAAAAGCAAATGAACAGCAGCATAACTACTTAATTTGCAGGAGCCAGGGTTACAAAGGAAATATGATTATGGTAAAAAAAAAAAATAAAGTGAAACTGGAGAGTAAACACACCCAAGCTTAACCTCTGACAATGTTGCTGACAGTGAGTGGTCTGACACATGGTAATTTTGTCTTCGTTGCTATAAACTCAGTCTATCATTCTTCTTTTCTAATGAGTACTAATTACTGGCATTTTGCTCATTGTTTTATCACTGACAGTAATCTTCTCTAAATTAATAATAAACCTTTAGAAAGCCATTAATCTGGTTTGGTATAATATAGTGGAAATAAAATAGCCGAAGTTCAACTTTGGTGCTCAATACTGCTAATCGAGTTCCCTGCAAAGGAACAATTCTCTTCCCCTTAATGAATGGCTGGCAAATGAGAAGCAGTGTCCCATATTTTACTTTGGCACCAACATTGAAACCTTTCTCTATTGTAGTCAGGGCTGTATCAGGATCCTGTTACTCTCTTAATTCTCCTTCGCCCCTAATGCATGATTTCCCATTCTAATCACACCCAGGCTTTTTAGCATTGGGGGAGATCTAATGCTCATGATTAGCCCATGCCAGCTAAAACAGAATGGTTTATTGGCTGTTTTTCAGATGCCAGTCTAATTAAATACCTACTGTAGAAAGTAAAAGTGACATATGTAAGGGAGCAGAGAGATGTTTACATAGCAGTTTTCAGGTGTATAACAACACTGATTAAAGTGCTAGATTGTTGATTTACTCATTATAAAGCAACCAGGCTCAGCTCTATGCAAAGTGGCAGAGAGGCTTTCTGCTTAAATTACTCTTATGGGAGGTAAGCATCATTCAGTAATGAGAGATGGAAGGAACAACTGAAACAATCCAGCTGAAAATTAAACAATTCAATTATCTTGTACAATAGCTGGGCCAAGACCAAATGCTAATGAGAAGTAAATGAGAAGGTAGTTTTTGCAGGGCTCACTCATCATGCTCCAGTGGACTTGTGCATCCCCCACTGTGGAGGAGAGTGGAATCGAACCTCTCACAAACCATCTGTTTTAAAGAGCTGCTTGCTATTTTGGGTGGTTTACTATAAGATGTACTTTGTACATCTTTAATAGATGGTGGGGCAATTAAGTTAGTTTACTGTCATTAATTCATACTTAGGTCCTCCTAGATATTTATCTCTCTGTTTTTGATGCCATCTTAGCGAAATGTCATGCCACTGTACCATAAGAGAGGACTCCAGAGGTTAAAGCATTTCAAATGACTGTATTATTAAAGGCATTCTCAAGCTTCCCATTAACTCAGCTTTCTTCAATATTTAATAGGAAAGGGATAAGGCTCAGTGCACACTGCATGAAGCTCTGTCTATAGGCAATGCACCTGATGGGTGACCAATAAATATTAACTGATGGTGATGAATAACATATCATAGCTGTCAATAGAGGAGATACAAATAAGTACAAATATCATGAGCTTAAATTGTTTCATCACATTCCTGTCTCATCAATCTCTTTTTACAATGTGCTCCAGACATTTCATTGCTCCATTTCAGTCTTCCTTTTGGATGTGACAAAATGCTTTAATTTCAGTGTTATTTTTATGATTAGCATATCACCTCAAGTCTCTGCAACCAAGCGATGCTTTTCATTGGTATATTCAATTTTCCTAATCATGGTTTGCCAGGCTAGTGATATATTTACATATAAATTTGAATCAAGAGAGATTTATATTGCAAAGATGCAATAATTCTTCCACTTATTATTTTTTTCCCATTCAACATGCATTTATGAAGCACCTAGTATGTTTCAGGCATTAAGAAACGTACTTAAGGTAAAAAAGATAAAAATGAAACAGATGCTGCTTTCAAAGGGATTATGTTCTATCTGGAGGAAACAAATGCACATACTCCATTAAATATAAAATGTTTACAAGCATTTATTTAAGCACAGAGTACTTTCTGTGGTGGAGGAGTAGAGAGCTGGTATGACTACTCAACATAACCTTCTACAATCCATTCACTTAAAAAAAAATCTAAGTACAGCTAATGACATATGACAGGCTTTTTATGAATGTTTGTAAATGAGGAAAGAATGAATGAATGTCCTTATCTGTTTGTCTTTGTGGAGGGACATTGCTATAATCCTACTTTAATCCCTCATCACTTTTCTCCTAGACTATTATAATAACTTCCCAATGGGCCATGAACACTCTCACCTCTCCAATCCTCCTAAGGTACATATATCTTTATATTTTACATTTCTCTTTCATTTCATTTAGGATAAAATGTATATATCTTAGCTTGGCATATAAGACCTCCAAGCCTTCCAAAGTTTGTCTATGACCTACTTTCCTTTAAAAAAAATTATTTCATAAAATATTCCTCAATGACATGTAAAAATTTTAACATGCATTTAAAAAATTGAGTTTCAAATTCTCTCCCTCACATTCTTACCCTGCTCCACAAGAAGGCAAGAAATATGATATCAATATCCACCCTTAAGGGGCAGCTAGGTGGCACAGTAGATAGAGCACTGGCCCTGGAGTTAGGAGGACCTGAGTTCAAATCCAGTCTCAGACCAGACATTTGACATTTATTCACTGTGTGACTGTAGGCAAGTCACTAAACACCAATTGCCTCCCCTCCAAAAAAAATTATCGTCTTTCACACTAGGATATATTATAATTCATATATATTTTTGACTAGGAAAAAGAAGTCTTCATTTCAAATTCTACCTTTGACTGTTTTTGTTTTTATTGTTACTACTGTTAGTAGTATTATTAGCATTTACATAATGTTCTAATATTATAAAACATTTTAAATATGTGGTCTCATTTGATCCTCACAACAACCTTGGGAAGTAGGTGTCATTATTCCCAGTATACAGATGGAGATATTGAGACTGATAAAGTTTGAGAGAATTAGCCAGTCACACAGCTAGCAAATGTGTGAGACTGCATATGAACTCAAGTCTTTCTGATTCCAGGTAGAAAACTCTATTGACTGCATCATATAGCTATGTCTTAAATGAATTTCTTACTAGTTCTGTGACCGTAGCCAAGTTCCTTAACCTCTCTATGCCTTAGAGAATTAATTCTCTGGTGTCCATAGAAATTAGGTTGGCTAAAAAGAACATTGATCATAAAAAAGTTAATTTAAATAGCAAAAATATAGAGAGGACTTATACTTGAAGTCTTGGATAATCAATTAATCCACTAATCAAGAATCATTATTTATCAACGAGAGGTGGAATAAAAAAAGAAAGGCAAAAATAGGATCCCTACCTGCAAGCTACTCAAGTATATAACATCTTATAACATGTTAATAGAAGGTAATCTCATAGGAAAGGTACTTGAAGAGAGAGGGAAGACAGGAGGAAGGAAAGAGTTACTGAAGAAGTTAGGATTTGATGAGCTTTGAAGAAAGTCAAGGAGACTAGGAGTCAGAGATGAAGAAGGAGAACATTCAAGGCATAGGAGGACAGTATAAAGGAACAGAGTCAAGGGATTAAGGGATGACAATTTAAAATAAAAAGGTCAGGAATTGGAGTGTCATGTGAAAGAAACAGCAAGGAGGCCAGTGATACTGGATCACAAAGTATTCACAATGGAATAAAGCACAAAAATACTAGGAAAGGAGGAATAGACTAGGTTCTGAGCATCTTTAAAAGGCAAAGTTTTATGTTTGATTCTGGATGTAACAGGAATTCAATGGAGTTTAATGAATAGGGGGTAACATGATAATATCTGAGATTTAGGGGAAAAAAACACTTTGGCAGCTGAATTGAAAATAGACTAGAGTGGGAAGAGAGTAAGAGAGGTATATAAACCAGAAGGCTGTTGGCTATAGTCTAGGCATTAAATAATCAGAGCCTACACATACTCAAAATTGTGTTAGTGAAGAGAATGTGACATATAGGAAAGACACATAGTTGGAAACTCTACCACTTCCCACAGAGTGGATGTTATCCTCAAATATATTCTTTCCATACATACCACTGAAATATATGGTCTCAATTTTCTCCTTCACATTGTAGTTCCAGACTGCACATCTCCTAAGTTATATGACTCCTCTGGTCTTTAGTGTCATGGATAACATATATGGAAAATTTTCTGCTCCAATAACACTTCCCTTTGTTTCTCATGCAGCATCGCCTTTTATAGTCTGTTAGTTGTACCTGGGGGGTTTCATAGATACAATGCCATTCTTAAGGTCCACATGTTACTTAACATCTTCATATGGCTCCAACTCTAGGTGATTCCTTCCTTTTGGGCCTACATGGATGCAATCACTTCCAATAGAGGCTCATGTATAATTTTGCATCTCTGTCTTTTCTCAGCATCTGTCCTTTTGAGATACATATAACATCACTGCAAATCTGTGTCAATGTCTGTTTTGCCTGGTTTGTACTTCCATTTGTCTAATCCTCTAAGCCTGATTAGCTCTTATATACAGAAGCAAATGCCTTCTTATGTCTGTGGTCCAGGAGTCTTGCCCTCAGAGGAAGGAACTTACCTATCTCCTCTATTTACGTGAAATGATAACTATTAATAGAACAAATAATATGCTATGTATATACCTGGTGAAAATATGACAAAGATACGATACTTGTCAAACAGATTTTCTGAAGAAGCTAATAAAACAGAAAAGGAAGCTCAAAATTAGTGCTGCTGTATTCCCTGACTGGCCTTCCAATTAGAAAGAAAGAAGGTGAAAACCAGAAATAATAATAAAGTATTTCTTACAAATATTTCAAAATTGGTTAAAATATTTTTGGGGCTATGACACTAAAAACTTAAAGTGGGAAAAACTCAAAATGCTTCTTGTTGTCTAAGTGGTTTCCTTTCACTTTGGTGTTCATCAGAATTCACATAAAAATCCAGGTGTAGTCAAAATTTCCTGACAAGGTTTTCAAGGGAGAGTGACTTTGATAATCGAGTTGAAGAGTATTTCAAGACTGGTAAAAGTCCTGCAGATATGCTGCTAGTGCCGCTGCTCTTTATTTAGCAGCCTGCTGTGCCTCAAGAACCTATCCTTGTTCTACTTGGGCAGCTTGTTAATCAGCAATTCTGTATGGTGCCTTTGGTCCCTCTTTCCCAAGGGTAAGCATTCAGTGATGGTATTTTTGAAAGACTGATGGAAGAATGTGGAAAGAGTACTATAGCCTGCCTTTAACACTTCAAAGTTACTTCATATTTCAACAATATCTTTATTTTGAATGAAGGCTATGACTATTGTACTGAGAATTATTTTTAATGATCAAACATAAAAATCTTGCTGGCATCTGCCTGGACCTTTCCATAATCGATTGCTTCCACTTTCACCTCTTTATTCGGAATTGCAAATGGGTGCTTTAGGTAGAAACTTTCCGTGATTCATTTTATTCCAAAGTGAGTTAATTTGAGTAGGGAAAAAAGGTGGGGACAATTGTTGCAGAGAAATTAAAGGAAAAGTGTGGTAAGGGGAGAAAGGGAAATTGAAGAATGAATGAGACAAGAAAAGGAAGAGTGTGCTGGAGACAGACAGATAGAGATGGGGAAATAGAAACAAAAACTGAAACATAGATACAAGGAATGAGTCATAAGTAGCTCAGTGGAAATTATTGAATTGGTCTTTTGTGCAAAAACACCCCTCATTTTTAAAGGAAACTTTTCACAAAAGCAGCTGTAGCATTTTCTGACTACATTGTTGCTGAGGGTAGAATTTGCTCTTCTTCCCTCCCCTCAAAGTTTCCTAAATCCCCAGACTATCACTCTACCAAGCTAAGCTTGTTTTCTACTCATCTTAATAATGAGTAATAAGTGTTACTGTCATGCTCAGTAATGTCTATTGCTTTTTAGGAGCCAGTTGCCATATAATCTAACAATTACAACTAGAAGCAGCAACGTGACAAAGACTACCAGTAACACAAAGCTTAAAAGTTAAAGCAAATAAATGGAAAACTGTAGCAGCTGCCATCAAGGAGCTAGATTTTGTGACATTTACCACAGGAAAGATTGGAAACAGTTTGTCTTATTAATTTTGGATATGTTCCTCTTTCTGTATTTCATATTAGAGAATGAAGAAAAATGGATTTATTTTATTTTTAAAGCAAGAATGGTAATGTGTATTTAAGGGACAAAGAAGGTGAAAATGGATTTGGGCTACTGATATTGTTAAAAGAAATATGAGGATCTGAGAGTGCTAATCCTGGATGTGACACCAACTGGATAATCTTGGGCAAATATCCTTGTGTCTCAGTTCCTCTATCTTTGAGGAATATAAATATTACTATCTGTGAAAATGTTAATTCATTCTTTTCAAAAATTGCATTGCCTAGTATACTATATAGTGGATACCATATAAATAAAATTTTCTATCAATTATAAGAGGGTAAAAATATACTTTGCTTTTAAAAAGATATAGAACCTTTTTTGAAATAATGATTAAAATTGCTACTTTTCTTAGAAAGTAATCAAATTTCTTAGAAATCAAAATTTCTAACTTCACATATCTCACCTCTCTGTGAAGTATACCATATCTATGAATATCAAATGAGTATCATCAATTGCTAACAGATATGTCTTGAATCAATCACCGAAATTACTAAAGTTTAGGTGTTGTGAAGTTTTCTCAGATGATTGATTTAACTCAATTATACAATAACACTGAGTGATTTGCTAAATAAATCTTCCTCTACCTTTAATTTTATTTCATTCCCTCCATGGACATATGGTGCCCATAGCACCAGCCAGGCTCATGGATCAAAACCATTGTCAATACCTTTTTTTTTTTTAGATTTTCTTTTTTCTTTAATTTTTGTGTTCCCAAAGATGTCATATGCTAAAATGACTACAAACTACAAACTCTCCACCTGTTGGCATACTCTCTGATACACTTTAGACAGGACATGTTAAAGAAGAATGTTCAACAGTAGCAAGTGTATTCAATCGGTTTGTTCCATGACTCTATAATAAACTGAACAAATAAAGCAGAAAACCATTTCTTTCTTGGTATCTCATTCTCTGGAAAATTCTTCCAGCTCAATAGGCTGTGAATATGGCCAAATGTTCTCAACAAATAAATTAGTTTAAGTCCTAACATGGAAATTGTGGATCTATGAGTACTCTGGAAAGGCCCATACAAGGAAACAAGGAAAAGATTATTGATGTTGTTTTATTTAATAAGAAAGAGATGAATAAATAGCAAACATCTTGGAGATGAGGTAAGTTAAATAAACACTACTTGACAATTAAAATTATTAGGCTTCATTAAATGTAATTTGTTGAATATTCTTATGTATATGCCATATTTTGATCCTGTCAGAAAATATATAGAGCCAGCTCTGAATTTACCAGAGAACAAGATAAACATTAGTAAGTATATTATGAAGAAATTATAGAACCTTTTATGTAGCTGGAAATTGTGGCCTTTTTTTCCAATTTACATGTGAAAATAGCTTAATCTGTATCATCTCTGAGAGAAATGCATTAAACATTGCAGAGGTAACAAAGAGGTCCTAAAGAATATTGATTATATTTTGCTAATTTGCAACTTCAAGCTATTCTAGGTACTCAAAAATTATCAATGAGAGATAAAATCATAGATGGCATACTCATCAAACTTGTAGATGACAGAGAAGTTGAGTTAAAAAATATCTGGGAGATTTAGTGAAATATATGCTCAAGATAATTTAACAATGTGATGTGGCAATCAGAAAAAGATAAGGCAATTTTGTGATACATTAAATGTCAAAGGTTTTATTAATGAGGAGTTAATGATATCTTTTTTATTCTGACAGCCAGGTCAAATGGCACCTGGAGTACTATTCTAAATTTGAGGCAAAATAATTTTTAAAAAAGACACTGATAATCTGAAAGTGGTGAAAGGACTTGAGTCTGTGTCATATGAGGAGCAGTTGAAGGGAATGAGAATGGGTAAGCCAGAGAAGAGGGAACTCAGAGGAGACAGGAAATTTGTGTTAAAATATTTGAAGAGTTATTGTGTAGAAGGAGAAGTGGATGTTTCTATCTGACCAAAGAGGGTAAAAAAAAAAATCAGGATTCATTACTGATATAATGGAGAAAATATCCTCATGAGAATTAGAGCTGTTCAAAAGTGGAATAAACTGCCTTATGAAGTAGTGGTTTCCATGTATAACCTATATATAGGTTATCTATCAAATTACTGTTTTAGGGAGGAGGGGAAGGAGAGAGGGGCAAAGAAAATTTCAAACTCAAAATTTAAAAGAAAAATCAATATTAAAAATTGTTTTTTACATGAAATTGGGAAAAAATAAAATATTTTAAAAATGAAGTAGTGGTGTCCTCTCTTCTTGGAGGTTTTCAAGTAGAGGTTGAATGGCCACCTGTCTGGTATATTATGAGAATAGGAGCTGGACTAGAGAAGAAGGTTGGCAGGTAGGTACTGAATACCTTGAGAAAAGAGTGAGAAAAAAAATAAAGTTATCTGGAAGAACAAAAGGTTAAAAAAAATCTCAGGGGAAATAATGGGAAGAAAAAAATTAGAAGGAAGTGGACCAGCAGTATCAGATCTCAAACTATATAACAAAGCAGCAGTCAAATGATTAAAACATTTCAGCACTGTTTAAAAAGATAAATCAATCAGTGGAACATATTTTTTACACAACATACTGAAGCAAAAATGTCTAGTAGTCAAGTGTTTTATAAACCCTAAAACCATAGATTTGATCAGTGTAATGACCAATATAACTCCAAAGGATGGATGATGAAATATATGCTACCTAATTTCAGACAGGTAGCATTGTGGCAAGGACTCACTATTTTCCAACGAAAGTTGGGAAAACTGGACAGCATATGTACATTATCAGACCTTTGTAGTCACATTGGTCATTATACTGATCAAAATTTTCAAAATTATCTATAATATGGTTATTACTTCATAAATTATTCTCTTGGCTTTATTCATCTGCATCAATTTCCACAGGTATTCCCATGTTCCTCAGAAAGTGTCTCATAGCTAGTTACAATGTATTCCATAATATTCATACGTATTAAATTGTTCAGCCATTACACCTCTTCTTAATTTTCAGTTCTTTGTCACTAAAAACTGAGCTTCTATAATTATTTTTTATACATGTGGGACGTGTTTCTCTTTATTTATATTTTTTAATATAAACCTAGGAGTGATATTGATAGGTCAAATTATACCCACAGTTTTGTGACATTGGGGTCACAGCTCACAATTATTTTCCAGAATGGCTATATTAGTTCTCAACTCCAACAAATACGTGTCAATCAATGTGCCTGTTTTTCTGCAGCCCTTTCAACATTTGTCATTTTCTTGTTTTGTCAACCTTATCAATCTGATGAGTATGAGGTAGATGTAGGAATTGCTTTAATTTGTTCTTCTCTAATTATTATTGATTTGTAATATTTTTTCATATACATGCTTAAAGATTGGATTTCATCCTTTGAGAACTTCCTATTCATACATTTTAACTATCAATTGGGGAATGGTTCTTAGCTTTATTCTTTTCAATCTCTCTCTCTCTCTCTCTCTCTCTCTCTCTCTCTCTCTCTCTCTCTCTCTCTCTCTCTCTCTGCTTATAAAGTCCCTTCCTATTACCTTGCAAGGTGCAAATGAAAAATAACTTTTAGACATTGGGGGATTTGTTTTGCTTGACTGTGTAATATTTATTGCAAGAATTTTGTGGGTTTTTTTTCTATTTCAGTAGGACAGGGAGGGAGAAAGAGAAAATAAATGTTCATAAATTTTTTAAAAATCATAAAAAAGAAAAGAGGTAGAGTGAACTGGGGGTTTGCAGAAAAATCCCACCAACATCTTCATTGGGTCATCCAACTTATCCACATCTTATTTGGGTTTGAGTTTCCTCAACTGTAAAGTTAGAAGGTCAGACTGCCTGATAAATAGTCTATGAAATTACCTCTATGAAACCTTTGAATACTTCCAATGTTGACCGAGACAAATATACACCCACCAAGGCACAGGCTTTGAAGGATAGCTTAAATTTATATGATGTCTATAAGTGCCATTTCTAACTCTTGAAATCTGTAATCCTCTGAATCTAAACTACACCACAATGCAGTGGAAATGGAATTGGATTTTAAGTCACATAATCTACACACAAATGCTCGTTTTGACACCCATAAACGTGATATTAAACAAGTCATTTTCCCTCTCTCAATCTTCATTTACTCTTCTTTAAAATGAGATAACTGAACTGCCTGTACTTTCACGTTGATTTCACATCTGAATATATCATTCTATGTTCACATGAACATTGTTACTCATATTCTAAGGTCTCATAACATGTGGGTCCTAGATAATAGTCTCATGTTTGAACAAGTCCATAGGCACTATGTGTAAAAAGTATTCAACAGTATCTTGCCAAAGATCTCTGGCATAGCCATCTATTGTTGGAAATAATAGAACGTAGGCTAAAAAAAAAACTGTGTAGAAAGGGAATCATCTGTCCTGGAAGGAATAGCTAATCCTGTGGTTACCTGTGGTTACCTGTGGTGTCCAAAGAATCTTTGGTCATAAATTGATCTTTATGTCTGCCTTGTAGAAGAAAACAACAAATTGATCAGTGTTATTTCAGATTTTTTAAATGATGAGCTCCTCTAATGAATAAGCATATGAAAATATAATGCTTTATGCTCGTCTTTTTTTCATAGAATATAGTAGAAAAAGAGCATACAAAACTGAAAAATTATAGATCTGTTCTCAGGGTTAGAGATTCAAGGTTTCTCATCTAACTAATCCTATCCAATTTCTAATCTAATAAGTTATTTTCATAGCACAGACTTTGTGCATTGTTGATCCACACTAGAGCAAGGAAAATCTGAAATTAAAAAACAAAAAGATTTGACAAGAAAGCAGCAGCATGTCAATCCCTCTGTTCCCCATAATTTATTTATTTATTTATTTATTTTAGGAAAGTTTATAAGCCTTTTCTACAAAGTTGTATAGTTCTGTGTGGAGTATGCAAAAATTCATCATGTTACCAACTGGATCTTTCATGAAAAAAAAAAGCTGTTTCTTCTGGGAATTTATGCATTTTGCTAATATTGCATTTTTAATAAAGGGCCTAAGGCTTAAGAAAGTAGAAAATTATAAAGTCACTCTTATAGCAAATATGTATGTATGTATATGTATATGTATATATACACATACATAATTAAATTTATCTTTTTCATACAGTAGTTTTCTTCTGAAGTTAGATGGTATGGAATGCATAGCTAAATACATTAAGGCAATAGCACACAGAAAGAATGGTGTTCTTCTCTGCACTCTGTTTCAATTTTCTTAGTCTGATTAGCTAGCAATTTGTATCATTACCCCTAAATGGATGCAATGCTGATTTTATAGCTCACTTTATTATAGCACCAAGACAGGTACGATACTATCTGTCCTGCTTGTTTAAAATATTACTCATAAACAATTTTGTATACACTCTATTTCAATTTCCCAGCTTCATTAGCTAACAATCTATATACTACCACACTCGAGTTAAAAGGGAAACCTAATTGTACCAAGATTTTTAACGCATTTACACAACAGGATTTATTAGTGCAAATAAAGTTTAAAAACAGTATGACTGCTCCCCTATCTTTAGTAATTCCCTCTGATAATTTAAAATATTCTAAGTACCTAAATAAAAGGAAAAAAAACATAAAATCAGTATTTTTGCTAAAAAACAACTTCAAGCAGAAAAAAAAATTAAAGCACCAAGCAAAGAGAATAATGCCTTACCTTATGTCCATGAATAGGCTATGGGTTTCTTTTCTGCTCAAATATTGTCTGATATTTACAATGTTATAGGTAAAGGTACAATAAAAGAAAGTTTCTTAATATTGCAGCTCTATTTCATTCTTTGACTTCTTCAGCAATTTCCTATTATGCCTTTTATTTGGTTCAGTTCAATAGCAGAGTGATCTCAATTATGGGATACTAAAGACAGAAACCAGGTGATAAATGTTCTCAAATATAAAGCAAAGGGGTTACATAAAATTTGGCTTCCATAGAGTGGAAAATAGCAAAGGTCATCATAATTTTTCCAGAGAATATATAACTAGAAAAATGTACAGAAAAAAATGGGACATCCAGAAATCTGGTGGCTTACCAATAAAGAAATGTAATGGAGTATTACATTCAAATGACAGTAAAAATATCATGATGATACAAACTAAACAAAACAAATCCCCATTTGAAACACAGAAAATGGCAAATTCTAAACTTATGTCTGTGAGATATGAGCTGATGAAGACAATGATGACAACAATAACAATAATAGCATTTATATAGCATTTTTTTTTTAGGTGAGACAATTGGTGTTAAGTGACTTGCCTGGGGTCACACAGCTAGTAAGTGTCTGAGTCCAGATATGAACTCAGGTCCTCCTGACTCCAAGACTGGAGCTCTATCCACTGCACCACCTAGCTGCCCCCCAACAGAAAGGTGCTATGGGAAAGGCTTTGATGTTAACAAGTTAAGGGTTGTTTTTTGGGGGTGTTTTTTGTTTTGTTTTGTTTTGTTTTAGGCAACTGGGATTAAGTGATTAGCCCAGGGTCACACCGCTAGTAACTGTCAAGGGTTTGGGCTGAGGCCGAATTTGAACTCAGGTCCTCCTGACTTCAAGGTCGGTGCTCTATCCACTACACAATCTAGCTGCCCTACATTTATTTAGCATTTTAAGGTTTGTGAGAAAGTCATACAATCTGGATGAATGAATCTAACACAAGTTTATCTAATATCAACTTCCTCCTCATTACCACTAATGAGAAAAGAAGCTTTTCTCCAACAGACTAGTTCTTGACTTTTGATATTAAATTAAGAATTGGACTGTGCTTTGGCCTGAGTTTCTGGGTTTTTTTATGTCTTCTGCTTCTTTCACAACTTAAAAGGAGTCTGTCAGTTTCAGTGTTCCAAAGTAGTCTCTTTCTTCTTATTCTACATCCCAAAACCACTTAATAGAATATTCTATAGTTATTATAATACAGTTCTTAGTAGTTACATCAATCACTTTTCCATATTAAAATATAAGCAGTTTAACTGTGTTAAGTCCCTTATGATTTCTCACTCATCTTTATCTTTTATATATATTTCTCTTGAGCCTTTTGCTTGAAAGTCAAATTTTCTATACAACCTTAGGCATTCCATTAGGAATGCTTTAAAATCCTCTATTTTATTAAATTTCCATTTTTCTCCCATAGGATTATACTCAGTTTTGATAGGTAGATTACTCTCATTGTAATCCTTGCTCTTTTGCCTTTCAGAATATCGTATTCCAAATCGTTTCTTTATAAGGGTTGCTTATAAATCTTGTGTGATGCTGACTAGGGCTTCACAGTATTTTAATTACTTCCTTGCGGCTGATTGCAGTATTTTATGATTGACTTTGGAGTTCTAGAGTTTTGCTGAAATATTCCAGAGAGATTTCATTTGAGACTCCCTTTATGTAGGCAACTTTGTAGATTTTTTTTAAATTTTTACTTTGTTCTGTAGCTCTTAGATATGAGGGCACTTGTACATCATAATTTCTTGAAATATGGTATCTAGGCTTTTTATTTCATTGTAGCATTCAGGTAGTCGAGAAATTCTCAAATTATGTTTATTTGGTCTATTTTGCAGGTCAGCTGTGTTTTCCTAAGAGATATTTAATATTTTTTTCATCCTTTTAAATTTCTTTTATTGTTGTTTAATGTATTCACTTATCCATGTCTATTTCTTGAGATGTTACGTTCTTCAGTGAGATTTTGTACTTGTTTTACCATTTGATCAATTCTGATATTTAAGAAGTTATTTTCAGAGCCAAGACGGTGGAGTGAAAAGGTAGTCGCTCTCACTCTCCCCTATCAACCTCTGAAAACCCAGAAAATATCACCCCAGAAAAAAAATAAAACCTGGAACACCTGAACTAGAGGGAACATGGGGAGCAGCAGTGCAGCAGCCCAGAAAACCGGTCTCCCAATGCCTCAGCAAAAATAAAGGGAGACAGAACCACAAAGGGGACCAGGCAGATAAGTATCCTGCAACATTCATCTGAAAGGAGGAGAAGAAAACAAACTAAAGGCTTCCTAAAGCCCCGACCTTGCCGGTTCCAGCCCAACACCAGGTGAGCTGTGAGAGCCCTGCACCCTCCAATTGTGAAGAAATCCTGAAGCCCAGGTGGTAGAACAGGAAAACACCAACACCTGGACCTCTGAGTGCCTCAGTGAGGACAGGGGGAACCGGTGGAAACCAGCTCAGAAAAGCATCAGGTGCCTCAGCACTCTACAGCAAAGGAATCTTCCAGTACATTAGCAGAAACCATGGAGATGACACTGCAGGGGGCCTCAGGCAGATAAACACCCTGCAGCACCCATTTAAAAGGAGCTGAAGAAAGCTAAAGGAAAGGAAAAGCAGGCAACCTAGAATTCCCTGAAAGTTCCAGCCTTGCTGATTCTAGTCCAACACTAGGTAAGCTGCCAGAAACCTACAGCCTCCAATTGCCAGCATAAGAGGTCCCAGCACGAAAAGGCAGTGACCAAGACCTAGGCTCCCAAAAAAAGAAGCTTGGATCAGTACCCTCTGTTCCCCAGCAGGAGAGCTCAATCTCTTTAAAGGCCAGGGAATAAAGGAACACCATGAGTAAAAAGAAACGTACCATGGATTCATATTATAAGAAGAGTTAAGATCAAGAGAGAAATTCTGAAGAGGACAACATTGTCAACAAACCCACATCTGCAACAACAAAAAGGAATATGAACTGGTCTGAAGCCCAAAAAGCCTTCTTAGAAGAGCTCAAGAAGGATTTTAATACTCAAATGAGAGAGGTAGAAAAGTCCTTCAAAAATTGGAAAAAAAAATACACTGAAGAAAACAAGTCCCTAAAAAACACAACTGGCCAACTGAAGAAGGAAGTACAAAAGTAACAGAAGAGTATACTGAAGGAAACAAGTTCCTAAAAACACAATTGGCCAGTTGAAGAAGGAAGTACAAAAACTAACAGAAGAAAACAATCTGTTAAAAACCAGAATTGGACAAATGGAAACTAATGTCTCTATGAGAGAGCAAGAATCAGTCGGACAGAGACAAAAAACGAAAAAATAGATGAAAAGGTAAAATACCTCATCAGTAAAAAAAACTGACCTAGAAAATCTAACTTGCCCTATAGGCAGTAGGAGGGAAAAGGGGAAAGAAAAGTGAGGGGGGAAAGAAAAGGGAAGGGGGAAAGCAAAGGGGGGGGAAAGAAGGGAGGGAAAAGCAGTAAGACTAAAGGGGAAGAAAAGGGAAAGGGACAATAAAAGGGGGAAGGGACTAAAGGAGGAGGTGGTCAAAAGCAAAACACTAGTGAAGGGGGGAAAGGAAAAAGGAGAAAGAAAAGCATAAATAGGGGGGAAAGGATGGAGAAAAATACACAGATAGTAATCTTAACTGTGAATGTGAATGAGATGAACTCTCCCATAAAATGGAAACGGATTGCAGAATGGATTAAAAACCATAATCCTACAATATGTTGTTTACAGGAAACACATTTGAAAAAGAGTGACACATACAGGGTAAAGGTAAAAGGCTGGAGCAGAATATATTATGCTTCAGCTGAAGAAAAAAGCAGGGGTAGCAATCCTGATCTCAGACAAAGCAAAAGCAAAAATAGATCTAATCAAAAGAGATAAGGAAGGAAACTACATCCTGCTAAAAGGCACCATAGACAATGAAGTAATATCATTACTAAAATATATGCACCAAATGGTATAGCATCCAAATTCTTACAGGAGAAGTTCAGGGAGTTACAGGAAGAAATAGACAGCAAAACTATACTAGTGGGGGACCTGAACCTCCCCTCAGCACTAGATAAGTCTAACCACAAAATAAACAAGAAAGAAGTTAAGGAGGTGAATAGAACATTAGAAAAGTTAGGTATGATAGACCTCTGGAGAAAACTGAATGGGGATAGAAAGGAATATACTTTTTTCTGCAGTACATGGCACATACACAAAAATTGACCATGTACTAGGGCATAAAAACCTCACAATCCAATGCAGAAAGGCAGAAATATTAAATGCATCCTTTTCAGATCATGATGCAATAAAAATTATATGTAATAAAGGGCCATGGAAAGATAGACTAAAAAATAATTGGAAACTAAATAATCTAATCCTAAAAAATGATTGGGTCAAACAACAAATCATAGAAACAATCAATAATTTCATTCAAGAGAATGACAATAATGAGACAACATACCAAAACCTATGGGATGCAGCGAAAGCAGTTCTTAGGGGAAGTTTTATATCTCTAAATGCTTACATAAATAAAATAGAAAAAGAGGAGATTAATGAATTGGGCATACAACTAAAAAAACTAGAAAAAGAACAAATTAAAAATCCTCAACTAAACACCAAATTAGAAATATTGAAAACCAAAGGAAAAATTAAAAAATTGAAATTAAGAAAACTATTGAACTAATAAATAAAACTAAGAGCTGGTTTTATGAAAAAAACAATAAAATAGATAAGCCTTTGGTTAATTTAATTAAAAAAAAGAAAGAAGAAAACCAAATTACTAGTATCAAGAATGAAAAGGGGGAAGCTACCACCAAGGAAGAGGAAATTAAAACAATAATTAGGAATTATTTTGCCCAACTATATGCCAACAAATTTGACAATCTTAGTGAAATGGATACATATTTACAAAAATATAAATTGCCCAGATTAACCGAAGAGGAAGTAAAATACTTAAATAACCCCATCTCAGAAAAAGAAATTGAACAAGCCATTGATGAGCTCTTTAGGAAAAAATCTCCAGGGCCAGATGGATTTACATGAATTCTATCAAACATTTAAAGAACAATTAATTCCAATACTATATAGAGTATTTGGGAAAATAGGTGAAGAAGGAGTCTTACCAAATTCTTTTTATGATACAAATATGGTGTTGATACCTAAACCAGGAAGAGTCAAAATAGAGAAAGAAAATTATAGACCAATTTCTCTAATGAATATAGATGCAAAAATTTTAAACAAAATACTAGCAAGTAGATTGCAGCAACTTATCACAAGAATAATACACTATGACCAGGTAGGATTTATACCAGGAATGCAGGGTTGGTTCAATATTAGGAAAACTATCAGCATCATTGAGCATATCAACACAAAACCAACAGAAACCACATGATCATCTCAATAGATGCAGAAAAAGCTTTTGATAAAATACAACACCCATTCCTATTAAAAACACTAGAAAGCATAGGTATAAATGGAGTCTTCCATATATCTAAAACCTTCAGCAAGCATTATATGTAATGGGGACAGGCTAGAAGCATTTCCAATAAGATCGGGGTGAAACAAGGATGTCCATTATCACCACTGTTATTCAATATTGTACTGGAAACCTTAGCTTTAGCAATAAGAGAAGAAAAAGAAATTGAAGGCATTAGAATAGGCAAAGAAGAAACAAAGCTATCACTCTTTGCAGATGACATGATGATATACTTAGAGAATCCTAGAGAATCAAGTAAAAAACTACTTGAAATAATAAACAACTTTAGCAAAGTTGCAGGCTATAAAAAAACCCACATAAATCATCAGCATTTCTATATATTACCAACAAAGCCCAACAGCAAGAGATAGAAAGAGAAATCCCATTTAAACTTACTGTAGACATTATAAAATATTTAGGAGTCTACCTCCGAAACAAACCCAGGAACTCTATGAACACAATTACAAAACACTTTTCACACAAATAAAATCAGATCTAAATAATTGGAAAAACATCAGTTGCTCATGGGTAGGCCGAGCTAATATAATAAAAATGACAATCCTACCTAAGCTAATTTACTTATTCAGTGCCATACCAATCAAACTACCAAAAATTATTTTATAGAGTTAGAAAAAATAATAACAAGATTCATTTGGAAAAACAAAAGGTCCAGAATATCAAAGGAACTAATGAAAAGAAATGCAGGGAAGGTGGCCTAGCAATTCCAGATCTTAAATTGTATTATAAAGCAGCAATCATCAAAACTGCTTGGTACTGGCTAAGAAATAGGGAGGTGGATCAGTGGAATAGGTTAAATATGCAAGACACAGTAGTCAATGACTATAGTAATCTATTATTTGATAAACCCAAAGACCCCAGCTTCTGGGATAAGAACCCACTCTTTGAAAAAAACTGCTGGGAAAACTGGAAAAGAGTATGGCAGAAACTAGGCATAGACCCAAATCTCACACCATATACCAAAATAAAGTCAAAATGGGTTCATGACTTAGATATAAAGGCTGATACCA